>NW_026000005.1:1165515-1208648 GCF_001458135.2 Marmota marmota marmota
CCCCAATTCCAAACAGGGACACCATTATGAGATGTGTGTAAACCATATTGTAGAACAGCATGCCCGATAAGAGTGGTGACACGTGCGTGGGAACTGTGGAGGACATCCACTAACCCTGTACTGCTAGGTAGCAGGATGTGCTGACGGTCCCAGCCTCGTTGACAGCACTGCAAGTGAATCGCCCGCTGTCTTCTGCAAAGGCTTCACGAATCATCAAGCGAGCAATTCCACTCTGGAAGGTTATCTGGAAATCAATGGAACTTTCGATTTGGTAGTCTTCTCTGTACCATGTCACTTTGGGGGATGGGTATCCAGAGATGTGGCACTCCAAGGTGACAGATTCACCTTCTATGACAGTCACATTTTTTAAGCCCTGAAGAGAGAAGAAAAAGGAAATTATGATATAAGTGCATATTCATTAATTATCTCTACCTGTTACAACAACCGTGGCATTTGAACACATTTGCACAATTTAATTGCCACAATATGGCTTATTAATCAGGACTCCAGAAATATTAGAGAAGTACCTCCCTTGGAATTTGGAATATTCCCAATTAGAAATTAATGCTCAAAATTTCCAACTCCCTGCAGTGGGACTGTATTACTTTCATGTCATCAGGGAAACTCTGTGCCTTCTGTTAAATTCTTGCATATTTAATCCTTACTAAGCTGGAAAGCACAGCAGCAAAAGCAAACTTTTCAACAAAGCTTTGCCGCATTACCCTAATTGGCACTAGTCTCTCCTTTCCATGGACTCTCCTTCTGTTAAAGGTTTTATCACTTTCCATGTTTCACTGTGCTGGTTTATGAACATGTAATTGACAGCGAGGCAGATTTTGAAGAGGACTGTATTGGTCTTCGTATCTCTAGAGCTCCTGAAATAATGTCTTACACATATTAGAAGCTCATTTAATCAGTTGAATATGTGAATGACAGTTGCCCTACAGAATTTCCCTTTTCCTCACCAAAGAGTATGGCATGAAAATTAGCATTTGCAAACTCACAAATGCCATTTACCTAGAAATTTAAGACACTGATTTCTGCAATCAGTAATATATTCATGTATTAAAGTGATATGATCAAATATGAAAAGGGCCCAACACAATCAACTTTTTTACTCACCGAGACTAGAGTTGGGGGAGTAACAGGAATCTCAACAGGTGCAGGTACTCTTGCTGTTTCTGTTACCTATAATTTTTACAAAGGATGTTACAAAATGCCCAAGAAATCTCATAAACATTTAGCACATGCAAAATCATAAAACAATTTTTGAGAAAATGGTCTCTGGTCCATACAATGTTCAGTAAAATTACATTAGAGCACAGTAAAGGAAGAAAGCAACACTCAGACAGGCTGCTTTGCAGTGGTGGACTCATAGGAATAGATGGAGAAACTGTGCAACCCAGCGACCAACCTTGGCTTCACGACCATGCAGTACTTCGAAGCGTTCTTCTCGGACAGCAGTACCAGTGATGCTCACCCCTACTTCCTTCTTCACTTCAATGCCAGCTTGACTCTTGTAAGTATCTGGCATGTCAGCAAAAGGAAACTGGGGCGAAGGAGTGGGCTCTGCCCTTACTCTAGTCTCTGCGGGCTTCACAGTGGGAGCCTTCACCGATTTGGTGATCTTCTGAGCAGAAGATGTGGCCGACAACTCTTTTTGTAACGTGGCAATAGCGCTACCGGCTATTGATGCCTAAATGAAAAGGGAGTCAGAAAACAAAGTCATTCATTAACTGTCATTCAAGTCATCCTCAGAAGTGCTTTGCCACTAATACTCCTGTTTAGGGGGACAGCTATTAACACCTGAGTGTATTATCTCTACCATCCATTTTTAATGTTCTATCCCTCTTACCGAGAAAAGCCAATGACAAAGCTTTTTGCCATTCCTGTTAGTTTATAAAACAGATGTAAAAAATATCTTTTTAAAAGAGTTATATTAAGAACTCCTTATTTTTACATCTGTTATGAAAGAACCACAAATCTTTAAAAGCCCAGTCATGAATTTTCTTCACTTAATCATCTCAATTAGTGCTACTTTTGAAAATATTATAGTGGCAAGGTCAAAATTAAGAAATAATTAAAATTGTTTATTTTTTATTTGGTAAGTTCTAAGAACTACTTTGAAATTTCACATTTGGGTTTCAGCCACAAATCTATGTGACAGATGAAAATGGAGACATTCAGAAAAGCATTTTAAAGGCTTCCTTACTGTTTTTATTCTGCTGCTGTCTACAATTATTCAGTTTCAATAATAACTTGAGACAATCCCAAACAAAGGCATTTCATATTCCTTATAATTCTTTGAAGGTATAGAAGGTTTCAATATGTTTTTAGAATAAGAACAATAGTAACTAATATTGAAGATTAGTGCTGTCAACTTGCTAAAATTTTTGCATGTATTTTACTTGTATTTTTACCTCCTGCTGATGACAGTTTTAATAAGGAATAGGAGACTAATTCAAGGCTGTTTAATGTCACAATCCAACTCACTAACAATACCACCTTTCCAATTTGCTATATTAAATATATGAATATGTGATTTATTAATGTCTGTCTCTATTATTAAAACACATTCACAGTTATGCTGAAATGTCTTGCGGCTGAAGAAAAACTACCCTATGTAATGCTCTACCATTTACAAAGTCATTAGAACAACAGCTATCAAAACAATTGAGTTCAAGCTATCCCTGAAATGTGAGACAGAAAAGCCTGCATGGTTTCAACTCCTCACAGGTGTAAGATAACCACCTGCTACTTCAGGCTCAACCTGCTCTGCCAATTTCAGAAACTTAACTGACTGGTATCCAAGTCACCATGAATGGAAACAGACCTTGTCAAAAACAGGCATGCAATGGCCTATAATGAAGATGCTCTACAG
This sequence comes from Marmota marmota marmota, assembly GCF_001458135.2. Lineage (NCBI taxonomy): Eukaryota > Metazoa > Chordata > Mammalia > Rodentia > Sciuridae > Marmota > Marmota marmota. The sequence goes on from NW_026000005.1 coordinate 1,168,397, forward strand.
TTACATTAGGTATGCATATCCTTAAGGCTAACCAATTTTTAAAATCAGGCTCTGTAACTTCTTACCTCATATCCATGTTCTGTCTTAGGAACAGAAATTTTTGAAACAGTAAAGTGAGGGCTTGCTGTGCGGGGGCGTTTATCCACATGGACTAATCTTTCGGTTGTTAGATCTGTAGTTTTCTTGATCTGCATTAAGATAAAACTCATTGATACCACTGTTTGCCAGATAACCATAGCAATTAAGGTTGCTTTCCCATGAACAGGGTGAAAACCCAGCAGGTAGTAATCACTCACCTGTGATGATATGTGCATTCCCATTTGATCAGTAGTTTTGATATGAGTCTCAGTTGGAGCCTGAATCACCACAGGCTTGACTGCTTTAGGGACAACATGGGGTTCGGAGGCTGGACGCTGGGGATGCTCAGGTACCTTTGTGGTGGAAACATGTTCCTTATATCCATATTCCAAAGTAGTCTGCTGAGCATAGGTTTCTTCCACATGCCCGGGCTCTCTTGGTTCTCTCACACGGGCCTGATCAACTGCAGCAACAACTGTTGCTACGGCTTCAGCCTTTTTCCCAGCGCCCACCTGGAGACAAGGTTTCCAGAATTAATGCATAATAATGTCAAAGTCCAACTGGAACATCTCCTCCCAGGCACATCTTCCTGGGCACAGTTCCTCCTAGACATTCAGAACTGACAGATGCCTAAAGGCATGTTAGGTAGATGGTGTCCATGTCATATAAGAATGTTACGTGTCCAGATATGTAACTCTGAAATGCATCTAAGAACTTAATAATGCTTTGATGATGATTGTATTGTACAGACATCTATTTAGATATGCTCTTATATATCTGCTTAATTATACTAAACATTAAGTCACTTAGGCACAAGGTAGGATAACAAGTATGTATATGAAATCATAAAGTGATTTGGGTTTTTCTGCTAATTCATCTAGACAGACAGTCAATTGGCAATTGGGAAATCAGAACTTCGGAGCTGGTTATCTTCATTATTTTTATCATCTTGTCGATCATTTAGTCTGGTGTTGACACAGTGACAGTGATGATAAAAGTATACTCAAATATTGTCATCATCCCATCCAGAAAAATCAATTGCTACAGAGTTATATGGTTGCATGCAAATCAGAGATAACATGAAAGCTCATGAACACAGAGTGAGCATGTGAATTTACTTATGATTCACTGGGGATAAGATTTGTTTAATCTATTAGAAAAGCATCACTCTTAAAACACATGAATGAAAATGTTGTGATTAAAATGAAAATGTTATCATTTTGCATTCAAGAGAACAACCTTTCACACTGAAATCCAATTTACTTTCATTTTTGCAAAGAAGGGACAAAAATATTATTTTCTCATTTCCATGAATCTGGTTAACATAAATGAAAATACAATTCGCAAAGGAATTTTTTTTTTTAAAGAAAGTGAATCAGTTGATGTGACATGGGTATTATGATCCTATGTGATACTTGGAAATAGAATACTGAAAAATCAAATTCCATGTCCATCTAGTGCACTTTAAAAGGAAGGCTGTAATATTTTATTAATATTCAGTTTTCTTTGCTGCTGTGAATAGGATCTAGTGTGTACCTGAAATGTGTCTCAAGCATGCTATATGTATAACCTTAAAAATTACTCTTGATGCCAGTTGAGATATAAATGGGGCCTTTTTAAAGAAGGAATTGGATGTTTAGTGATCATGGGCTTTATCCAGTGTTTCCTTCTAGGAAGCCACAGAAATTTAATCTGCCTTGAAGGATTGCATGGACCATCTTCATTCAGATTGCTTTTTAGAAGAAACTATAAAATATACATGAGGCATGGGTGAATTAATTTTGTTCATTTGTTATTTTTTAAAAAATATAGGCAACCAGTTGACCTTAATTTTACAGATGTTTTAAAATGTTCATCTTTGACAAATAACCCTAATATAAATATATAACTTGGCTTGCTGGGAGATTGCATTTGTGCTATCTCATTTTCACCTTTTGACTAGTAGTCAATAATACAAGGTAATCAGAGTAAGTTTTAGTTTTTTTTTTTTTCCTGTTCAACATAGTTCTCGAAACANTGGGAACAAATCTTTACTCCCACTTCAGATAGAGCCCTAATATCCAGAGTTTTAGTTTTATTTACTTTAAAAATGAGAAGAGTCAGGCTCAATGAAATTATCATTTGACTTTAAAAAATCCACTGAAATACATAAATCTCATTTTTATTTTAATACTTATGCCAAAAAAATCTTAATGATGGTAAGATACTTTAACTTAAGGAAGCATATGTGCATTTTTTTTCCTTGAATTAATGTACATTAAATCCATACACAAATGCTGTTTGGTGGACAACTACAAATGAGTATTCTATGCTGGTAAGTCACTTTTATTTCTTAATAGACTAGAATATTCTTTACCTTTTTGGAACCCAGATAATCAGGAAAACTAATTGGATTAGGAGACCTCAATTTGCACCAGTTAAATGCTGAGAATTAATTTAGGAGACACAAAGCAAATGTTGTTTAATCTGGCCTTTCACAACTAGAAATGCCAACTGTTCCACCGGAGGACTTGGACTGAATCTATCATCTCTAATGTTTTGTTGATCAGTAAAGCAATTAAATGGAACACTAGGAGCACAGTGACACATAATGGATGAAGAGTTATGAGAGCTGATGATGAAATGGGATGAAACACTGTTTTCACCTCCACCGCATCAGTTTTCATCTCCTCTTGGAAAAGATGTGTTTGTTCCTGCTTAATAGCAAATCCTTCTCTAGTCCTTGGCAGTGTGGCAGGTTCAGACGATTTTGCAGCAGTAACTATGAACTTAGATATAGACAGTTCCTCAGCTTCCATCCTTAGCTAATATTTAACAACAAAAACAAGATAATCAAACTCATGTGATTCAGGACAGAAACAAATTCATCACTCCTGGAATATGCTTCACCGAAAATTTTCTGTCATCCATGAGACTTCTGAAAGGCTGATGTGCCATTCAATATTAGACTTGGATGAAAGTTTATCTGACATTATGCTTAGCAAAAAACAGTCAAAGATAGGAAGCAACAGTCAGGGAAATACAAGTACTACTTAGGTCAGGATGCTAATGGAATTGGAACCCTTTGGCTGCTGATTTCTAATGCTAGATTAGCAATAAAGAATAAATTTAGGTAAATAGCTTATTTGGAGCAAAGTGTAGTCATGGGAAGTAACTTAATTTGTGGAAATTTCATAGCTACATATAGAGGCAGCAACCTTCTCATGGTTTATGTATAATTGATCTGGTTTGATACTTCCTTCTCTAGATTTCAGTACTAGATCTTGCCTGGCTTTAGTGGAGCTGCTACTGAAGGCACTATAATTTTCTCAGTTTCTTTCCTCATCTGATAGTTACAGGGAGAAAAAAAATACAGTTTCACATGAAGAAAATTATAGGTTATTTACTGAAATAAATCCATACACTATAATGTAATATAGTGAACTTATGACTTCTCAAAAACCACATCTTCTTTACAGTAAGATTCACCACTTATGTATACAACTTTGATTTAATGTTCATAGAGTCTCTTAAATTTAGCCTGCATGCAATTTCAATCATCAACTTCTGAAGGATTTCGAGATGTTAATAATAAAAAGTTGAAAATAATATGAAAAGATAAGTGAGGAAAGGAATACATAGTAATATTAACAATATAAATAATTTGATTTTTTAGTTTTCAGATGTTTAATTATATGAAAACAAATTTGGTTAATAGATCTCATACACTAAAAAAAAAAAAACAACAACCAAGATTTGGTATTAATGGGGATTTCACATGAGGTTTGGTATTAATATATTATAAAAGGGGATTTCACACTTGGAACAGCAATAGTCACCTTTCCATGAGTAACTTGGATTTGTTCTTGTCTAGTAGCCATTCCTTCTCTAGTTCTCAGTATTGTTTCTTGTTCTTTGGCTTTAGCAGTAGCAACTGCTATTGTAGACAAGGCAGTTTTCTCAGCTTCCTTTCTGATCTGATTATTACAGTAAAATCAAGATTTAAGTTGTATGGGGCTTCACACATACATGATATGACCCTTCCCCCCTCCTGGTAGGGATGTAAGAGGAAGTTATTTAGGGTTAAATATAGGAGAGAAATTAATTTTCACTTGTCAGTGAGAATCACAAAACTTAGAAATGTTAGCTAAAAAAAATAAAAAATAAAAACTCTAGATGCTTCCCCAGTGCCCCAGTGCTTTTTCAAAAATAAATCTAAAGTTGCTAATCTTCATGCAAAGAATAATGGTGAATAAAATGAATTATAAGTGTTACAGGTGGATGAAAATCAAATGTGCAGAAAAAATTAATGGTAATCAATCACATTTTCCATTTTGTTTTTAGTTACAGATTTAAAAAGGAAAATAGATTAATAATTCATACTATATAATAGTTAATAGTTTTCTAACAATTAGTTTAAAGATGAACTCTTCATGTTTCAAATATCTATATTCACCTTTTCCTGAGTTATTTGGACTTGATCTCTTTTGGTAGTGATGCCTTCTCTAGTTCTTGATACTAAATCTTGTTCTTTGACTTTGGGTGTGGCAACTATGACTTTAGGCACCACTGTTTTCCTAGTTTCTTTCATTATCTGGTCATGTGGTTAAAAAAAAAAAAGATGAGAAAATAGTCATTAAATTTCCTGAGCCTCTAATAAGAGAAGCAAATGAACTGAGAAAGGAGGCAAATTTTCTTGTTACTCAAGGACATTTTAATTACACCTAAGTGTATTATTTAAGTTGCTTCAATCATCTGTATTGTTTCACTGACAATATCAAAATAATAAGATAAATTTAAAATAAAAAACATGATTAGCAATAAAAGACAGACAAATGCTGTTTTTTCCCATCATTATAATCCACGGGAAAGTCTAGTAAAGCCATAAATAGTGCACAGCTTTGCTTTATTATCCATTAACTTGTACCTGGGGCTGACATCAACAGTAATATTTTAAAGTGAATTATATCATGTTAGTAATAGTTCAAAGAAAGTCTGAAAGTTAGGAATAAGAGGTGACAATGAAAGCCAGATGGGTGGCAAAGGCTCATGGGAGTGAGATGGTGAAAGAATTTTCTGTGTGAGATATGAGAAGAGGAGGTGGTGAAGACGTGGCCATTAGGATGAAATGCAAGTGGCTTGCAAGTGAAATGGTGAGAGTGATTTTCACAGCGGCAGGAAGTCATCACCTGTTCATGATTGAGGAGCCTTTGGTCTTGTATGGCAATTTCTTCTTGAGTTCCCAGGATTGTTTCTAGTTTTGTGGATTTGGCAGTGGCAACTACCACCATGGATGCAGCAGTTTTCTCAGTTTCCTGTCTTATCTGATTTTTTAGAGTAAAATGAATATTTTGAGTTTCAAATGGCACAAAAGAAATGTCAAGATGCCCTTGCTATGTTTGGGAGAATACAGAAGGTTCAGTGGTCATGTGCGTGTCCACAGGTGTGTGCACACCCCATCTTACAGCTGTGCATAGGTTATGCTTTCCAATCTAAGTGACTGAGGGCTCAGGTTGTGCATAAAAAATTGTACTTGTGTGAAACTGGTCAGAGGTGATATCTACCTTCCACCTAGAAAGCTCATAGGTATGCCCCCACACTGTTCTTGTAAACAGACAATCTCCCAAAACTAATCAATTGAGAGGAAAAGAGAAGTGAGAACAGAACTTCCATCATAGCAGAATTTCAATGTGAGACAGAACCAACAAAAAGAAAACATGAGACGAAGACTTCATTTTGAAGGACATACAATTGGCTAGAATGTGATATTAACAGACTACAAGGTATTTGCAAAGCTGGACTTACTGTTTCTTGAGTTATTTGCTTTTGTTCTTGTTTCGTAGTAATTTCTCCAGTAATTCTAGTTTCTTGTTCTTTGGCTTTAGTTGTGGATATTACTACCTTTGGTACAAAGGCTTTTTCAGTTTCTTTTCTTATCTGCAATGAAGATAAAAACAAAACCTTACTGTTTCCTGATCTCTAATGCAAGTAACATAGTATTCATTAAATACAACACAGGAATTTAAAGAAATAAAATCACTTTTTTGGAGATGTCACTAAATCAAATAAATAATCTCTCATTCATTAGTACAACCATATTATTTCTCTGCCTAAAACATAAATTAGGCTGTTTAGACCAAAAAACAAAAAGAAAAAAGAAAAAAAAATGCTGAGTTCAGTCCTGTTCATTTTGAACAGGAGAGTTGTAGTCTTCTTTAAAAAGACTTCTAATTTTTACGAATAGATATATGACAATACATTTCCATTTTATGTCATTTAAAGATAATCTTAGAGTACAGAATATTAGAATGGAAGACCTGAAAAGTAACTATGCCTGACCCTTTTATTTTATATATGAGAAATCAAACATGGATAATTAATAATCTGCAAATCTACAGTATTTTGTTTTGAAAAAAAATTCCTAAATACCATGATGGTTTGGAAAATCAAAACTTACTATGGGAAGAAGATTTTTGCATATATCCTAGGCAAAATATTTTCTAAATCTTTAACCCCCTGCAGGATGCTGTTTCTATCTGGGAGCCCAGGGAGTGCCTGTGGGGTGGGGGAGTCGTCTTCTTTGCTTCTTTCCCATTCTTAGATACTTTATCATTGAAATCCAGGACCTCAAGGTTAGATGGAACTTGAAAGCCTTTCTTCTCAAACTACCCAATTGACAATTGGCTCCACTGGCCAACAGCTCTCTATCAATCAGTCTTCTCTATTCTGTCCCCAGGGCTTCCAATCATGAGACTGTCCTTTCGTCTTTTCTGGTCCTGTGGCTTACTAAGGCTAGGCTTTCTATTCTATATCCAACCCATTTACACAAGTCCTCTTAGGAGTCAGGATGCAGCTTCTGAGGTTTTAAAGTCAAGTGTGTTCAGTGTTCTCTTCTACTCTCCACGTGGCTACTTAAATATCTATTTCTCCCTCCTAGTTTTATTTCCTTCTGTCATCTCCCCACAATCACATACATAATAATGATCATAATGTAAATGGTTATAAAAAATGTAGATAAGACTCTCTTTCTACACTCAGGTTGTGTTCACAGAGGTCCCTTTCATCTATATAGGGAGAGCAGTCAGTGAAGTCCCCTCAGAGACTTTGGTATCCAGTGCACAGGTCACACATGACAAGAGGTAGTGTGGTAATAGTTGTATGGTCCAAGAAACACCATCCTTCACAGTAAAGATTATCACCGTGTTAACACATGTTATCACACCAGTGAATTTCAAATCAAAAATCCTTCTCACCTGCTCATGAGTTATGTGCGTCTGCTCTTGCTTTGTTGCAATTACTTCTCTGGTTCTTGATTTTAATTCTTGTTCCTTGACTTTATCAGCGGCCACTACTACCTGTGTTACGGCAGTCTTCTCCGCCTCTTTTCTCACCTGATTTTCACAGAGGAAAGGAAGAAATACCTTAATGCACTTTGAACAGGAAGTTATGATGATATTTCAGGATTAAGGCAAAAATGTCACAGAAGATAAGAAGGGAAGGCAGAGTGGTTTTAAATTAGAACAAAAATTATTCAAATACGAGGTGGAAAATTATCCTGGATTTATGAGACTTTTCATTCATGAATCAAATGTCACGTTTGTTTTGAGAAAAGTAGATGAACAAAGCAATGATCCTTCAGGGAAGCTCAGAGAAATCTAATATCTGCCCTGAAACACTGGTTCCCACACCTGGCTCCTGGAGTAGCTATGCTCTGGGTGTCTGCTCCCTTGAGTAGCTGACTCTGTCCTCCCACCCTTCATCTGCTTCAACCAGGAGTCCCCTGATACTTTGAATACTGTTAACTTTTGCCTACTTGATGTAGCCCAGTGTTATTCTGGTCTGGTGTGCTCTTGTGATATTTACAGCTTAAACACCTTTGCTCTCTCAGACCATATTTTGCTCAGAAGTTCTAAAATCCTGGGTCATGCTGGGTTCAGTTCTGCCTTCAGAATGATTTGACATTGTTTGGTCCTGGCATCTGAGCACCCAAGGCTCAAAGCAGTGAATGGTGTTTGAGGGATGGGCCATTGGACCTGGCCCCACGTGCGGCCCTTGCATACCTGTTCTTGAGCAGGTTGGACCCGCACAGCAGTCGTGGTTGTCCTCTGAGCAGTCTGCTCTACAGCACTGATCACTGGTTCTCTCACTCTGGCCATATCAACAGCAGCAACAACGGTCGCAACAGCTGCACTCTTGTCAGTCTCTTGTTTCACCTGGATTGGAAATGAACACGTTCAATACATTTTCAAAGTGGCATGTCTGGTAAGAAATGTAAAAGCACAATGGAAACAGCTACCTAGAGCTAAATGTACTGGTGTGTGAGCATTTATCATTGCAAAGAGATGTAGGGTCTATATCACTAACACCCATATTGTATGTAAACCTCACATCAGAGCCTTTGTCCCAACTGAAGATGGTTTTATGAACAGGACATCCAAATTTGGTCTGTAGTTTCCATAATATGTTTGTGTTCCTGTGTATTTTCCTTCCAATCCATCCATCCTGGTTTTTATTCCAGAAATCACGTCGGAAAAAAAAAAGAGAAGTGAAGTAATGAAAACAGAGTAGTCCTGACTGTACCTCTTTGGCACCAGTAGCAGCAGCCCCTGCTGCAAAGGAAGCACTGGCCGATATGCTGGCAGCAGCCCCTGCAGCTCCACTGATGGTCACTTGCTCCTGGACACCATATCTCCCTTCCCACCTCTCTTCTCTCCTGATCTGAGTAGAGCTGGTCACTGTTGTCTCTCTCATCTCAGCCTCAGTTGAGGAGGCCACGTAGCCCTCTTGCTTCCAAGGGGGAGGCACTTCGGGGCCTGTGGCCACGGTGGATGTCTGAGTCTTCCGGACGAGTAAGGGTGACTTCACAGATCTGATGGGGGATGTGGAGATCCTCCCTGCTGGGGACACAGACCTGAAAACCAAATAGCAGAGGTCAGAATGCCAAGGTGAGGAGCTCTAGCAGGCATAATCAAATTAAGACAATGGCAGAGTTTTAAAATGTGTGTCCCCACAACTGGTTCAGAGGGTATATAATATGAAAATCAGTTGCTTTAAGTCTCAATAAAGCTTATTCTTATCTGCAGTATCTGAATCAGACTTAATCCCAAGTAAGCTAAAGAATTTTGTGCCCTGTCTCATCTTCTCACATTAAAAAATAAATAAGACCGAGGAAGGTATTTCCTAAATATACAGCAAAAGAAAGGACATTGCAAATCTAGGACTCATATGTAAGTGTCTCTGCATTCCCCATCTGGACAGGGGTGGGTGGATGTCAAATAGATGCTAGATGAAGAAAGCTCTATGTAATCAAAACGCTTGTGTCACTCCCGGCTAAACAAGTTAAGCCTGTCTCTCTTCCTCTCTCCCTCCCTTCCCTCCTGCAGGACTTCCACACCACCTTCACCATGTCTATCTGTCTTGCAAATTCCCAGGGCAGGAGGAAGATTTCTGGTTGAGCTGTTGCAGAATCTTTTGGGGTACGGGCTGTGCAATGCAGTCTGGAAACTGCTGCTCTATTTATAGGGTTTGTGAGCTGGTTTTTGTTTTCTGCCCCTGTTTATTTGCATTCACCCTCATACCATATTGAAGACTTTCTTTATTATTTTTTTATTAGCTGTTCAAAACATTACAAAGTTCTTGACATATCATATTTCATACATTTGATTCAAGTGGATTATGAACTCCCATTTTTACCTATATACATAATGCAGATTCACATTGGTTACACATCCACTTTTTTACCTACTGCCATACTAGTGTATGTTGTATTCTGCTGCCTTTCCTAACCTCTACTATCCCCCCTCCCCTCCCCTTGAAGACTTTCTTTAAATAACCATATAATTGCTGTGGATTTTGGCTAATTTGAAACCTAAAAAAAAAATTTTTTATTATTAAATGGATAAAAAAGTTTCTTCCAAAACACTTTTCATTATTTTTTTAGATGTATCCAAACTGCACACAATATCAGTTGAGGGGTATAGGTGCTAAATCCTGGCCGGATAGCTTAAAAAGACAGGTTTTGGCCTAGAATCTTGGAATTGATTAGCCATTTTAAGATAAATTTTTTGCAAAACTCATTTTATTTTTAATCAATAAGATCTATTGCATTTCTCCCTCTAGGTGGCAGTATTGCTCCATCGTTGCATTTTATAAATTCTGAATCTAAGAAAACATTTATAAATGTATCCTGGCAGTATGTAGGATATTTAGTTTACATTGATCATAAATGAAACAATTATCCTAATTAACCTCAAGATACAGTTGCTATTTGCTCTAAGAGTAACAGTACATTACAACATCAGTCAGTTTCCTGAAAAAAGGTTTCACCGGGTTCTTAAAGAAGGGCTTTTTCTGCGAAAATCAATTTGCATTTTATAAATGAAATTGTAATCAAACTAAAGAGAGATCTAAGGAACATGGCTCCATTCTGAAAATGACTGCCTGGGAAATAGAACAAAGGCCAGATTAGAATAATGTAGGTCTTTAGCGATTGAAGAAAAGCAGACAGATTTATACTTCGAAGTCTCAACTTGTGCCTAGTTCCTGCTGTATCTGGTAATGTGGTTTTATTCAAGAGTTAAGGACATGATTAGCATGACATAAGTGATTAGCAGCGGGCCTCAGGTAAGCCCAAAACTGTGAAAAATCAGTGTAATTTGAGTCATTATAGGAAAGTGCTTATTTCTGCAGGTAAAATAAAAAATAATCACCTGGTCACAGCTGGAGACAATGCACCCTATTCAATAAAATATGTTTGCCTTACTCTGTAACAAAAATCAAGATTTAACTATGAGACACTTTAGGAAAGAGTCTATTTTGGATAACCATTATTTTCTCCACAAATTGGCATTTGTATTTCCTAATTACTGTAAAACAAATTTAAGGGATGAATTTGGAAGGTTATTAATAAACTCTTAGAATGTTATGATGGTCAAAATACTCCATGGGAACAGAGAAACTAATTCTAAATGACCCTTAGGCTTGGATTTAAAATATAGTAAGGTTGTTATCTCCCTCAGAAATCACATTTGGCCTGTATGGTGGTTTCACGGTGTGCAAACTTGGAGTTAGCCTGAGACTGAACACTTTTAGAAATGTGATTGCTAGACATGTTTTGAAGTTGAGCTTTTTGTTCAAGTTTTCATGTTAGTGTTTACCAAAATTTTTAATATTTTAAGTGTCTAAAAACAATAAAAATGAGAAAATATCTAGCTTTTTAAACTATATTTATTGGATATTTAGCAATATAAATGTCCAATAAATATAATTTTAAAAGCTTGTGGTTTTTCCATTTTCTTCTATTTGTGTTGAATTTTCTTTCTATGAAAATTGATTTGTGGAAATTTTTTCCCCATTTTTTTTGTTGGTGCATTATAATTGTACACAATGGGCTTGTAACATATTTGTACAAGCACACAATATAAGAATATAGTTATATATTGTAATATGTAACACTTTCCCCTTCTCTCCCTTCCTCCCTTCCTCTGGTCCCTTTCCTCCACTCTACTGATGTCCCTTCAATTTTCATGAGATACCCCCCCATCTTTTTCCTCTCTAGCTTCCAGATATGAAAGAAAACATACGACCTTTGACATTCTGAGTTTGGCTTATTACACTTAACATAATGTTCTACAGTTCCATCCATTTTCCTGCAAATGACATAATTTCATTCTTCTTTATGGATGAATAAACCCTATTGTGTATATATACCACATTTTATCATTTCATGCATTGATAGACACCTACATTGCTTTTGTAGGTTGGCCATTAGGAATCGTGTTGCTATAAGCATTTGTATGCATGCATCACTATAGTATGCTGACTTGAATTCTTTACGATAAATACTGAGGAAAGGTATAGCTGGATCACATAATGATTCCATGCCTAGTGTTTTGACTTGAGACTTTTTAATCTATTTGATTATTAGTTCTTTGTCGTAAGTGCAGCTAACATTCTCTCCAGATCTGCTTGCATTGTGCTTGTTTACAGGCATTATCTAGCATAAATATGTATAGTTGCTCAGGTTGGGGGCTCTCTCTGGGCTAGCATTTTTCACACTGTACCCATTATATGTTTTTTTTTTTTTATGCCTTTCTAGCAGTGGCAGTGAGATCTTCTGAGGAAGGAGCACTGTTAAAATTTTTTTTTCACAAGCAATCTAGCAATGACTTGCTATTGCCATACATTTTTTATTTTTCTGTCCTTGAATCTTTACGTCTATTTTAAAAGCTCTTTCCCATAAATATTTCCCAAATTTTCTGTTCTTCTTTCTCTGGATTTAAAAAAATCTAACTCTTTAATCAAGCTAGGATGTATTTTGTAAAGGATGTGAGGTAGTTTTATGCTCGTTGGCCAGCATTGGATGGATGGATGGCAAATTGGCCAGCATTCTTCATGAAGTAAAATGCCTAGTCCCTAAATAAAAGGTCACTTTGATTAAAAAACAAACTCCCTGTATTTTTGAATCTATTTTTAGACTCTGTTTTGCTTTCCTAATGTATTTTTCTATTTATTACTATCTTTCATTATTGTTGTAGTGCTGGGGTTTGAACTCAGGGCCTCAGGCATGCTACACAAGTCCTCTATCACTGAGCTACAGCTACAGCCCCACCACTATTGTGATTATAGTAACTTCACAGAAAATTTTAATATTTTTAGGTCAATGACTTGTTCTGCTTTTAATTTTTTTTTCTTGGCAGGGGAGCTGTCGACATGTCTTTTATTTAAATTGATCAAGACATACTTTTTTTTTGTTTGCTCAAGTTTTGCAGTTTTTCAGTTCATCATATTAAAAGTCTCATTATGTTAAACTGAATCCCAGAGTTTCAAATATGCTGCAGATAATTTATACTTGACTGTAATTTCTGGGCCCTGATGATACAAGTCTGCCTTCTAAAGTACCTGCATCTTAACTCAGCATAGAAAACTACTTATTTTCTAGGTAAAATAAGCATATGAAAAATGTTTAAAATATTTTATTTATTATGGAAGTATAAGAGCATGTGTATAATTATTTGCTGTTTACAAGGCACCTTCAACTAATTATCTCATTTAATCTGTGAGATTATTCTTATTATGATTCTCCTTTGTTTATAGATGAGACAACTAGAACTGGAGCAAGTGACTTCTTTGGCTCTTGCTATTTCATAATACTGAGGATAATAATTCTTAGTGGTTGTGAATATTTAGTGAGATAATATTTGTAGAGTGTCAAATCAAATATTTGCCATAGTGATAGTGATCAATAGATAAGTAGTGATTATTTTATTGTAATAGTTATTGTTCCAAGTCAAACTTAGCAAGTGATTTGGCTGGTTGAATTTAGGATTTTTCTCCTTTTGCTGTGTTATTTTCTCCTCTCCTAAAGCTAATATGTATTAAATAGAAGTAAAAAAGAATTGAGAATTATAAAGTTCTTCAACTTGCCTGTGGACAATGAAGATTTGGGAAAATCATATTCAGTGACATCTCGATATACCTCTTGTATCACATACTACATTTTTGATTGCACAAAACCTCATTTTACAATGCTTGATAACCTGGTCTCTTTAAAGAAACTTTACCTCACAGGAGATGGAGTGGGTGCCCGCACATGTCTGACCGGGGAAGGAGAGTGTCTTATTGGTGAGGGGGACTGCTGTCGAGCCAGTTGTGTTTTGGCAGCAATGGACATGGATGGTGGTGTTGGAGACCTTGACTTTGGCTTAGGAGGTATCCTGGGAGGTGTTTTATGTGGCAGCTGTTGCCCAGTGGCACCATCTATGACCATCTCAACTGTTGTGAGTGATCTGGCATCAAAGTGGGCTTCAATCTTCTGCAAAAGATTAAAACAAAGTCCATGATGAGGGAGAATAGCTGGGGAAGTGGCAATCGGAAAGGCTGGGAAAGAGCAGCATAGAAAAATACCTTTTCAATTCGGGTTTGTCTTGTTTCTGAAATCTGAGCAGTCGAAACAATTGTCTTTGTCTTTTTAGCGGGTACTACTTCTTCACCTGTAGGAAGGGAAAGATGAGCATTGGAGGAGGAGAAACCATTCCTTTGGAAAGAGATTCTGTTAATTGTGACTACAAAGTCAATAAAATTTTCTGGGCATCCCTGTGGGGAAAAATGCAGAAAGTCTTGAATCTTGTATGGATAGAAATCAGATTTAAAAATAGAAAATGCCCCTTCTTCAAAACTTCTGCCATTGCCAGAAAAGCACCATAGTAAACATATAAAGACTACAATATGAATGTGTTAGAACCACTTAAAAACATTATTCCAGTACTTTCAATAATTTGAAGTGTATGTAACTTAATTGAAACACTTTCCAGTTTATTATATTGGGGTTAATAACTGAAGATTGCATCAATACTGAGCTCTTGCCTGGAATCTCACACTTTTATTTTCATAGGGTTTAAAAGGCAGCTTGGATTTTAGCTCTCAGCATTCCCAGGGCCTCAGGAGAGGCAGGCTAGCCCCACTTGGTCACAGATCAGGCCTCTCCCCTTCTCCTTTCTCAACCTGCAGTGCATACCTTGAACCAGCAATTCGGCAGTCGAAGTAGCTCTTCCAACGCTATTGGTGGCATTCACTGAATAGGTCCCGGAGTCTTCGGGGTATGCTTCCGCAATCAGTAAGCTGTAGAGATCGCCTTCTTGTGAAATTTGGAAATCAAGGGAGCTCTGAATTTCAGCTCCATCCCGGTAGAACTTCACGACAGGTGTAGGGATTCCAGTCACTCTCACTTGGAGTCTCACTTGGCTTCCTTGTCTCACGGTCATGCTCTGCAGTCGTTGAGCGAAGTTGGGTGGCGCTGTCTCCGCTGCAGGGGACAGAGAAGGAAATCAGGCCAGGAAGCCAGAACCTTACCAACAGGGTATTTTTAAACAATCACAGCTCCGATTCCAAAACCAGGCAATGACTCGCCAATTCAGCATCCTTGACTGTCCTTGAACCCGGCTCAGCCAGCAGATGACAGCAAGAATGGGGCCCAGAGATGGCAGGTGGCTATCCAGCCACCATGTTTGCTTAGCAGTTCTAGGCCACCACAAAAAATCTAGATCTTGTTTTGACTAGAGAATCTTCTGTACTTCCCAACCTCACATCTGTACCATGTTAATGTGTTATGGCAACTTTGTATACTTCAATAGGTTATATTAAAACGAATTCCAGGGGTTGGTAGAATGGGTGTATTTGTGACTTATAGAATCTTTACATTTAAACTTAATTTAAAAAACCCCTAAATCTTCTCCAAATTGGTTGATAGTCAAGGAACTGGAATACTTACTTGCATTTAAAATGTTAACCTCAATAATGATATATTTTCATGTTAATTATTCTACAGAAAGGGGATTTTGGGGGAGGGTTATGTTGGAAAAAATTTATATGATAAATGTGAAGGGTGGATGGGATTAACTTTGGTGTGCTTTTGAATAGCAACAGCAAATTTTACTAACCTGTGATTTTCTATTTCTTAATTTTCTGGATGTGTTTTAAGATTCAGACCTAATTTTACCCGATATGCTTTCTATTTAAGTCAGTTATAGCCCTATAACTGGATATCATTGAAGATATGGTTTACTGGATAAGCACTGATAACATTATGCAGTTCATGCAAGATATTATATAATGTATAAATTAATTCATGTTTTGAGAATTAATGTCTAACCAGGTAATGAAAAATGGAGAACAACAGAGGCCACTAATATTGGTCATAACTTCTCAGGGTGAATGGTGTCATACATTTGAATAATAAGCATTTGTCTTTTTCTGAACATGTTATTGAGTAGTATTTTTAATATTTCTTAAATGACTAGTTTGTGGACCGCTTGTGTCAGAACTATCTTGGTGCTTGTTGAGGTGGAAATTCCTGGTGAATCCTAGAATATATCATATTTCTTATGAAGCTTATGAAAAAGTCTTTGAGCTTTTGTACTTGCTGAGAAGCATGACTTTTAAAATATTTCCTTAAAGCATTTTTGAGTGTTTAACATGTATACAGAGAAGCACTGATTCTCAGCCACTTTTGTGTTTTATTTTGAAAGGAGAATTAAATTCCACATGGCAAACAGCTTTGCTACAAAATCAGCCTTCAGTGGGCCCTTTCTAGGTTGGGAGCTGCAAGTCCTCATACCCATTGCTCAATATGGACCCCTTCCGCCAGGTGCAAGGGATGCCCTCAGGGGCAGCAGAGGACAGGCATGCCCCCACCAACCCACCTGTAACGAGAAGCTCAGCAGTACTAGTCGCTTGTCCAGATCCATTGGTGGCTCTCAGGGAGTATCGTCCACTGTTGGCTTTAGTCACGGCGGGGATCGTCAGTCTAGCGCGGCCATCGCTAAAGGAGATCTGCACGCCGGGCAGAGTGGAAGTGGAAATAACCTGGCCATCCCTAAACCAGCTCACCTCAGGAACTGGAAAACCTGAAGAGCAAGCACAATTGATCTTTATGTTTGAGTGGGCACGGCAAATTCCTCTCCACCGAAACATTATTCTTACTGCCTTGCTCTAACCTAAAAAGCTTTGTAGAGTGAAACACCATTTGGTGACAGTGACAACCTGACAGGCTCCTGGCGGAAGCATAACTTTGTAGGCCATTAGGAAGGCCCAAGAGCTTAGGTAGAGGGTAGCACCCTCATTATACAGGGAAGGAAACTGAGGCCAATAGAGACCTGATGATTTTTCCAAGGTCCCTCAGTGAGCAGTGGCAGGCAGAAGACTAGAATTTTCATACGCTTCCCTCCTGCCTGGGGCTCTGTCTGATGCAACTTAATAGACATCATTAAAATCATGAAAGGGATTTATAAAAGTGAGGAAACTTTGAAATAAAAAGTGACTGGTGTCCTCTTTGAACACAAATGAGGAACAAAAGCAGCAAAAGGATCTGACAGTTCTGTCTCACATAGGGAGGAGGGTGCACTCATCTTCCTCTGCAGTGCAGGCACACCGCCTTCTGGAATGCTCCTGCTTTCCTGTGTGCCTGCAGTAAAACCACCATAATGCAGAGAGGCAGTTTTCCAAGCCTTGTCTTTCAGAACAATGTGTAGAGTTGGAGTTGTGGCTAGAAAAGCCAATTTGTTTTTCTCCCACTATAAATTAACAGTGAATAACTATATGCTCATGGTTGGACATTTTAGGTATTTTAAAGTTCTGTATGATGAGAAGATATGAGGCAAGTTCAGGGAATGGTTTACTTTGCATTTGGTATAAACACTGGTGATTTATCTCCTCCAGCTAGGAGGTGAAGATAACGGAAAAGTCACTTTGTTATCCTTACATTAGCCAATCTCCCACTGTGGCTGAGTAGATACTGTGTTAGTATCCACTAATAGGTATCAGGTATTTTCAGTGGTGTATTTCTAAGAACTTAGTAGTGTGAAGGAACAAGCTATGAAGAAGTCAGTTTCTACTATTCACAAGGAGAGAGACTCCCACTGATGCTATGTGTGTTCTGTTCAGTTTAGAAAAATTACTGAGTATTCCAAGATAAGTAATTATTTGAAAGTCAATAAGAGTTCATCATGCAGGAAGAGAATTGAATTTGTCTCCACACAATAGAAAATGAATGATTATATGATATTTGTGTAATATACAATAAAGTATTATTCAATTATAGAAAGATTGGTGCATAAAATAGAAAAAATAAAAAGGAAATCTTATTTTATATCTTTATTATAAGCTATACAATTAAAAAAAAAAAAAAAACAAAGAAGAACAATGTACCATGCAGATGCACTGAAGGAAGAAGCTAGCATAATTTTCAATTGACCCATGTAATCTTACATGGCCAGTTGCAAGACTATAGAAGGAAACAATATTAAGTGATTTTTGAAATGTTTGCAACAGTGTATTTTTTCACAAGATGATAGATAAGTCCTCGAAATCATGAATTTTCTGTAGTCATCCCTAAACTGAATTATGAAGAAAAAGCAGCAGATAAAGAAACAGATAAACTTCCTTTTAAATAAAACTTTAGGGAAAATGGTTCCCTTTAATATAAAGGTCAGAGTGGCAAATAGTATTTCTTCTTGTCATTTTGAAATGATCAGAAAGTCTTTTGTTCACTGGAACCACTTAATGAAGATAGAAAATAATAGACTCAAACAATGAGGAGTTAGCTCATCACTGGTGGGTTCTGACTCTGAGGAAGGTTGGATGCATTGTTATTTTCCATATAAAACAACTGAGATTCCTGTGCATGGAGCAGCCAACCCAGATCACCTCCCAGAAGCTCCGTAGCAGCCTTTACTACACTGGAGTTCTTGGCTGCCAGTCTGGCTCTGCAGCTGAACCCAAATATAGAATGACCAAATGTGGGACGACTTCAGTTGCTGGATTCTGACAGCAATTTTAATCTAATGCTAATTATTTTTGCTTTGTGGAATTATAAATATGAATAAAACATTTTTGAGTCATTATATTGTCAGATTGTGTCAGTACTCTGAATGGTAGACCCTGAAAATGACCCTTCCTGGGCGCTGCACCAATTTTACAAAACTGAAGCAGAGCATCATCTCAGCATCATGTCCTACTACAAAGGCAATTCATTGGAAAGGAGGCAAAGGAAAGGAAAGCACCAGGGTGGGCTTACCACTAACGTGAGCCTCAAAGGTTGCGGCACTACCCTCCAGTACCACAACGCTTTGTAACGGCTGCGTAAACGTCGGTGCTTGAGTTGTCATCTTCTTAGGCACTCTGAAAAGGAAGAGAAAGTAAGTGAGGATAACATCCAAGGGCCACTGGAGCTCCTGTGGGGATGAAAGAGACATATTCTCCACTGGATTGCTCCTTGGTCATCTATGGGCCTGCAATAATGGGAAAGCCTCTTCTTTACGGCTTGGATTTAAAATTTAACACAAAGCAATAAATTTAAGGGGAAATGAGGGGAGAAAATTAGCCAGACAGAGCAAGGAATATACCCAAGTGGCCTTATCAATGGTGTAAAAATCAGGCCGAGAGTTGAAAATTGGAATAACATAGGATTAGTGAGTAATTAAAGAGATGATATGTGACAAATCTATGATGAATCTCTGCAATGTGTATGGGACAATTGCTTAAATATTTCCTTCCCCCAAATATCTTTCACTCACTGTAGCTATATTTATAAAGTTGACGTGGATACAGGCATTGTCTAATTACTTAAAATGGTCACCAAAATTAAGAGTTTGAACTTTGCAATTTCTTTCCTAATTTGAAAGGCTTTGGCAAGATTTATTGAATATATGAACTTTAAAAATTTTTTTTTAAATTGTTGCTAGATCTTTTATTTATTTATTTATATGTGGTGTTGAGAATCGAACCCAGTGCCTCACACATGCCAGGCAAGTGCACCACCGCTGAGCCACAGCCCCGGATATATGAACTTTTTGTAGACCTATAGGGTGCTTTATACTTCTTAACATTTCTTCAAACTATAACTGTGCAAGTAATATTGCTACTGCTGATATTTAGAAAAAAAATTAATTTTATAGTTAGGACCAAAATTTATTATAGATTTGAAACAAAAATGCTGGCTTGAGTTCTTAATATGGAACAGTGTGCGAAGTCTGAATAATGGAAGGTTGGTGGGAAATGTGGGGGAAGTAACAAAGGACTATGATTTTACTACATAAAATATTCAATGAAGAAATGAATATAAAATTTGCAGGTAAGTTCTTTATAAGTGGAAGAAAGTACTTTGTCTATCAGTTTCAGAGACTATGTGAAAATTTTTCTAATGCATAAATAGCTGATTATTCAACATGACTATTTCACTGTTCTGAAACAAAAAGACAATTTCTGAACCATCAATTGCTTCATTATTATTTTTCATAAAGTTCTTTGTTCACCAAAACTTTATGGAGCAATAGTCTTCTTTGTGATAATGCCTTACCTTATTCTATCTTTTTACTTAGTTAAAAAGAAAATTAAACCAGCATTTTTTCAGACAAGAATTATATTTGGAAAATTCAGATAATATCCAAAAGTTTTCCACAAAACTTTGTCAAGAAGTCTTTTGTAGCATGTTATTTTCAAAATGAACAAATTTGTGTCTAACTTTTCCTGTTTACAAGCTAATGCATCTTCTAAAAATAACTATCTTCTTAGGTATATAACAACACCATATCAGTATTAACAGGTATTTACAATGTGTAATCTAATTCTAAGAAGATGGAAAATCAAAGCATATTTAGAAATCAAAAGCTTTTAAACATTATTCCTTACCCTTTTAGCATTAGCATTTATCTCCTATCATATAATTGGATTGTGAGTTGAGTTAAAATGCATAATGAGATTTGGAGTATTTTATAAAACAATTATATAGCCTTATTCCAAATTTCTAACATTGCAATTAACTGGCCTAGATTGATCTTATACTCCTATTGTCTAGTGAATTTTGTTGCTTTAGTCCTTGCTTTTCACAGGCCTTTATCTAATTAGGGCTGAAGGTATGCATCTAAAATGTCATGCTCCCAAAATAAACTCTCCAGCATTGACTGACAGCAGGCAAGTGTTCTGTCACTGTCCTGCAACTGATATCTCAGCAGTTGATTCCCTTAAAAAGTCATCAGGGTGTAGCTGATACCACATGCATGTTATCAGAGCTATTCTTGGTGCGCCTCACTTTATCACTGAGTAATATAACCTTGAACATTCTCAGCCGACACAAAGAGACTATAAAAGAACTAAACATTTTGATCACCATTGCAGACCCCAACTTCTAGAATATCCAGTGAATTTAAACAGTTTGAATTATTGACTGAGCTGATATGCTAAAGCATTCCATTTAAGAAAAACAAAGCTCACACATTTAAAAACAAAATTTAACAAGAAGATTCAAATAATGGGTCAGCACCAGCAGCAAGAAGTTACCCAAACACGTCTATGTGGACATTTGGCACACAAAAATAAACAGGAGCTAGAAATCAATAAGAAAGTAACTCTAGTATTATAATAAGAAAAGCTGCTGCTCACCTGATTTCTCAAGAGTGCCTAAAAAGGGTGGGACTAAGCCCAGGCTGCTTCTGAAACGACGTCCTATGTAGAGTTGGTTTTTCCGACCATCTCCAACATGAATTGGTGAGCCTCTAAACCTAAAAACAAAACTACACAGTCAAGACTGTGTAGTTTTGCTTTTCTATGCAATCCCTACACCCGAGGCGAGGCGGGAATGCACGACTGCTCCAGAGCCAGGGCCTGGCTGGCCCTTATATTCACCAGATCTGCTGACAGCCCCACATCCTCAGGGCAGGGCCCTGGTGATTGGCTCTCCTAAGAAAGCATGATGGGAGAGGACCTTTTTGGTAGTTTCACATACCACCTGTTCTTCTGATTGGCAGAGCTAAATTTAGCCCCTCAAAAGAGGCTTTACCAAGGAAATAGAAGTGTGTTGGAAAAATAACCTGGTTGAGGCTCAGAGAAGAGCATTTGTTACCAATGTTAAAAATCTGTTAATGTGGGTCTGAAACAAAGATGTGGTAATAGACAGCACCTGCAGGCATTCATACAGAATAGCCCAAACCTGCAGGCTTTGCTCTGCGAAACAGGCCCTGCTCCTGTTCCCTCCCCCCAAAGTAACCAAATGGACCCATCAATCATTACAGCAGATGAGGAAATTTATCTCATGTATAAGGCTTCATTTTCTCTAAAGAATCTGTTGCTATAAACATTTATATTGAAGGGACTCATTTGTACTTATCTGCTTTCTCCAGAATCCACCTGTACTTTGGAGAAAGTTTAAACCAATGTTAATGAGTTAAGAATCCTGCAAGAATTCATGTTGAAAAGCAATATCTGAACTCAGCTTAGATTTAGTCTGCATAGGACAACATCACCACTCTTGTCAGATTTCATTTTTGTCTGGTGTTGGTATTTACAAATATGCACCCATTGCTTCTCAGTGAGCAGGAAAGTTTTCTGTTTAAATCATCCATAGGGCTGTTTTCCCCAGTACATGAAAGCTGCTCTACTAATCTCTGGAGTTTGCTGTTCTAATGGGAAGTGGTTAGGGGATGATATAGTTGCTATTTTAGGACTGAATTTAATTTCAAGCAAGAGATACTTCAAATACAAAAGAGCATACCGAAAGACCTTTACAATGACTCAGCTGAAAGATTTGTAAAACTCTACTTAGAGGGAAGAAAATTGTCTTGTTGATAATGGAAAGAAGCTTTAATCAATAAAACAGATGAAAATTTTAAATTTTAAGTAAATTTCTTTGTGTTTATAATGAAAAATTTTTCCTGTTATAGAATAAATTGACCTTGTCTTAGACTTGTTACCTTCTTGAGTACTTCATTCCTTATACTTGTTTATACAGTGATTAATTCATTAACATTTAACAGAGCTTAAATTTACCAACAATGAATTCAGTGCAGTTATATCTACAAGCTGACACCATGTACTTATTTAAATATGTCTCTTCACTTTGGTGTTATCCATATTGAGAGCATTGTTCCTCCTCCATTGACTGCATCTGTCATAATTCTGTTTTATTGATTTCTGCTGAAACAACTAGTTTCATGTTATATACTTTGAAAATACTTCCATGAGAAACTCCTGTTACAGGCAACGTGTCCATCATTAAGTAAAGCAAGACTAGAAATGTGTGCTCTTTCCATTTGGGGAGTTCAACAGTGGACTAATCAATTAAAAGGCATTTGTTTACATGTTTGTGTGCACTGTACACATACATGTGTTTTTAGGCTCATGTGGCCCAATATTTGGCATGTTAATGTCATGTCATGTTTGTTGGAACTGAAGTCAAACCACTTTAAATTTACAGGGAATGAGTGAATAGAATCCTGAAACTTGTGTCATGTTGGCTCAACACAGTTCAGGGCATTCAGGAGCCAGGAGAATGACCATATACTATAACCAAGTGAAATGTCTCTCCCCTAAGCTGCTATCTATTCACTGTTCTTAGATTTCCCTAGATTTTCAGTATTGCCAAGGTCCTTGCCTTTGCATTTACATCCTTATATGGCATTCAGAGTCAAGAAGGAAGAAAGGAAGTAAAAGGAAGAAAACAAAAAAGAAAGAGATAGTTTGAAAGTACTAACACACTGCTCTGGAAAGAGGCCTTATTATTGGCTTAGTGAACACTCTTGAACAGTATATGATACTGGTAAGCATTGGTTAAAAATTAAATATGTCATAGCTGGAATATAGTAAGTTAGGCCAGTGGAAATGAAATACTATTCAGATTTGGGGAGTTTGCTGATGCAGTAAGAGCGTCTTTTACTTTCCTAACAGTGGGGAGGAGCCACAGAGATAATCCAAAACAGCAGATAATTCAGATATAATGCCTCCTTCGTTTTGGAATGCAAGGTATGATTCTCTCTGAGAATTATCTCAATGAAATTCAATAAATATATATTAAACCTATACTCAGTGCTGAACACTGTTAAGTTGTTAGGACTATGAATTCTGGCATTGTTTGTTGACTCAACAAATTTCTACTGAGCGCCTGCCATTGTGCTAGATGATGATGAGACAGAGCTGGGAAAGACACATGTGTGGATTGTGCCCTTGGGGATCGAAGTCTGCATCAACTCCTGATAAATTCTCACTAATCTGCAACTGAAACCTAGACTAGGATATATGCAGAACCCAGGTGGAAACTCCTCTCTATCGCTGTTGGTGTCAAATTTTATTTATACTGCATAGAACCATTTGCCAAAGTTAGAACTTACTGGGAGTTATTTGAGAAATGGGAAGAGTTTTTAAGGTTAACCTAAGAGTACTTTTGGAGAGAAAGAACAAAATTAATGTCTCATAACTAATTAAACCCCATGTGTTCCTACTATGTTCAACCCAGTTCAAATGCTGGGATTGCAGCAATGTACAAAAAAAAGACAATAATCTCTGCCCTCCCTAAATTTACATTTTAGTAAGCACAGAAATACATGTTCATGCAATACCTGTACAGTCCATTTTACTCATAAAATATTTTAAACCTGAAATACCGACTCATCACAGAACTAATTTTACACAAGGAAACAAGAAAAAAGCAAATTAAGGAAATGCACCAAGAAGAAGGTTCTGACAGAACAACTCCTGCTAATGGTGGTAGTCTGTGTTCCTTGAGTTTTGAAGGCAAGTGAAGCTACATGGGGATCCAGGGACAAGAAATTGTGACTTGGAATTTAGGAGAAGACTTTTGGCCCTTTGTTTTCCTATATCCAGTTAAAATTGCTTTAGTAGCAAGACCAAATTAATTGATTTCCACAATTATTCACCAGTGTGCTAATGATTACTGACACACTTAATGCCACATTAAAGACGATTATTTCCAACACGTATGACACTTTCCAAAATAAGTAAGATCAGTAAGTTGAAGTCCTAAACCTCTTGAAGACTTGGATCCCAGTAAGTGTGCATTGACTCCAAGGGCACACAGAATTTTGCTTCTCTCCTAAGTGGGCCTTAGACAACTCACTTGATTCTCAGACTTGTCAGTTGTAAAATGGGGATTATAATATCCACTTCAAAGAACTATTGGGAAGATTCAAAAACAATACGAACATGGCCAGGCCAGGACAGAGAGAATCTGACACTTGATAGGCATTTTGTTTGTTTGATGCTATCAAGCATGACACAAAGAAAACAATGTCTGTGCTTAGTAATACTGATTTGGCCAATCATCTAACTACCTAAATATACAGGATTGTGTTTTCTAAGAAATCTCTGGGAAGCCCAAAAGTGAACTCATAGAAACTGGTCATGCCCTTCCCTGAAGGACCTCAGAAGGTGACACATTTATATGGGGATTAAAACAAAGCCCAAGAAATACTGGAATCTTAGGGAAAAAATAAACTGGGTTTCTGGAAGCCTGGAACAGGAAACCATAAGCCAGATCAAATCCAACCACCAGCAGATGCTCACTGGAGGGAGTATTGCTGTCAAATAATAAGCTTTACACATGCAGAAGGGAGGCAGCTGAGTTCATTCTATCCAGTAATCACAGTAAGCAATAGCTCCTGGGATTAGAAGCTCTTTCAAGGCTAAAAATGTGTTTGGGGGCTGAAAAATATGTTCTGGTCTAAAATTAAAAAAAGAAATTTGCAAAAATGAAAATAATGAATGTTTATCAGAGGCAAACAAAACTGGTTAACTGCATTTCATATCAGTATATTTTATTATGTGTCATATGCTCAGGAGTAGATCCTCCAAAAGTAAGAGAACCTGTGTGGTGAAACATTTAGGCCTATTTACCTCTGTGTTTTAGCTCTTCTGTTTCAGATTCCTAGTTGATTCCTCTTCCCCTTATCACCTCGCCTAATCATAAAAATAGAATTCTTTTGAGCAGGTCCTTGCTGTGAATGAGAAATGTAGATCCTATCATATTCTCTGGTCACCCCTGCCCCATTTCACATATTACCCAATCCTCTCCATCCATCTATGAGCTCCTTTGTTCTCTGCCTTCTGACAAGGCCCAGCCAACCCAAATGCTGGCAGGAGAGAGTAGGGGTATTTATTCCCCTTCTCCCACCTGCCCGGCTTTAGTTGAGCATGACCTTCTTCCACTTGTGATTTTTTAAAAATTGTTTTCCATGTACCAAAAACTATGGAGGGTACACAAAATGTAAGGCCCTACACTTAGATATTAGTTGGAAAAACAAGAGAGTGATATAACAATTCGAGGAGAGATAATAAAAAGAGACACAGCATTTGTCTAGTTCATCTTTAAAATTCTGCCTCCAGGCACATATATGATGCTTATTAAACATTAATTTAATGAAAATTCATAGTATACTTGGGGAAGAATACAAAGTCTATTAAAAGCGATTTTTTAAAAAGATAGTTGAGTACAGAGGTCTTAAAACTAGGATGAAAAACTTAATTTTCACTTTCTATAGCAGTGTTTTGAGTTTTTACCATGAACATATGTTATTTTCATTTAAAAAGGACTAATTATTATGGGAATGCATCCAAAACCAGTTGTGTAATTATAAAACTTATAACATCTAGTTAATATAAAATAAAAAACTTCTATCAGAAAAGTAGCTGGCAAAAGATTTTCTCCATTCTGTAGGCTTGCTCTTCACACTCTCAATCATTTCCTTTGTTGGACAGAAGCTTTGGAACTTGAAGCCATCCCACTTATTGATTCTTGGTTTTATTTCTGAGTTTAGGAATCTTATTAAGGAAGTTGGTGCTTGCAATAATATGTTTGAGTGTTGACGCTATGCTTCCTTTTGGCAGTTGCAATGTTTTTGGTTTAATTTCTAGGTGTTTGATTCACTATGAGTTGGTTTTTGTGCAGAGTAAGAGTTAGGGATCTAGTTTCTCCTACATGTGAATATCCAGTTTTCCCAGCGCTGTTTGTTTAAAAGGATGTTTTTGGCACCTTTGTCAAGGATCAGATGATTGTAACTGTGTGGGTTTACCTCTGTGTCTTCTATTTTATTCCATTGGTTTATGTATCTGTTTTGATGCCAGTACCATGCTGTTTTTGTTACTCTGGCTCTGTAGTATAACTTGAGATCAGGCATTGTAATGCTTCCAGTATTGCTCAGCATTGCTGTGGCTATTCTGGGTCTTTTTTTCTTCCATATGAATTTTAGAACTGTTTTTTTCTAGTTCTAGAGGAACATCATTGGTACATTGATGGGGATTGCCTTGAACCTGTATATCAGTTTTGGTAATGTGGTTATTTTAACAATATTAATTCTGCTTATCCAAGAACATGGATGATCTTTTCATCTTTTAATGTCTTCAATTTCTTTCTTCAGTGTTCTATAGTTTTAAGAAGATTTATTCCCAAATATTTTTATTCCCAGGCTATTCTAAATAGAATTGTTTTTCTAATTTCTTTCTCAGCAGATTTATTATTGGAGTATAGGAAAATGATTGATTTTTATGTTGATCTTGTTTCCTGCTATTTGCTGAATAATTTCCAGAATATATAAAGAAATACATAAAAAAACTTAACACCAACCCCACTAAATTAATAATAAACTGGCATATGATCTGAAGAGAGATTTTTCTCAAAAAAAGGAATACAAGTGGCCAATAAATACATTAAAAAATGTTCAACATTCCTAGTGATCACAGAAATGCAAATCAAAAGTACAGAGATTTTATCTCACTCCAGCTAGAATTGCAGTCATCAAGAATACAAATAACAATAATTGCTGGTGAGGATATGGTGGGGGAAGTAAAATTATGCAGTTGTTGGTGGGACTGCAAATTAGTACAACAAATTTGGAAGGTAGTATGGAGATTCTCAAAAGACCAGGAATGAAACCATCACATGACACAACTATACTACTTATTTATCCAGAAGATCTAAAATCAGCACACTATAGTGATACATGCATACCTATGTTTATAGCAGTGCAATTCACAGTATCCAAGTCATCGAACCAGCCTAGGTGCCCTTCAACAGATGAATAGATAAAGTAAATGTGATAGTACTCAACCATAAAGAGGAATAAAATTATGGCATTTGTGGAAAATGGGTGGAAATGGAAAACATTGTACTAAGTGAATTATTTCACCAGATTCAGAAAGTGAAGAGTGAATTTTGTCTCAAATGAAGAAGTTAAAGAAATGGAGGATAGAAATTTTTAAAAGGAGAGTCTCCTGGAAAGAGTAGGGAGACCAATAAAGAAGAGGAAGGAGATCAAGAGGGAAGGAGATCAAGAGGGAAGGAGTTGGGAAGGGCATGAAGAAGATGGAGAAATACTGGGAAATAAAGAATGAAATCTACAAAATTATACTATGTCCTAGTCTGAGTACACCAAAATTAATCATATGTGTGTATATATATATATATATATATATATATATATATATATATATGAGATCAGTGGAATAGAGAAAGTGGGTGGGGGAGGGAAGAAAAGAGGAGAGGGAAAGGGAAAGTACTGGGGAACAAGGTTGATCAAACTGTATCATGCACATGTACAAATATAGCATATTGTATCTCACTATTATGTGTGATTGTAATGTACCAGTAAAAAAAAAAAAGGTAAATAAATAAATAACAGAATTTTTCTCCATGAAACATACCCACCCAGTTGCTATTCTGTGAATGCAGTTGACCAAAGTGAGGAAAATTTGACATGAGGATAATGCCAGGATTTCTGGCTTAAGCAGCTGGGATGCTAATAAATGCCTTACACTGAGCTGAGAGGCCAGTTTAAGGAAAGATGGCTTCTGATACAGGCAAAACTGATGTACTAGTGAGAAATTCAATTAGAAGTGCTGAGTAGATGACTGCCTCTGAAGCTTGCAACAGAAATCTGGACTAGAGATAAGTATTTAGGAGCTCTTGGCACCTAAAACCTGGGGAGACAGTGATCTATCACTAGGAGACAAGAGAAGCCTAGAAGAGAGCTAGAGTGGAAGTACAATGATTCAAAGGAGGTAAGATACAAAAAGAGATTGAGAATAAGAATAGTAGGAAATCCAGATGAGAATGGTAGCATCAGAGTCAAAGGGAATACGTATACTTCAGGAATGAGGGAGAAGTGAATGGGACTGGAACATGTCCTTTAGATTCACTGTTGGTGTTAGGGATCAGGGATGAGGGAGAACTGATCAGGGAGATCAGTTTCCATGAAATGGTGTGGGATTGAGGTATTTTATATATATATATGTATATCTTCTGAGAAATTTCTTTTGTGAAGGAAAGGAGAAATATAAAATGGTAGCTGGAGGATTCTTCAGGCTCATAATAGGATTCTTGTTCCTATTCCTTCCAGAGAAGTGTGAAGAATCAGCATTTGCACCATGATGAATGGGTTTGTATCTGCTTCAGGCATTCAGCTCATACTCCACAGTGGATGGTGAAAATTTCTGGGGCACATGGCCTCACAGAACAAGATACAGGGATGTGTGTATAATAGTGATGTGCTTCTAAAGATGTGCTACTGACTCCAGAAAAAAATCATCCTTTTAGTTGGGCTCTTGATAGCAAATGAAAAATGACAAAGTGCTGGTTCAATAAAGCCCCACACTAACAGTAGATGGGGTGGGGTTTGGCAATCTGCCTAACAGCCCAGAGTATCACTGAGGCAGCCAGAGAACTTGAAAATAAGGTTGCTATATGAGTTAGACCACTGTTCTTGGATGAAAGAGTTTCAAATTACCTTAATGAGAGAGAATGGCTCTCAGGCTAGAGTAGAATGTAAGAAAATGAATTTTCTAAGTGATCCTTAAAACTTAATCATACCATTTTCTGCCTAAGACCCCAAATTTGAAGAGAATACACTATTATCAGCTTAAAAATTAATTGGTAGTTTTATGTTCAGAGACATTTAAAAAATAACAGATTTTATTTTTTAGAATAGCTTTAGGTTTACGGGAAAATTTAGCAGAAATCACTAAGTTCTGTCTACCCCTCCTCCCAGCATGGTTTTCCTGTTATGAACTCAATTGTATTTAAATTGTGCAGTGCACTTGTTACAATTGATGAGCAAATACTGATGCAGAATTAACTAAAGCCCATAGTTACATTAGGATTCACTCTTTTTGTTGTTTTTTTTCAGTTCTAAAATTACGTACATCAAGCCAACTCATTTAGTGCGGTTATGTTATACATTTGTAATGCTGTTGGAGTCATCTGACATACAACTATTTATTTGTTTCTTTTTAGTTATATGTGACTTTAGGATTCATTTTGACATAATTAAAAAAGCATGGAATATAATTTGCTCTAATTCTGTCACCAGTACTTCCTCTTTCCCTTACTTCCTACCCTCCTCCTGTTCCCTTTCCTCTATTTTGCTGATCTTGCTGTTATTTACTTTTTTTTCTTTTTCAGTATGTACATGATGGTGAGATTCACTGTGGTATACTCATATATGTACATAGGAAAGGTAGGTCAAATTCATTCTTCCGTTTTTCTCTTATCCCATCCCTTCTTTCTCCTATTTTGATGGAATCTCCCCTCCCCCACCTCTTTTTCTCTCTCTTTTCCTTTTCCCCCTATTTTGGACTAGCTTCCACATATCTTTACTTATTTATTTTTGTCGTGCTGGGGATTGAACCTAGGTCCTTGTGCATGCAAGGCAAACACTCTACCTACTGAGCTGTATCCTCAGCCCTAGGTTCCATATATCAGAGAGAAACATTTGACCTTTGGCTTTCTGAGCCTGACTTATGCTCTGCTGGGGATGTGTCTAAGGATGTCCAGAGTAAAAAAATCTGCATTCCTGGAGACACAAATGTAAACAGAAATAACATAGATAATAACATAGATGACATTTACAAATATGTATGTGGCCACTAATTACAAACATATATAGGAGCCTCTTTGTCCAAAAAGTGATATCCTCCACACTGTTTTCCTGTCCAGTTCCAGAATAATGTAGATTCAATCTGATTAATTTTCCTGACTTTTATTTGATATATTTAATTTAAATCTTCATTATCATGTGACTGAAAGGTGCTATGACAGGAATGATTATTCTCATAACCAATTTGTTCAACAATAACTACTGTCTTAGGGTAATAATCATCCATTTATGAAGGAGAAGAAGATGAGGAAGTGGAGAGAGGGGGATAAAGAAAAGGGTTAAACAATGAAGAGAAAGTAAAATAGCTTTGTGAAGGCCACGTTGATTCTGAATTTCGCTGGACAAAATACAAGTGTTAAATGGTGTTGACTTGTATTTTTGAAACAGTGACCCTCAACTTGGGAAGATTTCTTAAGCCAGGTGACATTTGACACTGTCTGGAGATCCTGCATAGTTACAAGTGAGAATGGGGGTGTCAAAGGAAGCTCAGATGTGCTGCTGCACATCCTGGGGTGCACAGAACAGCCTCTCACAGTGAAGAATGGTCTGCCCTGTTGTCAACACTGCCAAACTTGAGAAACCCTGCTTTAGAGGAATGTACCACAAATGCCACATTTTCCTCATCTTAGAGTAACTTTAATAAGTATATAGTTATCCTATGGAAATCTCATCTCAAAACCCAAGTTTTTATGTAGAACATTTTCTGGTTCTTATATACACAAGTTGAATATTTTTAGAGAAGCATTTTACCACATTAAAGGACTCAGGGATATATTTATGGCATACATTTATTAAGCATCATTCATTCATCAAGTAAAGCACATCAAAGATACTTCCCTGTATTTATCTTAGCATAAATGGGCATGAAGTCATCATTTACTGCAGTTTATGTTCCACATCAGGGTGTCTCACTGGAAGGATGTAGTTACTTCTGTTTGAAAAGAAGGCTGTTGCTCTGCCCTCTGGCTCACTTTGAAACCTGGTGGTTCTGAAAGCCACTGATACTATTTTTACCCTTCTTATTTGGCCCTGACCTGTGGGACTATGTTCCTGCTTCACAATTCCTTTGGTTTGGCCACACTGGTAGGGTGGGGTGGAGAGAGTTAGGGCTGGGACAGGTTGTGGTCACTTAGGGACACATTTTCAGAGTTGACTTGACTTTACAAACCACAATTTAATATTTTACAAAATCAGATTTCACTTTTAGATATGTGTTTTTAATTAAATATATTATGTCTTCCTATTAAAATTTTAAAACATGGTAAGTAATACCTGAATAGGTTTAGGCACTTGATATTTTTTTAATCTAGGCTTAAGTTTAATTTGTAAGAAAATTATCAATTATGTTCTATTTGTCATTTCAGTTGCAGTAGAGAGATATCATTTTTAAAAGTGACTTAAACACAGTTGTTTCTCCTTGAGAAAGAGATCTAAAGCAGATCAAAGTGAAATAAAAAAACTAAAGCATTAATTTATATGGACCATTAAGAAGAAAAGATTAGAAATGTATAAAAGCTTCTTTCAAAAAGAGATCATAATAGAAAAATAATTTGACTTCATTTCAATATAATAAAGGCTAAGAATTTAAAATTGCCTGAAACTGGTACCGAGCTTTTCTTTAAGGCAGGGATTGCGTGGGTGGACACGTTGATGGCTCTGTTTACAGCACCACAGCCTTATGAAGTCGCCTACCTTATGAAGTCCTTCAGAATTCCACATGCTAGACACGTCAGCGTGACTTTTATGTTCTCTGTTCTATTATACCAGTGTGCATTTTAATAATTACTCATTGCACAAAAAGAGAATGTTCAAGTAGTAGGGTTACATTTCTCTAGAGAATGATAAGATCTATACTAATTAACTGTTTTTTTTTTCTTATACAAGGATAAATTTTAATCAACTCTTAAGGGCTGTATTCTCAGTTTTATCATCATTCATTGGAGTCATTGCTGCATTTAAAGGGCTTTGAGGCTGGGACTACTGGGGGTAAAATAAGAGACTGACTGTGTTTGGGTACAACAGAATTTTAGTTGACTCTATTTGGAATCCTATAGCTTTATATGATTTCTCACTTTCAAATGAAGAAAATATTTTATGACTGCCAAGGAGTATTCTATTCCCAGAAAAGAAATCCCTTTGCTTATATTTCTTATGCTTTCCAGGAAAAATTTCTTCAACTTTTGTTCTAAAACTTGGTGGCCTCTTGATCATTTAGTCCCAAACACCAAGTTCTTAAAAATACCATCTGTCCATTCCAATGACAAAACCCCAGAACACATGGTGTATTTAATGCTCCTTAGAGATCCCTGAGAGTTAGAAGCACTCTTAGAGATGATCTAACTACATTATCATTCACAGGCAAGGAACATGGGGTCAGAGCTTTTACTAAAAAGCTTTTTTAGCTTTTACTATGCCTAAATCTTTAGAGCTTCTCTGTAACAAACCTAGGATTAGGATTTAGGTCTTTGGCTCTTCCATGTAGCAACATTTTAAGAGGAGTGATATAAAATAGTCTATTTCTTTAAGACAAATGCTTATTTCTTTATGAATACAAGATTGAAAAAGAATTAAATGCACATTTTTTTTGTAATAAAATGAGTGTTCCACCATATTAATGAGCAGTAAGAGCATTCAATTAACTAGTACAAAGATAGGTGACAGCTTCAACAAAAGACCTTTGTTTACCCAGGTAAAAAAGATGCAGATGCCTCTGGGTTTATCAGAGCAACATCAATAAAGGAATTGTTTTACCTCAAATACTTTATATCTAAATGGAAATCTACATTGGACATATAAAAGGCATATCTGTTATAAGAAAATTAAAAGTGAAACTCGGTTATAGTTTATTTCCAATACTGTACATAGCCAGTGTCATATAACTGAAATGTTGACTATATTCTGATTTCAAATTTAAGTGTGAATATCCTAAAATAGCCATTTGAATTTTTTACTGTGTATGGATTCGGGCATCAACATTTATACAAGAATAAGCATCTCCTATCTGAAAAATGCTGAATGAAATAATCAGATAAAAGTTAATATCTTTATGAGAACTTAATGTTAAGGTACTCCCAGTAAAACTAAGAAACATGTTAACTAAATTCTGTTGTTTCCAGATATCTAATAAATATAATACACATTTCCTAATTAGCATGTAAACTATTAACAATATACAAGAGCTGAATACCAGACATTTGTTCCTAAAGCAATCATATATACTTCAATCATATATACTTCAATACTTGAGAAATGAGCTGGGAAAAATCTATATTTAAGGCTCTAGATTAAGTACTTTATATGGAAAATTCAAACCCCATAGGCAAAGGATTAAAACAACAACAATAACAGCTGCTTCTCAACCAAGATTTATGATGTTATTCATACATTATAAGTAACCTGTAAGTTCTGTTTAGAAATAATCTTTTCTGGATTGCTATCTGTAAGGAATTTTAATGGATTTATATTTGGAGTTGATATATGTGAATACATATCTTAACAGTGTTTTCCCTCTTCTGACAGCTGTCTGAAAACCTTGTTTGAAATAAACTGGTTTTTAATCGGCCATTTAAAAAACTAGAGTGGTGTTGAGTATTTTATCTGTAGCATGCATATAAATAACTTGGCATGATACCACTGTAAAATTAAGAGAAGCCTATTCTTTAGGAGCTCTTGTCCATAGATTGCTCAGGGCACGGGTGTCATTAGCATGAAGTGCTGATTATATCATACATCATCTAGGCACCATATGAATAGATAAGGACTCATACTGAAAATAGGCACACCCACACATTATCAAAACTCTTCATCCAAAATAGTTTCTCATTCATTCTCAATGATGCTACGGTGTCTGACACACATAATTGTGATTAAGTTTGGATTAATTGTGTTATAGTTTGGATGTGAGGTGTCCCCCAAAAGCTCACATGTGAGACAATGCAAAAGTTTGGAGGAGAAATGATTGGGTTATAGCCTTTTCCTAATCAATGAGTTAATACCTGATGGGATTAACTGAAGTGAAAGGGTGTGGCTGGAGGGAGTGGGAATAGGGGTGTAATTTTGGGTATATATTTGTATCTGGAGAGTAGAGTTTCTCTCTCTGCTTCCTGATGTGAGCTGCTTCCCTCTGCCACACTCTTCCACCATGATGTTCAGCCTCACCTCAAGCCCTGAGGAATGGAGCCAGCCTTCTATGGATTAAGACCACTGAAACTGTGAGCCCTCAAATAAACTTTTCCTCCTTATAGTTGTTCTAGTCAGATCCTTTAGTCACAGCAGCGAAAAAGCTGACTACAACACCAGCCAATCACAATTGCTCACATTTAAAGAAGGCATGTAGACTTTTCTAATTTTGAGGTTCTCTGTGACATGGCACCATGTAACTGTTCCATATAACTGGTGCCTATGATAGATTAGAGACAGAGCTCAGAGGAATGAGAAACCTGTGCCAAGAAAAAGCCAGGCTCACCAGAAGAGCAGTCTCTATAGCTCAGATTGTAGTCATAACAAGTATATGTACATCCTGTGACACCTGGGTCATTCACAATGGTGTTCATGATCCCTTTGTATAAGTAAATCAATGTTTGTGCAACTCTGCAATGCACTGACATGGTTTGAAAAACATCTAGAATAAGTACTTTTTCATTTCTGAGTCCTGGAAGGGCTTTACAGTGCTCTACTATTTATGTTTATATAATTGATTATGTTTATGCTTATTATGTTTATGATTATGTTTATAATGATTATGTTTACAAAGCCTCTGATACAATACAAGTCTAATACTTGGATTTTGTGCTACCTCAGTGAGTTTTCTTGTAAGTGATAATGTACAGTGCCATTCTACTTTAGATGAATGACATGTAAGACCAAAAATTAGCTTCAGGAGCATGTTTAATGGAAATGAAGAAAGCACTTATATTTAACATTGAGATAATACAAAATAATTAGTTTCATTGAAAAGTTTCTAGTTAACTGTAAGTGCCAAAGTAGCCATTTGTAGTCTTCTAATTAACACACCAAGATAGGACTTTATGAAACATTACTTTTTAAAGTATAATAAGATGTGTGGCATATTTTAGCTTCGGTTTCTAACAAAAAAATCTCAGAAATAAAATTAGCAGCCTGAGTCCATCCTTCCTGCTGGGAAATTACTTACTCATGGTAATGACATCCATTCTTACAGGGCTGCAACTTACCAACTGACTTAATCATTCACCCAGGAGATGACATCAGAGGTCAAGGGACTTTCTTCTACTATTATTGTGTTAATTGTTGGAAAAAGCTGATCTCTCTAATGCTACAATTACAATTTCTTTCTAACTTTTCCCCTTCAGTCTGTTGATAATGACAATGGCTAGCAAATTATCAGAATTGATTCCTGTTCCATGAAGCATCCTCTTGTTCCGATTAATGTCGTCTTCTTTAAACAATTTACCTCTCTCACCCCTCATCCCCACATGTCACAGGAGGCTGCAAGGAAAAAAAAAGTATGAGCTGTTGCCACATGTTTCCAAATATCTCTTATATCTGTAACAAATGTATGCAAAGGGGACAGTTTTTGTGTCTCCCATCTTTGCTGTGGTCTCAGAGGATGATCTGGCATCTTGCTCAAGAAATCCCCAGCTTCTTGCTTCCTCCTGGATGCAGTTGTCACTGTCTTCCTGCTTTTGGTGACCTTGATGTACTCCTTAGTATACTGTAGATTTTTTTTTTAAAGAATCTTCTGCATAGAAAATCATGACATCTGTGAATGAAGTTAAGTTCTATTTCTTCTTTTCCAACATCTGTAACTTTCATTTCTGTTTTTTATCATAGTCCCTAGCTTGGGATTCCAGACCCATGTAACATAATAGTGATGAGAAAGGACACCTTTGCTTAGCTCTTAATCCTAGGGGAGTGTCCAGTCCTTCTCCACTAAACACAAAATGAGCTGCAGGTCTTTGGTAGATCTCTTTATCAAACAGAAGAATTCTCCTGTTATTAGTTTTATAAGAATTTTTTAAAAATTACCATGCTCATGTAATGTTTTTTTTCAAATGTTATTTCTGCATTAATTCATATCATCATATAACTTTTCTTCTTTGGTATGTGGATATAGTAGATTCAGTGATTGACTTTTTAACTTTTGACTTTCCAGTTTTAAAATTTGGGGCATTTTGTATACCCCAAACAAATTCTACTTCTTATGTGTATACTTCTTATTCATTGCTGGATTTGATTTGTTAGTATCGTGTTGATGATTCGTGTGCTTATATTCATGAGATGTTGGTCTGTAGTTTTCCTTTTTTATAATACCTTTATCTGGCTTTAGTATTAGGGTAATTCTGACCTCATAGAATGAGTTAACAAGAGTTCTCCCTGTTTCTCTTTCTTGGAACAGATTGGTGAGGACTGGTATTGTTTTTTTTCCTTAGACATTTGGGTCATGAAACTAATTGGGTCTTATGCTTTCTGTTTTGGAAGGTTATCAACTATTGATTGATGTAAGGTTATTCAGGTTGTCCATTTCTGCTTGTGTTGGTTTTGGTAGTTTGTGTCCTTCAAGGAATTGATCTATTTCATTTTATTTACCAAATTTGTGAGTATAATATAACAAATAATAACTTGTGAGTATAATATAATATAATAGTGGCCCTTATTATTATTTTTTTAATTTGTTTATTTTTATTCTAATTTATTATAATGACAGCAGAATGCATTACAATTCTTATTACAAATATAGAGCACAATTTTTCACATCTCTGGTTGTATACAAAGTATATTCACACCATTCGTGTCTTCATATATGTACTTAGAGTAATGATGTCCATCCCATTCCACTGTCTTTTCTACCCCTATGTCCCCTCTTTTCCCCTCCCACCCCATTGCCCTAGAGAAAATGTGGTATATACACAATGGAATATTACTTAGCAATAAAGAGAATAAAACCATGGCATTTGCAGGTAAATGGATGGAGTTGGAGAATATGATGCTAAATGAAGTTAGCCAATCCCCAAAAAACTTATTACCTTTTTAAAGTCCATGGATCAGTAATGATGACTCTTCTTTAATTTCTGATACTAGTAATTTTTGTCTTCTTTATTTTCTTAGCCTGGCTAGAGATGTATCAATTTTATTGATCTTCTCAGAGAATAGGATATGGGGGTCAATTATTTTCTGTACTATTTTCTTTGTCATTAGAATATACTTTTAATTTTTAAATTTTCTTTTCTTTTGTTGTTGGCTTAAATAGCTCTTCTTTCCTTAACCTCCTTAGGAGAAACTCAGGCCATTTATTTTTGATTTTTTTAATTTCCTGATATATGTATTCAGTGCTACAAATTTCCCCCAAACATCACACAAAATTCTGGTAAGTTGTATTTTTACTTATTTCCAAATATTTAAAAAATTCCTCCTGAGATTTGCTTTTTGATCCTTACATTATTTAGAAGTATGTTGTTTAATCTCCAAATATTTTTGGATTTTTGAGCTTTTTGTTTCTAATTTAATGCCGATGTGGCTTGATAATATGCTTTGTATGTTTATTATTCTTTTAAATTTGTTAAGATGAGATTTCTGGTGTAGAATGCAGTCTATTTTGGTAAATGCTCCCATGTGAGCATAAGAAGAGTGTTTATTCTGCTGTTGTTGGATGGCATATTCTCTAAATGTCAATTAGAGCAAGTAGATGGATAAAGTAGTTTAGGTCATGTATATCCTAATGTTTGTCTGTGAGTAATCTCGTTTCTTAAACTTCTCTCCTCTCTTTTCTTATAATGTATTGCACTGTATCTTACACTGTATATTCCTACTTGGTTATATTTCTAACTGCAACTTCCCTTTGCTTCTCACCTACTCCAGAGCCCTTCCCTTTTTTCTTACTTGGATCATACACTGTATTGTTTTATTCCTTTCCGACTCTTGAATGTGCGTCATACAGATCCATGTCTTGAAGGCCTTTTGCTTCTCTCAAACTCCTAGCACCATGGCGCACATAGAGGGTGATATTCACATAGGAGATGAATAGCTGTTGATTGAAATGGACAAAGGTGACACCCACCACTCCCCCAAATCAAGAAGAGAACTGAGACATTCCAGCATACCCTGTGAGGGCTGATTTTGAAGCTATGGGTGTCTATTGATAAATATCTCTGGAAATTTTGTTGTCAGAAAAAGACTCATAATGACTATTCTAAAACAGGGGTTTCTTCTCTCCTCCTCCTCCTCCTCTTCTTCTTCTTCTTCTGGCTATTGTAACAAAATACCATAAACAAACAACAGAAATTTATTTTTTCATAGTTCTGGAGACTAGAAATCTGAAAGTACAAAGTGTGAATCAGCAGGACGATGCTCCTCTGAAGTCTCTAGGGATAATCCTTCCTATCTCTGTCAGCTTCTGGTGGTCTCATTCTTTGGTGTTTTCGGGCTTAGAACAGCCACAGAACTCCAGTCTTTGCCTCTGTAGTCACATGACTTTTTTTTTTTTTCCCTTAGTGTGGCACCTCTGTGTCTCTGTGCCTGTCATGGCTTTCTTATAAGGACACCAGTCTCCCTGACACTGTTCATTCTCAATATTTTTTTAACGGGGGGAAAAAGTAATTGTCCTACAGGTCCATTTTATTGTGGCCTCTGATTTCCTCTCGGGGAGCTATCTCCTCACACACTTTTCTGGAGTCTGTAGGAAATTCACACAGAGGAGAGATGAAACCCCAAACTGACACTTAGTGTCCTCACCCTGTTGTTTGGTCTTCCTGTCCTACATTTCCCAACCACCATCTGAAGTGGAGTACAATATACAAATCTTTCAGGTTCTCATATCTCCCATTTTCTCACTAGAATATACTGTGTTGCTCTATTTTGTTTTGCAGGGGGGAGAGAAGAAGTACTCTCATGTAATCTGATAACCAGAATGTGATAAGAAATTCTATTAGTTCTTGAAGAGTAATAGAAATGGATAAATATGCATTTTAAGAGGCCCCTTTTGGAACTGCATTAAGGGGGAACAAAGGCAGGCCTCGGGGTCCATAGCAGGGGCTGCTCAGAGGACACTTTGGAGCTCATGGGCATTTCTGCCTTTCTGATCCTGCCAGGTGAGCTCTTCCTACTCTGTCTGCATTTCCAGCTGACCCTATGTGCCAACAGCTTGTCTGTGTGAGGGTAAGCATCACACTACAAAAAAGAGGTGACTCTGGCAACCCTAGTATAATGTGTGTTAGGGAATATTTGCCATGGAGAAAGTATGTTCCTTTATATTTCAACCTTTGAATTTTATTTTCAAAGGGTTTTATTATATGATTTTTTTTTAAACTAACATAAGATAAAAATAACCATTCTATAGTTGTTGGGATCAATGCAATTCTTGGGGAAAATAAAGTTGTTGAATGACAAAGGGAAAAGGTTATTTTATTTTGTTGCCTAGTTCTGGAGCTGTTATTTTGCAGGTATTGATATTTAAGTGGGTTCTAAATGGGAAAAGAGCCACAGCAGGGAGCCCTCTGAATACAAACTGAAAACTTCAAATTATGCAACTACCATTATTCTAGTTTTTTAAAAATATCAGATTTAATCAATGTTTTCCAGCGTCTCCCTATGGCTAAAAATGTATTTTGATTTCACCCAATTCTTATTGTAGTAACTGGAAATACATGCATACAAAAATGCTTATCTATATAATTCTCTCTGCTGTCTTGCTCTTAAGGAGGATAGAGTGAATTTTGTGGTACAGAAAAGGAGGATCCAAAGAATCAGATTTGCCATGAGCTTGTTTATGCCAATGGATATACTTTTTTCTCAGTAGCACATGGATCCTTCTCAAAAATAGACCATATATTATGCCATAGGGCAACCCTCAGTAAATATAAAGGGGTGGAGATAATACCATGCATTTTATCTGATCATAATGGAATGAAACTGGAAATCAATGATAAAAGAAGGAAGGAAAAATCCTACATCACATGGAAAATGAACAATATGTTACTGAATGATCAATGGGTTACAGAAGACATAAAGGA
>NW_026000005.1:1208847-1308102 GCF_001458135.2 Marmota marmota marmota
AGCAGGGAGGAAGAGCAGGAAGAAAAGATTAACATTAAACAGATACATGAGGTGGGAGGGAAAGGGAGAGAAAGGGGAAACTGCATGGAAATGGAAGGAGACCCTCATTGTTATACAAAATTACATATAAGAGGTTGTGAGGGAAATGGGGAAAAAACAAGGAGAGAAATGAATTACAGTAGATGGGGTAGAGAGAGAAGATGGGAGGGGAGGGGAGGGGAGGGGGGATAGTAGAGGATAGGAAAGGTAGCAGAATACAACAGTTACTAATATGGCATTATGTAAAAATGTGGATGTGTAACCGATGTGATTCTGCAATCTGTATTTGGGGTAAAAATGGGAGTTCATAACCCACTTGAATCTAATGTATGAAATATGATATGTCAAGAGCTTTGTAATGTTTTGAACAACCAATAAAAAAAATTGCAAAGAAGTTTAAAAAAAAAAAAGAAAGAAACTGCTGTTGAACAAAAAGAAGAGCCAGCTGATCCAGCACTCAAACTCTGAATCCAAGATGTGTTCACTGGGAGGAATACCATACATTCAACCTCACCATGGTGCTAGGGTGGTTCACCATGGTATATAAACTCACCAACCCAAGAACAGTGGTGTGGAGGAGACTCACAGAAAAAGGCCAAAAGCAACTTTGTGCTTTCTGTTTGGAGATGGAATTCATGTGCAGCAGATAATGTTTAAATCTCATCTCCTGTGATGAGAGCAGAGAAAATGATGTGTTATTGCTTTAAGCAGGACACTGTTTCATTTAGTGAATGTGAATCTTTTGGCTTTCTGGTACAGCTCAAGATTCTGCTTATTATAAATGGAAAACAGTCTGTCAAGCTTTGGCATTTGCATTGAAATGCACAACATCAGATTGCACAGGGAGGAGGTATTTTATTTTGTTTCAACTAATTTATTTCATGGCCACACTTAAAATGCTGTATGTATAATGGGAATGTTAAAAGCTTCAGATGGCAATTTTTAGTAAGAAATTGTCATGAATACAGACAAACAGAAAGCAGGACAAGATCCAATAGTCTTCCCTTCCGTCATTTGGAATTCAAATACTCTAAGGTCTTGGATTTTTTTTTAATGTATATATTTACAAGCATCTACAATACACTAGTTTAAAATAAGATCTGTTCATAGCCAGATTACTGAGCCCCAGCTGCAACTAAATATTGATAATTGTAGTGTTCTAAAGAAGTACACAAATTCTGGTTTGGGTTGTTTGGGTTTGGTCACAGAGAGTGGAGATGCCATCCTGTCCCTTACTCCTGATGATGATTTATGCCTTATTACATCTGCTTTAAATGCTGACACAATGATCCTGGACCTTCCCTCTTCCATCCTCTCTATTATTTTAACTCAAGAAATCAGCTATTTTTAAGTTTTTATTTCTAATCACGGTCTAGCCTAAAGGATTTGGAGGGTTTACGTGTAAGTTTTGTACATTGAGTGGAATGTTTCAATCATGTCCCCAACTCATGTACATAAAAAGGAAGATATACATGAGTTGGGGACATTTCCTTCTCCAATATTTCTTAAAAGATATTTGTTTTTTAAAAAAGAAAAACAGCTAGGTTTATTTTTGTCTACCTTTGACAACAATCAACTCAGAAATATTTATTGAGCATGATTTTGTCTTAGGTGCTGGGAATATAATGAACAGAGTTGTCATGGATTCTGCTGATAAAAGTCTCATAGTCTAGCAGGAGGAGACAGATGCTCAGACATGTGATTTTGATGCTGTGTATTGAGGGACGTGGTACGGGCTAGGAGCTGATAATGCACATAGTGGGAATATCCACACTGGACTTGTTAGGTCAGAGGCTTCCTGATGTCTCAAATGAAACCAGAAGATAAGCAAGAGTTGAGTCACAGGAAGACAGGGGAGAACGTAGTAGGGGAATTCCAGGAAAAAAAAGGGTTGGGCAGAAGAACATAATACAGTACATACCTGAAGTTAAATATCAAATTCATAAGAGTATTGGCATGGAAGAGGATGGAATAGACTGGGAAGAGAGGTACCGGTAGTGAAAGGCCTGGTATACTACCTGAGGGAATTTAAACTTGCAATAATCTATTTGAAGTCTTATAAATGATAGTTATTATTATTGAGCAAAATAGCTATATCATTTTTCTGCTTGTTTTTCAAATATTTTAGATATTATAAAACATTCAGCAATCCAATTTTAAAGATTCCTATAGTAAATTCTTCCTGGAATTGAGTGTGAAAACTATTACCACATGTTTATACATCCTTTTTTTGGGGGGTGGGGATCAGAACCAGAAATGATTTTTGCCTTATAGGAAGCTGAGTAAGTGCTTTTTTTTTTCTTTGCACTACTTCAAGCCATTAAGTACATATGTTTTAAATCTTTTTTTACATTTTAACTTTTTATTGAAAATATTTTGATATTACTGATAGTTCATAATTTCCTCTAGAATGAGATGATATAAACCATAATGAAAACACCATTTGAACTTCCCGGGTCTTCTATTTTTAACCAGTAATTTTAGTACATACTTTCTTAAGGAGAATTCTTTGAACAAGATAAAAATCCTAGCACAAAGGTAAATCATACTTGAGTTTTGAAATTAAAATGTAATCAGAAGAATAACCTTAGGGCTTATCTTTTTTTTTTTTTTTTACTGCTGTGTGAGTAAACCCAAAGGGTAGGTAGATACACAAAAAGTTATTCAAACTATATGTTTAATATCATCACAGTATATTTTCCTAATATTTGAGCTCAGTTGATATGTTCATACATATATGTACATTGGGGTATTTTACATACCTTATTTAGTCATATATCGTGGATGAACATATACCCTAATCTGCTCCCCAAAAAGTTTACATTGACTGGAATGCAACAGGTACTGCAAAAGTGTAATTCCAATGCTTTAAAAATCCCCAAACACAAATTAAACCAAGTTGATAAAATTGGAAAGGAGCTCTTACCAGATTAATAAGAAAGAAAAATTGTGAAGAGAGAATTTGTTACCTTTCCCTGATTGCCTTCTTTGGACATGAATAGGTTTTACTCCTTAGCTTCCACAAGGACAATGATGGCTGGGTAACATGTAAAATATTTGAAGTTGGACAAAAATGATAGGAGAGTTAAATGACCATGAGTTCCCCAGGATGCTGTGCATATGAGATTTTAATAGGTTTCTGTCAAATTTGGAAGGAAATTAAGAGTTTTAATTAAATTGAATATGGAGCACAAGAAAGAACATGCCAAGTTTTTACTTGACTAGACATTTCACATGATCAGATAACATTCAGTAACTTTTTAATACCAATCTGAATATATTACACTTAAATATTTTGATTATTTGGAGACAGTCTTC
Organism: Marmota marmota marmota; assembly: GCF_001458135.2. Classification (NCBI taxonomy): domain Eukaryota; kingdom Metazoa; phylum Chordata; class Mammalia; order Rodentia; family Sciuridae; genus Marmota; species Marmota marmota. The sequence continues at coordinate 1,212,205 of NW_026000005.1, forward strand.
CAGAAATATAATTAATTCCTTTCCTTCATCGAAAATCTGTAATGAATTATTCGTTCAACTAAAGATTTTGCCCTAGCGTGACAGACTATGTGTAAAATATAAAAACAAAATGTCTCTTATTTTTTAAAAGAACAAAAAGATTACCTTCTTTTCTGAATAATGTATTTCAGAAAGGCATAGAACATTCTTCAATATTACAGTGATAATTATTTTTTAAAAGGCTAGAATTCATCTTATACCATCTTATTACCCACTTTCCCTCTAGAACATGCTAAATCTATCCTCCTGAGTTTAATTTCAAGTCTTTGAAAGGAATGTAATCTTAAAAAATTAGAAAGAAATTTAAGCTCCAACTCATAAATTATCATTTTTCCCTATGGGAATAGTTTGAAATTACATACTAACAACACTCCTTTAATTTAATATTCTAAAAAAACAGCATCTGAAAAAAAGAGAGTAGTGAGTAGCAGGCCAGTGTGATGATACATTGTATTAAACAGTAAAATAACCTTTAGCCTTCACAGATGTGTTTTCTATTTTCTAAATCTTTACAAAGCACAAAATGAAAATCCTCAACGGCCTGAGAGGTAGAGATGAAGAACCCATTTTCCAAATGGGAAACTGAGGCAATGAGGTGCATTGCTATAGACCATAAAAGTGGTCAGCAGCAGTGTCAAGATTAGAAGCAGGAGGACTTGATTGCATTTGTTTACATGGATACCCAAAACATATCAATGGAATGACAGGTGTGTTGTGGGTCCATTCCTGCTGCCTGTGTTCCATCTTGCTCTATGACATGAAGAGCTGATGGAAGATTGAAACTCCGTGTGGAGTTGATGGTGCATTTATTCTCCAGTGTCAGACCCATGAAATCAACATGAGGAATGATTATTTATAGTGACATAGCTTCAGGAATGTAGTCTATATCAAAAGTACATAGAATGGATACCAGCAAATGAGATCAAGATATGAAAAATAAAATTGAGGGACGGCTAATGCATGATGGAAAAAATCACAACTTTGGTTCACTATTTCTACTGTCATGCCCTACAAAGAGGTGTTTATGAGTACAATTAGAAATAAATTATCGAACGATTAGATTTGAAAATTAGCTAGCATTTCTATGCTTAAGTGAGCCTTCACTGGCATGTCCTTAAATTGGGAGGGAATAAGTAGGGTCTCATTTTGCTGCATATTATATTAAACACATTTCTTTCTAGAGTACAAAAATATATTCTTATCCACTGCACATGATTTACCAAGCTCCTCAACTACAGTAAATAGTAAAGAAAATTCAATGATTTCACATAGCAGAGGTATGAGTCCAACAAGCAAGATGGCAACAGTGGAGGTACATTTGTTGGGGGTGGTTTGTAGGAAGTGCCAGAAAATAAACAACCATATTGTCCTTTAGGCTCGTAAGAATGATGTCCATCAAGGTCAACACCACAGTCACTGTGTGAGTAGCCAGTACATTAGGGATACACCGACATAGATGACACACAGCATTATCCAGTTTATCCTTGTGATTGGCGACCTGTGGTTACCTGTCACGTGGAGGACGACATTGGAAGAGACAGTGCCACTAGAGTTTTGGGCCCGAGCCACATAGAGGCCTGCATCTGCCTTGCATACCTTCGGAATGAACACGGAATGCTTTGTTTCCTTGTTTAAAACCTGTAAGTGCCCATCTGTAGACAATTTCTGGCCCTTCTTGTACCTAAAGCAGAGAGTCAGTTTTTAAAGTCAGGATCACGATTCATTCACATCATTCCCAAGTTCTAACAAATTGCAAATTAGCTCAAGAGTTCTATAGTGCTCTGTAGGATTAGCAGGAGCTTTCATGGCTATGACATATTCCAGGGAGGCTGTTTATCTTTCAAGCAGAGGTTGGCAACTGGAGGTCAGAGAGTTACACTGATTGGCTTAGATCATGTTTTTGAAAGATTAAGTTTGACAACATTGAACAATTGGAATATTACATGTAAAAATTCAGATATCCAGCTACTCTTAAAGAAACCAAACCATCTGATCACACTGGGTCACCATTTGCTCATGGTGATAATTACCAAGAGTGTGAAATGACACCCTCACATTCAACCTGCTTCACTCTTTCTGCAGCTACAGAGCAGCAGCTGTGACGCTGCCTTGGATTCTCTGTTGGAGTGAGACACATTTGCCCCTCAATTTGTATCATCAGATCTACATAACAGCACAAATGTGCCCTAGTAGAGGAAGCGACTTATACATCATTTCCTGGCGAAATGAGTTCATTTAATTTTTGTAAATTAATTTCATTAGGAGAAGATGGCTTCTCATTATAAAAGGCATTTATGTAATTGGATTTTGACTGCTCATGACATATTTCTAAAAGTTTCCTATGAACATGAGCACTTACCTTTTTATAATGCAAATAATTTATTTTGTATATCTTACATTCTTTTTTTTTAAATTTTTATTGTTGGTTGTTCAAAACATTACATAGTTCTTGATATATCATATTTCACACTTTGATTCAAGTGGGTTATGAACTCCCATTTTTACCCCATATACAGATTGTAGAATCACATCAGTTACACATCCACTGATTTACATATTGCCATACTAGTGTCTGTTGTATTCTGCTGCCTTTCCTATTCTCTACTATCCCCCCTCCCCTCCCCTCCCCTCTTCTCTCTCTACCCCCTCTACTGTAATTCATTTCTCCCCCTTGTATTTTTTTTCCCTTTCCCCTCACTTTTACATTCTTGATTATTTATTTATATCCACTTTCTTCTCCACAGGGACTAATGACTAACCTGAATCATTTTTTGTTGTTGTTCCATTGCCTAAGTGAGGGATTTAAAGTTTTCTGAGTATCCTAAATGTATGTCTCCCTTCTTGTCAGTTGTTCACTGAACAAAAGTTTTGTAACTCTGGTGGCAAAATATTTCCACCATTTGCAATGGTTCTCCGACAATGTATATGTTGCAGTAGTTCTTCAGCCATATATACTAACCAAGTTGTTTATTCATGTAGACCAAAACAAGAAAGACTTCAGACAACACTTTTCTTTGGGGTGAATCGATATTTAATAAGGAACTAAATATCTTCTAAACTCAAAAATACAAATTTTTTTGACTTATTAAAAAAAAACATGCAAATGTAAAATCAACAAAATAAAGCCAAAAAAAATTTCAAAGTTTGCACTACACACAACTGTGGTTTTCCTTACAAATTTGAGAAACCCAAGTTTTCTTGTAAGTTCTTTGGGTACCTCGTTCATACTTCATGTACTATCAATGGGCACACACATTAACTGAAACTATTAATGTCTACTAAAATATATTGATAAATAAAAGCAAGCTTACTTATCTTAGTAGAAACTTGTTATCACATACTTATGTTGTACTCAAATAAATCTAGTTAAGGATGAAAATTTTTTGAAGGTTTAAAAGTAATCCCCATACTGAGAAATTAGAACTGCATTTGCAGTTAATGACAGTAGAGGTTCAAAACCTAAAACCTACAGTTTACTTTTTCTAAAACAAATAGGTTGAAAAATAATGATATCTCTAGAGTGAAATGATATTGGTCACAGCTCAGCTTTTATGATACCTCTCAAAAATGAGTTTGTTAGCTGTCTCCTGGAGCAATTGTGAAAGAAATGCTCTTATTCCACCTCTCACACTGAAGAAATTTATAAGAAGAAATCTTAGTAAAACAAATATTACAAAGGAGGCGTGTGTGACGGTTGGAAAGAGAGAACAGGTGAAACGAAAGGAGAAAACCTAGATTCATGTATTTTAATTGCATAAGGGGTGTTAAGCCAAGAAAATCTCATGCTGATGTAGAAACAGACAATAGGGAAAGTATTTCAACCCTCAATCTTCAGATGAGGAACATTAAACTGAAAACAAAAACAAATGCGACCAACTTGCAGTGCTTTTGGAGTCTGTTAAATTATTACTGTATCGGGTTACGTTTTTTCCTTAAGGGTATTAACCATGCTGCTACTAAAATGAGCACTGGAAGTGAGATGTGAGAGCTGATCATGCAGAGTGGCAGTGTCTAGAACGTTAGCCAGCAAGCCCTAAACCTTTAGGTTAGCACATACAGAATAACACCCTCAGGGGTTGGGTTTGTTTGTTGATGGCTTATCATTATAGGCTACCCACCATGTCAGTGTAGGCTCTGGAAATCCTGTTACTTCAACTTCCAATGTCACTGGAGAACCTTCCATGACAGTTACATTGGACAGGAGCCTGGAGAAATTTGGTGCCTGGCCAGCGAGGCTGACCACGCTGTTCTTGGCAGATGTGCTGCTCATCTCTTCTTGGGGAAACATTTTTTGTCTCTGATAGCCCCTGCTGCTGCCTGATGGAAAGTCAAGGCCCTGGAGGGCATCAGGGGAAGCATGCAGCCTGTCTCGGGTTTTAGTGACGTTATGATCAGCATGCATTTTCTCCTGCGTTTCTAGCAAACTTCCCTGAGCCTGAGGGTGCTGCTGTAAAGCTCTCTCATGCACTTCACTCGGCATGCTCTCCGGATGTTTAGCACTGATTTTGTATAAGGCAGAACTTGTTTCCAGAAATCCTCCGGAGGTGAGTGGGGGCTCAGCTTTGAATTGGGGGTAAGGCCTCTCAAAATGACTTGAAAATGTTTCTCTCTTTTCACTGCACTCATCGGCAAAAGCAACGGGTGGTGGAAGAGCAGATTCCTGGGCCTCCCCTGGACCACTGGTCCCCAACTGCATCCTGCAACTGCTGATGTGAATTAGGGGGGAGGAGCTGGGAGGCTCTTCTACCTCCATGTCTGAAGGTGCAAAGGGGGACTCGGGGCTTCCTGGGAGTGGAGGCAAGGAGATGTCATCAGGCGAGACACACTCATATTCTTCTCCTGACAGCATATCTTCAGGCTGAAGCAGGCCCTGGACACTGCTCTCTTCGGCAGAGGACAGAGGCCTCAGGTTCTGGGGAAGTCCATCTTCTCCTGCTCCAACAATGGCCAAAGTATCTACCACCTGCTCCTGATCCTTGGAGAGAGGAAAACCAAAACTGTTAGTTACACACTTTTCTTTTTCCAGTTTTCAATCAGAGGGAAACTCAACTTGCGAGAGGCTCATTAAAAAAAAAAAAAAAAAAAAAAAAAAAAAAAACCCCCAGTGAGTTAAAGCCCAGGGAGCTGGCACAGGGAACGTGGAACTTGAAACTATTTTGCCTACCCTGGAAACAGTCCCGTCCCATGACTAAGAATCATCACACTGACCTCCAGTCCCTGTGTAAAATGTGACAGGCCCTGTAAAATAGAAGAGAGAAGGCCAGTTTTCATCTGCAATGAAGGGGTTGGACTGGATCGATATCTTTGAAGCAGTGACCTGAGGAGTCTTCCCTATCCAGCAAATTTGGCTTTGGTCTGGTTTATCTCTACCTCATGTATACACATAGTTCCTAAAGTGTAGTTCACCTTGTTACATGATCCCTTAGACCCTCTCACAATAACCCCTCTTCTTTCTCAAAGAAAGCTATCCCTTGTTTTTAAACATAACATTATGTTTATCATTTTAGCCATTTTTATGCACACATTCCAGTGTTCATATTGTCGTGTGACCAACAGCCTCATCCATCTCCAGAAGTAATTCATCTTTCCAAACTGAAACTCAGCACCTAGCAGATAGTAGCAGATCCTTATTCTCTTTTCCCCAAACTCTGTCAGCTGTGATTCTATTTTCTGTCTAAGACTTTGGCTACTTTGGCTACTCTAGGTACCTCATACAGAGAAAGCCATTCTTTTTTTTTTTTTTTTTGACATATCATATTTCATACATTAGATTCAAGTGGGTTATGAACTCCCATTTTTACCCCAAATACAGATTGCAGAATCACATCGGTTACACATCCACATTTTTACATAATGCCATATTAGTGACTGTTGTATTCTGCGAAAGCCATTCTTAATGACTGGTTTTATTCTTACATTGAGAAATATTTGTTGAAGCTCTACTATGTACTAGGGACCATGCTAGGCATTGCAGGGATGACCTGATAAGGAAAAGGAGATCCAGTCACTGCACTTGGGGACTTGATTAGTGGGCAAGGCGGAGACTAGCGGTACAATCACATCACACATTTCACAAGACGGCATGCCAAGATATAAGGAGGGACACTTGGCACTGCCTCCCAGCACCCCTCCTTCTGGTCTTTCTTCCCAGAATCCACATCTATCTCTGGTTTTAAGGAGAGGCCCAAATGTCCCTTCTAGAAAAAACATTGAAGCTAAAGTTGATTTAATCTAAGCAGTCTGATTGTTTTATACACACTTTTTTAGTGCTTCTCCTTAAGATTTGGGGTGTATTCTTACCTTTACTACTTTTTGTCCTGTAGCTTCTATGCAGACATAAGAAAGCCATCCCTTGCCTTGACTTTGCACTTCTCATTTTAGCCCATAGTCCTGCCCTTGCCATTTTATAAATGATTTTTTAGAAAATAAATTTGTTTGGGGGTTGGAGAGTAGAAGCCAAGCAGCGCTCCTTCCACCATCCCAAGAGATGAGCTTGCCTCAAAGAAAACATATGCCCAGTTTACAGAAAGTGCCTTCTTTTGGTCATTTAGTAGAAGTTTAAATTCTGGGTCTAAAACCCCTGAAGTTCAGAGCCTGGTTAGCACAGTAGGTCACACATCAGACTCATAAAATCCAGAAGTTCTTGAAATTCCCTCCTATTTAAGAAAAGGAAAATATAAATTACCGCCAGGTGCAGTGTCCCACTTTTGGAAGCCCAGATACCCAGGAGGCTTAGGCAGGGATTGCAAGTTTGAGGCTAGATGGGGTAACATAGACCCCTTCTCTCTCACACACACACATACACACACAAAAAAAACACCCTCAAATTACTAAATAAACACACATCCAGTAAATAATATCTCTACTTCTTTTAGTTGTCCTACCATAGCTTAGCATGAATTCTCTCTTCATCTCTTCCTAAAATTAGAATGTTTATTTTCCTTCTCATAGGGACTTTGATCCAACTGCCTAGTCAGTTTGAGAATTTCCTCACACCAGTCTGCCAGCCTTGAAAACTTTCTGAAAGGCTGCTGTCTTTAAGAATTTTGTGCTTTACTTAAGACTGTCTTCCTATATTCTGCCAAGACCTGCCTTCTTGCAGTTTCTACCAGGGATTCTGATTTAGCCTACAAAGAGGGAAGCTCAGCAGCCTTTTCAACAGGTCTCTGACTATTTGGAGAATTGGTCCTGCAACCTCTAAACCTCTTTCTTTGTACTAAATATCTCTAGTTTTTCTTCTTCCCAGAACTTTCATCATCTGGTAACTCGAGAGGTCTGACTCCTGTGAGCTCAAGCTCCTTCCCAGGAGAGCAGGGACATTCAGGTCTTAATCCCTTAACACCTTTTCCCGTAACCTATGCCTCTCTGCAGAGCAATGATCCTTTGAAACTGTCTGAAATTTTATAAGCTGAAGGAAGAAACTTGACTAAAAGTCCAAGCCCCTCACTTTCCTCCTCCTCAATCTCTACCCAGGAGGAATGACTTACCTCATTGGGAGCATGGAAGAAGGAACCAATCATGTTCATCTCTGGCTAAGGTTCTCTCTCTGGGATTTGCCTTCCACCAAATGGGTATGTTCCAGGTGGCTCTAAGGCATGAACACCCCTAGAAGCCTGTGGCTGTCTAGCTGTGCACCAAAGTGACTGGGTAGACAGGTCTATCTAAAACATGTGTGAAGTTTGAAAAGTCCAAGTCACATCCTCCAATCTGGCTTTTACTGGCTACCAAATTCGCAAATCCTGTCTTATTTTCATTTGGTGTCAATGCATTAAGGGAATACAAAGATTAGTGGGTTTGTTTTGTTTTACTTCTTATAATTCCTAATAGAAAAGCTCTTTTCACAGAAAAATAATGCTACCAGATAATGTCTACTAAAACCAAGAGGACTTATTACTTTCTCAAGTATTTTTCTGGAAACATTTCAACTTATTAATGAATGTTACCCTCTCAATATTTACTTTCCAGATGGGGAATAATCAGAGAAATCATCACCTCCTCAATTTCTGTGATAAATTTTTATTAAAGCGATTGTATCAGTTCATGTTTTTACCAGAACCACATGGACCATTGATTTGTAGTGAGTTTTTAATCAACTAAAATTTCCTATCTCCTCTGTCCATTAATATCATTGATAAGAATATTGGAAACTATAGAAATTTTATAACTTGCGGGTACAACTATCACCAACCAAACTCCTATTTCTCCACTTACCAAGAGTGCTATCATGAATGTTTATCTAATGACTTTCCAAAATTGCAGCAAATGATATGTATGGTACTAACCTAGAAGTACCCATCATCTCAGCCAGATGTGGTGGCACACACCTGTAATCCCAGTGGCTCAGGAGGCTGAGACAGGAGGATTGTGAATTCAAAGCCAACCTCAGCAATGGCGTGGTGCTAAGCAACTCAATGAGACTCTGTCTTTAAATTTAAAAAAAATACAAAATAGGGCTGGGAATGTGGATCAGTGATTGAGTGCCCCTGAGTTCAATTCCCAGTACCCCCCCCCCCAAATAAATAATCATCTCAATAAGCAAAATAAGATGAGTTGAATGTGAGGGTTTTTTTTAAGTCCATTTGGCTCTTGGCACTTCTTTCTTTGTTCTCAAATGCAAATGAGCATTCAATTTTTAAGTCCTTATGGAATTTTATAGTAGCTACTTTCAAAATTCACCAACATATAGTTTCCTAGATCTATATGTTTTTCAATTATGAAAAAGGTAACTAAACATTCACATGTTCCAAACATTTTCTCTAATTTTCCCACCATGAAACCATCTTTGCTTTTAGAAAAAAAAAAGTGCATGTTTTCAGAAAGGAGTAAATAAATCTACATATCTTAGAGCAGATAGTACATATTTGCACCAATCTGACACATTCTCAAAAAAAATAGCTGGGAAATTATCTAAGTCACCAAAAACATAATTCAGCTCTAAATTTATTTCTCTTTTATCTGTCACTGCTCTTTATATGACTTTTTTGGTCAATTTCTTTCTTTTATTCCCAAATTCTAAGTGGATGGGTGACCTATGGTCTCCTCTGAGTCCTCTACTCTTCTCTCTATATTTTTCCCCTCAAAGACCTTACCTGCCTTCATCCCTAATGATCAATTCACTTTTAATTAAACCTAAATCTATAGCCTTAGGTCTTATCTCTGCCCTGATTTCTGAACTTTAATTTCCACTGATGGGCGTAGTTACTTGGGTTTACAACTATTGCCAGGTAGGCAGAAAACCTATCTGGAAGGGAGAGCAGAATGATATTCTCCATCCATCCAACTGAGTGGGCAGAATCTGTCTTCGGAGCCCATTGAGTGGGGGCCACCTATGTGGCAAATGTAAAGGCATACTACAAGATTCTACCTACCCCCCAATTTCTAGGACAGTTAGTCTTAGTTTAGGATACATAAGACTTGATGAAGGCAAGTAGGAAATAAACAAAGAAAGATACTGGGCAGAGGGATTGGTTTATGAAAGGCCTTTATAAAGAAACCCTTAGAGGATGCTGTCACAGCCAAGAGAGAATGTTCTCTATGATACCTTTGGGCACTCTTGGAGAGGACAAGGTAACAGAGGAAGGAACAGAAAGGGGGAAAGGAAAAGCAGTTTGTTTTCTCCAATTTTTTTCCAAGGCAAATGTGTCTATAACATCTTCTCCTATCTGCCACGTGATCAGGATTGATGGAGGAGGGTCAAGGACTGTCCTCCATTGTCTAAGAGCACCCCACTAAATTGTTTGGTATAAAAGCACTTCTGTGTTGTTGCTTTATTAATCCTGATGCGAACAGATGAACAGAAAGAGGGGAAAGCTTGGCCAGGACATCTACAGTATTGTTATAAAACAGCTTATTTATATGCAGCAGTTCCTTGGAGATCCTCTTTGGTCTTATGGAAAAGGTATCTAGCTAAAATCCACAAGAACTGGGCTGCCTGCCCAGTTCTGACACTACCTTCTGTGAATTTTGGAGTGCAAGATATTTAATCTCTTTTGGCCTCAGTTTCCTCAACTGTAAAATGAGATTTGATTAGATGATTATTAAATCCCTCCCAGCTCTAAAATTCTATAACTTTCAATGCTGGCATCAACCGCCCTCATCTTTTACCAAATAGTTTGATGACTTTAGGCGAGACTCTTAATACTCCATGACTCCATTTAACCTTGGGAGTTTTCAGACACTACTGTGGATTTAGCTCCGGCACCCACCTTAGGGATAAACACCATCACTAATCTGTTTGCAGTGCCCCGTGCGCTGCACTGACTGAACTGCCTAATTCCACCTGCTGTGTTTTGGAGTCAGAAAAATGAGAAGCACTTTGCTATCTCCAGAAGAAGATTCCTGTGATGAATATATTCTTGAAATAGTTTGGTAGAACTGTTCTTTCTGACTCAAATAGTTGTCTGAGGAAAATTAACACCATTTAAGGGAATCAGAATTGAATGCCATAATTCCCGGACAAGCTTTTTACTTGTCGCGTCTTGTTATCTGCCCACATGGTATTTTGGAGAATCATTACATCTGACCTATATATACATAATAGAGACAATAAGAGGGTAAATGTGATTGAGCTGCTTAAAAGTGAAGATTACTGCTACCCTTTCATTATTCTGTCTGTACCAATTGCACCAGAATGGGTGTATGAAATGATGTCAAAGAGAATTTTTGACAGCTGTAATTGTGGACCTTCACTTTTATTCTAAATGACTGATGATCTATCTTGTCTTTTAATTTATGTTAAAATAAAAGGAATTTTCAACGAAAATAAATCTCATTTTTTATTTAAAAAGAGATCTTTTTCTTCTAGCAAGAAAATAAAAGCAAGAAATAAAAACTTTTTTTTTTTTTTGCTATGTATAAGTGAGTATATTTGCTTTGGTAGTAAAAACTTTTGTTTCTGGGTTTTTAGTAAATGTGCCTGGTTCATAATATAGCAAAATGTGCAGAATGAAGTAAACTAACAATATAATGTTGGTTTTGGAACTCTTGAAACTTAATTAAGAAAAAGTAGTGTATTTAATATTGTTCTTTATTTCAACTAGTTGTTCTTTTTTATCCACTTGGGTGATTTTGTTCCCTCGGGGACACTTAGCCATTTCTACAGACATTTTATATTGCCACAACTGGGGGTAGCAGTGGTGCTATTGGTACCTAGTGGGAAGCAGCCAGGGATGCTATTTAAACATTCCACAATGCACAGAACAGCCCCCACAGCAGAGAATTCTCTGGACAAAATATTAATAGTGCTGAGGTTGAGAAATCCTGATTTAGATCAGAGTAACTATAGACCATTTGATGTAAGACTAACAGCCAATGAGATGACCACAGTTGGACAGCTCTCCTTTGACTCAGACAGGGACCAAGCTCTAAGTGGTTCCAGCCTGCACTATAATAACACCAGCTTGCTTAATGTACTGTCAGATGATAATACAATTGTACTGGGCCTTGATATAGATTTAAGTTGAGTGAAGGACCTTTAAAGAAACTGTGAGAAGTATATTGTCAACAAATAAAGCTTTCTCCATGAAATAACTGCAACAAACAGGGGAAGGTTTTGTGGGTCCGTGTAAGCGTGTGCGTGTGCGTGTGTGTGTGTGTGTGTGTATTTAACTCGAATATCAAAATAATTTATTTTATTAATTTGAGTGCTGTTGAGAATCACATTGAGTCTACTGTTCCTCCAGAAGAGAAACACTGAGAAGAGGGAAACTGGCAAAGCAAAAAGTCAAGTACTAATTATAGTCTGGCAGCCACGAGTAGAGAATGAACAACTTATGCTGGAAAATCCATAAGGCTGCTGTGACTTAAATAATACTTCTGAAAGCAGGATACATTTGTATTTTGTGGGTATTTGTTGCTTTTGCAATTTGCTTTATTTTATCTGTAAATTCCTGGGTTATGAAATAATGTAAACATTTCTCTAAATGCTTTGGTGTTTGTATTTCAGCTGGATTCTATATTTTAGTACAAGTGCCTGGAAATATCATCTAGAAGTAGATAGTATAGGAGAGAGATAGAATCTAATTTAATGTACTAAGTGTTCATGAAATGTACAATGGATAGTGTAAAATAGTTTTAAAATCCTCCTTTGTCAGTATGATAAGAGGAGTAAAATTTGAAGTTGGATTGAATATAAAAGGACACTGGGGTAGGCAGCTAGAGATGGGAAATAAAGAAGTGGTTTGGGACAACATTATGGTGTTTGCCTGGAAGTCTTCAAGCCATTGTGAAATGCTACATCTCCGGCAGTCAGCAGGAGGGACTCAGAGGGAAATGGCAAGAGAGAGAAGGACTAGTAAGAGGCAAAGAAAATGTCAGGGATGAGGAAATTCTCACTAAACTTACATTAAAAATTTTATCTCAATAGATAAAAAGTCTTCAATTTACTTTTTTTTAAAATATGCAATTAATAATCTCAAAAAAGAAATGAATAGCTGAGGTTAAGTAGTTCTCTTTACCTTATTTCTCTCTTCATTAAATATCATCTGTTTATTTCTCACTGGTTCCTTTAGTAGGTCAATGCTATTGTCATGGAAATCCTCCAGATTGGAATTCATCTTTACAGCATCACCCTGCTGTACAAAGCAATGGTTAGTGAGGGACTGGGCCAAGGAAAGTCAGAGGAACAATGTCATTCTTTAACACTTGCAAGAAAAACAGAAGCCACATGTATGTGGTCTTTCAGCAAACGTATTCTACCTGCGACCAATGTCCACCCATTATGTGATTTATAAAATTATCCCTCCAAGCTCACAATCCCCTGCCTGCCTCATTCCTTTCATAAAGTCCACTGCCAGGAAAAAAAATTGTTCAAAGGCCCAGCAGGAAAAGAAGTAATTGTTACAACAGGATACTCTTGCAGGAGCTTTCTCTAGAGACCAGAATTCACAGTGTGTGGCAGTTTAAACCATTAGGAGACACTGGGGAGCAGCAATGAGGTATAAATGATAAAAGGTCTCTGGTGGAGAAGAAAGTAGAAAATTCAGAGAATCTACACAAGCAAAATGGAAGAGTTGACTATCACTGAGTATAGAAAGGAAAAATACAATGGAGAACACAGAATGCCTCAAAGTGATGCTATCTCCTTCCTACATTTCATGGGAATCAGCTTAGTCAGGGAGGTAATGGGGATTTGCAAACTAATATGGAACCAATGTGAGGACTAAGAAGATTTTGTGAAGATAAATAGAGCCACTTGGTACCCCAAATGATAGAACATTGGTTCTGGATGATGATTATACTGCAATAGAAAAGTCTCTATTCCAGGTAGATCATGGACATTAGATGGCCCTTAAGGAAATAAGCTACTCATCAAAGTTCACCTGCTGTCCTGGCTCATGAGATTCATGGAGACCTGCAGGTAGATTCAACTTTTTGTCTCAACTCTAAAACTAAACTGGTGTGTATCACTGGGTGAGTCACTCTGCCTCAGTACACATTTGGTATCTAATTCCATAATGGCAGCTGTTGTGAGAGATCTAAGATCAAATTCCAGATCTACCATTCCCAACTGTGGGGTTCCAAGGAAAGCACCTTTCCCTTCTTTGGACCTGTCCCATTGCTTTTAAAGCAAGGAAAGCAATATCTGTCTTCTTGTCTTACTCAAGGTTTTTTGGAAATCACTGGGGATAAAATATATGAAAGTCCTTTTAAAATCTCAAATTCCTCTACAAACAGAAATAATTTTTTTTCATTATATTAGCCTTGACAAGGATTTCTGGGTCCATTTTGTAATAACCCCACTTTCATTATTGTCTGAAAAACAGAAACTGGACAATTATGCTTTCCATATAGACATCTATAAAGAATTAGTAAACATTCTTTGAGAAGCTTTTATTGAGGCTATAACTCATAAGACTAATACTGATAACTCTCTTGCTGAAAAGACTTCTCCTCGTTTCTGTATTTAGCCACCCACATTCAGCCTTTAGTATCTACTGAATGGTTCTTTCTTCTTTGTACTAGTCCTTTGGGCATTAATTATAAATGTCAATACTCTTTCTGAAGAACTTGCTTTGAAAGGCAAAGCATAGTATTAAATGTCATGTGGGACACTAAACTGAGCAGAGCCAGAGGTTTTCCTTAATTATAGTCAAGAGGGATGGTAGCAGGAGTAGTACTATGTGATAATACTGATGTGATTATGGTCTGAAAGTTGATATCCCTTCAAAATTCATATTAAAGTCTTCATCCCAAGGTGATGGTATTAGAAGGTGGAGCCTTTGGAAGGTGGTAAGGTCATAAGGGTGGAGCCCTTGTGAATAGGATCAGTGCCCTTGTAAAGGGGATCTGAGAGAGACCCTTTACCCTCCCACCAAGTGATGTGAGAGTGCGGAGATGACTGACTATGAGGAAGTGGTGCCCTATTAGCCACCAAACTTACCAGTGCCTTGATTTTGAACTTCCCAACCTCCAGAAATGTAAGAAATAATTTTCTGTTGTTTATAAGCTACTTGGTCTATGGTATTTTCTATAGCAGTGGAAACAGACTGGGACAGGTAGAAAAGAATACAAGTGCTATGAAAGATCAAAGAGAGACAAGGCAGGATTTGTGGAAAAGATGTTATTTGGCTTTGGCTTTGAGAGATGGTAAGATTTTGATAAACAGAATCAGAAGGTCATGTACTTGAAGTAATGGTTTAGAAGACACCAGGGAGTGTAGAGTCATAGACTAGTGGGACAGAAACCTATAATGAATGCAGAAGCATAGCATGATCAGTCTCAGAACACTGGAAAGACTTAAGACTGAACTTTTCTTGGTAAGCAAGGTAGAATTTAGGGAAGGGTTCTGAAGCAGCAATGACAGGAGAGGAACTCTACTTAGGCAGGGTAATCTAGGTGAGTATATAGTTAGGGGACTCCTGACTGGCCAAAAAGAGAATACAAGTGATGAGCTTAGAATGAGAAAGAGGACACACTCCTGACAACAAGAAGTTCAAAGGAACAGGAATGAGGAAGGGGGCCAGGCTGTGGGAACAGGTCCTTCAGGAAGAACAGTCATGAAGGCCAGAAGCTGTAAAGGAATACCACTTGGAAAGAGTAAATACCATTAAGTTGAAGAAGTACACATAATTGTGAAGGATATTGTAAATAATGGAAGCAAAGAGGCAGAGGAAGCAGGGATTTTCAGCCTGTGTAGGGAAAGATAGGAGCAGGAGATCCTCAAGGGGCAGGTAGAGATGAGGAAGAAATGATAAATGTTGAAAAGGATAACTTAGGCACATGGTTCTTTCACTCACTGCTGGTGGTGTTATAATTGTAAAACATTTATGAAAAGCAATTTGGCATACATATTAGGAACATTAACAATTTCAGACTCATTATCCCAAATCTGCTTTGGAGAACAGTGTGCACAAAGATGTTCATTGTAGTGTTATTTAAAATGATGAAAAATCTAGAAAAAGATAATTTGGCTGGGTATACACTGAATTAGTCTCACAAATTCTTTGAATGAATAAGGCACTCAAATTTATGACAAGGAAATTCATGCAGAAAAACAAAATTCTATGCTGAACTAAAAAAACCTCAGTAATAATTCTAAGTACAACAATAATATTGAGTATTTTCACATTCACTCCTGTAAGCCACATAGTAGACCAGGAAACTGAGACTGGTGGAGATTAAAGAATTTACCTAATTCATGACCCAAGTTTGCAAATGAAGTAATTTGAGGGGTTGTTATTCCAAGGCAGCTTTTTTATTCTATACTCTTAATTACCTTGCTATTCTTCATATTCTGTATAGCCAATTCTTTCAGTCAATTGTAAAAACAGTGTTAATCAAACCAGTTTTTGATGTAACATAGGTAAAGTAACGCATGTATTTTTCTTTTAAATGGTTTTCTGCTTATATATAGTACATAAGCATTTACTCTGTTTTTTTTACCATAAAGATTTTTATTTCATGTAAGGTGAAAATGATTAATATTTCCATGAAGCTAAACGTTCAATGAACATAATACCAGAATATTGGCTTTATTTTCTCTGGTGCCACAATTTGAAAGGGGAAAAAAGCCTAATGCCTATTATTTATGAACACAAACAGAAGGCCACTTAATACAGTCTGTACTGTGGCTTTAGTGGCACACATTTATCCTTTAGGATATGATCCATGAAAATGTAAACGAGACATCTTAATTGTAATTAGCCTTCATTCCCAGCAATACTTTACTCTGCAGTGATGGGAAAGAAACAGAATTAATTATCAGCAACACCTCAATAATTATGTTAGAATGCTGTGAAACAAATGTGTATGTTATGTCTCTTGAGAATTTCTATTAGAACATCTTCACACCAGAAGACACTTGATCAACACGTTTTTATTTATATCACTTGAAAGTACATATTCTGGGAAGAAGAGATTACCTTCAGCTTTTCTTTGAGCTCCATGAGAGACCCACATAATTCAGTGATAGATTCAAGAACCTCTTTGTGTTTTGCCACAACTTTCTCAGCATATTTTTGTCCTTCTTCCAAACCTGAGAAGGAGAAAGGATAAAACTATTTTTAAAGGTCAAATCCTTAGCAGGAACATTTTTTAAAAGCCCAGACATTCATTCATCTCCTAAGTGTCTGTTGCTAAGTATTGGTAGACAGTAAGGGTTTGTTGATGGTGGTGGGTAGTGGCAGCAGTGTTTTCTTTTCTTTTTTGTACCAGGGTTTGAAGCCAGGAACACTTAAACACTGAGCCACATCCTCAGCCCTTTTTATTGTTTATTTTGAGATGGGGTCTTAATAAATTGCTGAGGCTGGCTTTGAACTTGTGATCCTTCCACCTCAGTCTCCTGAGCTGGTGGTATTAGAGGTGTGCCCACTGCGCACAGTAATAGTAAGTTTTTAATAGGATACTTGCCAGGGGGATGGGAATAGGAAGGACAGTGGAATGACTCTGATATAACTTTCCTGTGTACATATGTGCATTTACCACAGTAAATCTCAACATCACGTACATCCACAAGATTGGGATCCTAATTAGAATTATATATATTCCATGCATGTATAAATATAAATATGTTAAAATGGATTCTACTGTCACATGTAACTAAAAAGAACAAATACCAATAAAAAGTTGATACTTGCTCAACAAATAAACAAATGAATGAAGGCATTAAAAAAAAAGAATTCCAGGAAAATGATAACATTTGCTATACGATGTTACTCTTATACAACTTAACCTAAATCATGTTGCTATATTCTTAAAACTCAGTTCTAACTAGTTTCTCCTATTTAGAACATTCAGTGATTCTCCATTGCCTAGTACAAATCCCTGAGGATGATATTCAAGGCCTTCCACAATCTGGTTTCAACCTGCCTCTCCCGAATGTTACCGCAGTTATCTGACATATTTCATCTCTGGCCAAACTGAGCCAGCAATTCTTCCCTCAAAAATCCCACAACCAAAGCTGGGCATGGTGGTGCACACCTGTAATCCCAGCAACTCAGGAGGCTAGGCAAAAGGATTGTGAGTTCAACTATGTCTAAGTTATCTTTTTATCAACCACATCCCCTTTTACACAGTAGATATCTCAGCAAAAGTGAGGTGCTTAACAACTCAGTGAGACCCTGTCTCTAAATAAATTACAAAATAGGGATGGAGATGTGGCTCAGTGACCCAATGTCCCTGAGTTCAATCCCCAGTACAAAAAAAAAATTCCACAACCAAAAATTGGATAGCTATTTGCAAACGAATTAAGCTAGATCTCTATTCCATACCAGTAACAAAATGAAGTCAGAAGGGATTGAAGACTTAAACATAAGTTCTGGAACTATAACAACTACTAGAAGAAAACAGGAAAAATGCTGCATCACATTGGGAATGAACAAGGATTTTGTAATAACACCTGAAGAAAACAAAATCCAAAATAAACCAATGGGATGCATCAAACTAAGAACAAACAAACAAACATACAAAAACTTATGCAGAACAAAGGAAAAATGTGAAAAGAGAAAAAAATTAAGAAGAAATTATTAAGTTACAATGAATTCATTAAGGTCCTACCTTAATCCACTATGACTGATACCGTTCTGAGAAAAGGGAGAGAATCAAGGTCTGCTTGGGTACAGAGAGATACTATGTAGAGACATTGCAGAGATAGTAGAATGAATAGTAGAATGAATCAGACATAACTTTTCTATGTGTTCATATATGAATATATGCCAGTATAACTCCATATCACGGGAACCACAAAAAGGGGAAGTTATACTCCATGTATGTACACTATGTAAAAATACACTGTACTGTTATGTATATCTAAAACAAAACAAAACAAAAACAAAAACAGAGGAATACAAATGAAGCAGAGTATAGGATATTGTATGATTGGAGGGAAATTAATTTTATGGAGTCTGAACTTGAACAGGCACAAATACAACATTAAGTATACTCCCCTTGCCCTAAAGGCATCTGTAGTCAGGAGAGAAGACAGACAAATAAACAGCTGTTTATGCTTCCATGTGACAAGTACACCAAGAGCAGCGAACATCTGCATGGGAGCAGAATACTTCCAAACTCCTTAGTGCTCTATACAATAACCACAGTAATTAGGATATGTCCCATTCGTTTTCATTAATTTTTCAATTTATATTTTAGTATCTTTATACTTCTATCATTTTCCTTTGGAAAGTCATAAATAATTCATTCTCAATAATTTAATAATAGAAAGCACAGTACATGTTGTTTTATTCTACAGCATTTTTATGGCTATGCATGGGTAGTGCTTCATGTTAGAAGACTATCTATCTGGTGGCAGATGTTGGAAGCCAGAAGAAGTATTTTATACCACCTATTGCTGTCTCTCTTCTAGGCTGCATTTGCCTGGTCTCTGGGAATTACTCTTGATCTCACAAGAACATCAGAAAATGCATGGAACTTATTCCTTAAAGCCCTGGAAGATTGTCACCACCTAGGGACTTCTTTATTGGAGACGGCTTTTAGGAAGAAGGACTTCTCAGGCTGGCAACAATATTACCTTTCCTAATGATGGAGGTAGACAAAAACAGAAATTTTAAGATAAAAATCAGAGTTCTTCCATTTATTACACAAGTGAGAGGTAGATAAGGGAGGATTTTCCAGCTATTTCTCAAATCTGTGAACCAAAACCTTCATAGAAACCAGAGGGTTATAGACCTCAATCTTAGCTTTATGAATGAGTATTATTCATACTTATTATTCATAAGTATTTTGTATGTTGTTCAAGGAATTACTCTAGTAGAAATTAGATTTGTTGTTGTTGCTGTGTGTGTGTGTGTGTGTGTGTGTATAAGTTGAGTTGTTCTGGTTTTATTTCCCTGGAGATGAATAAGAGGAATGGAGGAGAAAAGCAAATAGAGAAGGAGAGTTTATATCTCTTTCTGGTAGCTAAAAATCAGGAGGCTCCATCTCTTGCTGTCAGCAATCCCTCCCTCCATTCCCTGCTGTTTGTTTTGCTGGATATGGGCTCTAATCATGAGCCT
Organism: Marmota marmota marmota; assembly: GCF_001458135.2. NCBI lineage: Eukaryota > Metazoa > Chordata > Mammalia > Rodentia > Sciuridae > Marmota > Marmota marmota. The sequence goes on from NW_026000005.1 coordinate 1,231,692, forward strand.
TTCCTCTGAATAATTTTGAACCAGAGGACCCTAAGGCTTGCCTTCCCTCCTTCATGCTAGATAAGGTTCAGTACAGATTGGTTTGTTGGCAAATCACTGCATTGCTTAAGAGAGAACTTACCATATAAGCGCTGAGCAAGGTTCGTGACTTCCTGAATCCTTTCCTCTTGCTGAGGCACTGAGGGTGCAATGAACTTGTTGAACTGCTGGTGGAGAATTTCCACGGCTTCCTTTGTCTTGCACTCCATGGAATATTTCCCAACTCTTACAACTGTGGCACTTGCATCTTCATACCAAAAGTGACACTAAATTAAAATGGGTTAAAGCACAGATTAAAGAGATATCATCCTTCGAAAGTTCTTAATATTCACCAGTGAAGCATAATATTTTAATTTCCTCAAACTTTGTGGTCACATGGGTTTGAACTTTTAAAGTCATATTAAAGAAAATACCAAAACACTATAATTTTTCACTTAGATACTAAAGGCAGAAATAAGAAAGCATACTATGAAAATAAAATTAAAAACCAAAAAAATAGAAACACCTTTGATTCTCCTGCCTTCTTAGGTTTGTCTAAAAAAATAATTCCTAAGAGGAATGTTGCAGACTCAAGAACAAGAGTCATGAAAAACATTTGGCACTAAAAAGAATCCAAACATCAGCTATGAGGAAAGGAAATAGCCCAAACATTCAAAATCCAGCATAATAAAGTAATATCATTAGCAATCCATAGGTAAAATATTGCCTGTTTAATATTGCAATAAATATATTATCTTTTAAGAATGGTATTTAGATTATGGATGGAGGAAATATCATCCAAAGGATAGCATTTTACCATTTAAAAATAGAAGATAGTCATATTTTCAAAGCACATTGGAGAATTGAAACAGTTTTTCACTAAAAATGAATAATTGTGATGGGAGGAACATTTGACCCAGGCCAGAGGCACTTATGCTGGGAGAGAAATAGCAACACACAACTCTCTTATAAGCTGGTTTTAAATAAGTGCCATGGAGCTGCAGCAAACCCATACATCAGATATAGAAGAATAATCATCTTGATCCTCCTTAATGTAGTGTTAAATCTAAAAACTCAACTGTATTAGTGATAAAGAAAGATACTCTTTATCTCAGGATAATAGGCAACAAAGAATACTCAAGAGCTTCAAGTGTAGTTTCTTCAGTATGAAGTGTGAAATAATAACTTGTCAAACTTATGCCTTTTGTGTAGACCACCATTAATCCTCTTGACAATAATAAAAATTACATGAATAACAAAATCTTGCACCTGAAAAATGCCAGTATCACTTTTTTTCTAAATATTTTCAAAATCTGTGAGACAAATAAGCCATTATAAGTATTTTAAACTGCTATCCAGCAGTGAACATAATTTCACAATGGTTAAACATCCTGGGTCGATGAGGTTATAGAGAAATGTGTACTCTTGTGTTTCTGGCAAGGGTAAATTAGTAAAAGCTTTCTGAAGAGCAATTGGATAATACAATCAAAAGCCTTACAACAGCCATCCCCTTTGATCTAGAGATTCTACTTCAAGAAATTATCCTAAGGAAACAATCATGAAAGGGAGTATGATTCCGGGATTTAATGACAATAATATCTAATGCAACATTGTTTTAAAGTAGCAAAATAATTTCTTTAAACATTACAACAAGAATACCATCACAATACTAAGATGATACCTCTTCTATTACTTCTTGGAGATGCTCAGTCAGGTCCAGATTTACTTTGTAATCTGTGACAACTTTCTCAAAGTCCTCCACATGTTTCTGCAAATCCTTCATGGCTTCCAAAAGGACATTAACTTTATTACTTGGATAATTTAAGAAAGAATCACAAGTTTTATTATTAACTTTTTCCATTTTCTTTCTCAAAACCTGTGCAAAAAAAAAGTTGAAAAAAATCAGATTTGATTTATGAAGGGTAGCAATAAAATAGCAAGACAATAAGGACAAATTTTTGTAACTTCCACCATTCTGATATGTTAAAATCACAGTTATTATAAGTGTATTTTGAAAATAATAGGTTTTATTCCAAATATTTTATTGATCCAGTATTCAGCAAATATATAAACAATTTAGAAGGGTTTATTACAGATTTTGAAAATATTAGTAGGAATTTTAGAAAAAGAGAGTCATCATAAAATGAAAATCAAATACTTGTTCTTAATAAGCTCACTGTCTCCTGAAAAGGGCATTCACCATTCATGTGGTCATCAAGGGACTGGGAGAGGCTTAAAGGAAGCTGCTGATACAGAGTGGTGCAAGGAAAATAAGTGGAGGCTTACAGGGTACATATGTCTTGGGCAGAAGAACAGAGGTTGACATGAGCGTAGGTTTGGTAGAAATCATTCTGAAGCTACCTCAAAAGATAAATCTCAATGTCCATCAATGGGTACTAAGTTACAGTCAGACAGGAGAGGAAGCTCTGGTGTTCTAGTGCAGAGATGACTACAGAGAACAATCATGAATCGCATATTCCAGAAAGCTAGAAGAAGAAATTCTGAAAGTTTTCATCATAAATATAAAATGATAAGTGTTTGAGGAGACAGATACGTTTTACCTGATTTAAACATTACACAATGTGCGCATGTATTAAAACAGCACCTATCCCCACATAAATATATATATAAGTATGTATAATTTTTATGTCTTTATGGATCAGTTTTAAAAACTTTAAATTAAAAAAAACTAATAAAAATTTTAAAATCTGGCTCTCATAAACAATATTTTAAAAAGTAGTAAAAGCAACACTTGACTTTAGATGATAGAATTCCCACTAAGGGTGGCATGCTGTTATCAAGGACAGGATGATACTGTGACTACAGGTGAGTCCACTTAAAATTGGCACCATTTTGCTGAACACCAAAACCAACCAAAAAAAAAAAAAAAAACCATTCAGGAAGGCAGACTCTGGACTATAGGGATAAAATTACTATTTTTGAAAAGAAAAGGAGAAATAAATTAATTTATTACTTATTTTACACAAGAAACCCAAATGTTATGGAAAATGATCTTTTTGATCCAAAAAAACCCCAATAGGCACCTTGATATAAAGTACTAAATGATTTTGCAATCATTGTAGTACACACACACACACACACACACACACACACACATAAACACACACACACAAACACTTTTTCATTACCTGCATTTTTTCAACATACATATCAACTTGTTGTATTTGATATTTAAGAGCCTTCAGATTTCGAGCTTTTTCATTTTTCTTAGTGTAGTTAAACTTCAAATTGTTGAATTTCTTTTTGATATCTTTGAAAGACTCTTTGAGCTACAGTTCAATAAAAAGAAACAGGATTCTTAAAATAAGAAAACTTATATTCATTTATGATAAGTCAAGATATCTAAACACTTCAAAATATGTATAACCTTCAAAATGCATTCAGTTAATTTTCAATAGAAATCTAACAAATCAGGTAGGTGGATATGTAGTGTGAATTTAAATATATCCCCCAATATGAGTAGTCATCAGTTGTTCTTAATACATTTTGATTTGTAATTATTAGGATTTAAAATTACAGAATATCCCATTGGTCCCCAAGCAAGACAGTTTCTAACATATTGTGCAAAGGCTTTCACCAACTTTGATTTTCTTATTTTTATTTATTTGGTATCATTTATCCTATTCATTCTGTTTTCTGTGCTAATATTTGTTCCTGATTCTTCCATCTCCCAATGTTCTCTTGCAGCCATCACATTTAAATGTTCTAAGCTCCAAGGAGCTATTCAGGTTGAAGAGGACCATGAAGTGTTGACATTGAGACCACCTTGGAGTGAAAAAGAAGATCTGATAGGACAGTTTTATTTGCCCAGTTAAAAAATATTTTTCCTGAGTCATTTTCAAAGGAGTTTACTTCTTAGACATAGGTTGTTAACTTCAGATGTGTTTCAAAAACAATAAATAAATAAAATGAGAGTCATTGCCCATGGTGGCAATGCTAACCTGAGGACATGTCTCTGCTCAGAGAACAGGGTAACAGATGATGACAGCTTGACTTTACCATTGCACCAGAATTCTAAGCAGTTCAGTTCTATTAGACACATCACTTTCTGTCCCTTCTCTATATTCAAGAAGGATGAGGATATTGACAGGCAACTCTCTCTTTGTGTTATCAGCAAAGAGAAATACAGAGAAACCATTAACCTCAAGATTCTACGGAGTCATTTAACAGCAAGAGTGAACAATGTCATGGTTGATAAATTTGAGCTATGATGAGAAAAGTCAGAAAAACATTAAAATTCTTTTCAATGACAGCAAATAATTTATTTGGGAGGGAATAAAAGCTGTGCACCAGGTGAGATTTTAGATTCATAATGCAGAAAAATGTATCTGCTCTAGAAAATGCATGCTTTCTCAAAATGCTTATTTCAAATTCTGCATATTTGAAAATAAAGCCTTGACCTTATATTTAACACTTCTTGGAGACAATTGTCTGCAAAGCCTTAGCAGATTTGTGTACACAGAAATTATTATATTCATGTAATTTTGCATCTGTCATACTTATACTTAATCAGTATTATTTATTTCATATGGTCATAAAATTGTTGCGCATTAGCTTGAAACTATAACTAAACCAAGAACAGAGACTACATAGAGCATTTTAATTGATAAATCAGTAATGTTTAGAAGGAGTCAAAAGAGCCATAAATTCAAAAATTGTAAACAATTTATCAGAACTCAGAAAATGATTTACAAGAATATTATAATAAATTAGCATATTTGTGCCAATAAATATTTACATACTATGACATTTGATGTTTCAATGTACACATGTTTGATTTTAGCAGGAAAGTATGAGGTCAGTTTTATGAGTCTCAGATGTAAAGGAGCTATATCTTTAATATTCAGATAAACCTTAGGCAGGAACTTTTTCCCCATAAGGCTATAATCTACAACTATAAGTATAATAATACCACCTCTGAGCAAGCCAGGAATTCTTGTTTTAAAAAACATATCCCAGTGGTGAGTTATTGTTTCATGACCAGAGTTTCTGTTTGGAATGGTTAAAAAAAAAAAAAAAAAGTTCTGCAGACATGCAGACATTGCTGATAGATTCACAATGGTGTGAATGTACTAAATAGCACTGAACTATGCACATTAAATGGTTAAGATGATAAATTTTGTTTTCATGCATATTTTATCAAAGGTAGAATAAGGGGGAAAATATATCACTAACATTTATCCATGGAAAATAAAATTTTGTATCTTATTTTTCTTTACTGAAACATGACATATTTTTATACACTTCAGTCTAGAGGAAGGAAGAGGGGCTGTGTCATTAACATGAAAACCATTAAGCACTTTTTAAAAGTTTGTGTGTAATTAAATTTAGTTACATATAATTTTAGCACAATTAGTTAAAATTATTCAAGGGTTGTTTTTTTTTTTAAAGATCAAATATTAATGTAATGCCAGATGCAGTGGCACATGCTTATAATCCCAGAGGCACAGTAGGCTGAGGCAGGAAGATGGAGAGTTCAAAGCTAGCCTCGCAATGGCAAGGCACTAAAGAACTAAGTGAGACCCTGTCTCTAAATAAAATACAAAATAGGGCTGGGGGTATGGCTCAGTGGCCAAGTGTCCTTGAGTTCAATCCTTGGTAAACACCCCTACCAAAAAAAATTAATGTACTGATGTAAACCAAAGTTTATTTCTATGTGTTAAAATAATAAGGATTTCTTAAATACATTAATCTGGTCTTATCTGATAAGATCATACCTCCTGGTAGAATAAAAAATAAAAAATTGCTCATCTCTATTGTCATCATCATATTCATGATTTTGCATTAATCTCATTCTAGTACTCATATGTCTTCTTGTTTCTCTCATAGAAGCACTCACCTCCCAGATGACTTTACAACATGTTTTTTTCCAAACCAGACTCTTGCCACAGACTTCTCGATTGACCAAAGCATTCCTGAGGGGGAAACCCAAACTGCTTGCCCTGTGTCGCCCCCTCTCAGCCTGAAGCAGCCAGAGCAGTCATCACTTATTTCTCCTTACAGCACTGAGGGTTTCCTTACCCAGAGGGAAAAATTCCAACATTTAAAAATAGTCATACCTTAGTTACATTTAAAAAATTAAAAGGAGGGAGATGTGGAGAGTGGTGATTTGAACCATGATCTGATTCCCCCATGGCAGTGTTGCACTGGGAAATGCCTGTGTAGAGGTGCAGGTCAAGATGGCCCAGTTGCTATGCTGACACCAGCCCAGGGAAGCTACATACAAAGGCACAGCGGCAGTTAGCAGTCGAGGCCTTGAGTTCAGACACCAACTCCTGGAGATAGAGGATTTTGAACATAACAAGATGACCCTAATGTCTTGCCAGTCCTGCATCCTTTAGATTTCCTGCTTTGCTGAAACTTTTCCAAAAATAACCTTTTGATGAAACTTATATAATAAACATGCTGAGCGAGCTCTGGGTCAGTCAAACTCCAATGGGGTTTGGCTGCTAACCTGGCCCCAGCCTTTTCTCTATGTGTGTCTATTTGTCTTTTCTTCATCCCCCATCATCCCTCTCTGGATCCTGAATTAACAGCTGTGATGGTCATGGCAGTTGGCACCTGAACAGAGATGCTTGTTTAAATGAGAAGGTTTAACAGCTAATAAAAAATTATATGAGGAATGGAGAAAGACAAAGCCTTAACACTCTAATCCTAAACCATGAGATTTCAAATAAACTTTAGGTTAAGAAATTTAAGACTGGCTGAGTGGGGTGGCATGCACCTGTATTTCCAGCAACTTTGGAGACTGAAGTAGGGGAATTACAAATTTGAGGTCAGCCTCCACAAATTATTGAGACCTTCAGCAACTTACAAGACTCTCTCTAAAAATAAAAAATAAAAAGGACTGGGGATATAGCTCAGTGGTAAAGCACTGCTGGGTTAAATCCTCAATTCAAAAAGAAAAAGAAAAGAAATTTAAGACTGATAACGGATAAGTGTGACTTTATTTCTGTTTGCTTCAGAATGTATGCACTTCCCCTGAACATGATTCATAAGGCTGAAGAATGTTCATGACACTATGGGTATGTGAAATGGGATCAGCCTCTTTCTGACACTCGAGCTCCCTTGCCGAAGGTGCTGGCACTTTTCTCTTTTGGTCCCACTGGAAATACATTCAAAATCTAAACCATTCTGCCTTAACCAACTCAAACTCAGTACTTTTGAGGTACATGTGGCAAGCAGCATGGAGAGCTACCTCCAGCAACTAAAAAATTTAGCAGTATCTAATTTTTCTTACCTGCACATTCCAATATGAAAACTTAACTTCCCATCTAATCCCCACATAACTTGGGGTCATATTTTTAAAGGAACTGAGTGCCATGGTTGCTTAGTGTGGTATCATTGTTCATGCAGCTGTTTCTAACTTTAGTTCGCTTGTCAACAATAGGGAATGGTGGAGATGGTTAAGACAACTGTTCGACTTGAGCACATATGCAGAAAAATAAAACACCCAAATTATGAAGCAAGAAAAAAATTACCCAACTGGAAATCTTTAACTGTTGTTACAATTCATATTAATACAATTTCTGAACATCTTTTAAAAATTAGGAAAAAAAAATTCAGTCAATAATTTGATGTTCCTTTTTTTGCACTCTCTCAACTCCTCTGTATTTGCCATGGAATAAGTAGACTAGGTTAACAGCTATAATTAGATCAAAAATTATTAAGATTTTAAAACCACGGTCATTTTGAAACTAGAAGAATGAGCATGTTCACCAAATTTTCTAGCAAGCTGTAAACTCCCTTTCAGGATTAGGATGAAAGTGTTGTTGGGAAGAAGCAGAAGAAACTTCTGACCTGAAATCTGACTTGCTATTCTTAGTCTTGACTAAGCTGGTTGAGGCAGCTTTGGCACAAGAATGTATTATCTGTAAGTCTGTTGCTGGCAAGACCAATTGATGTGAGAGACAGGGGATATTTTACAACCAAGGAAATGTATTTAAAAACCAAACTAAACAAGAAAAAATTCCATTAGGATTATGACATTCTTGGTCAGAAGTAAAAATTTAAAAAAATGGTAGTTAATTTTCATTTCTCTTAATGTCCACCCGAGAAGCTTCATTTCTTACCCACCATTTTGCCCATTCCCGAAAAAAGAAAAATAAATAAAACTTTTTGATGCTCAATTTCAGTAACAAAAGTCTGTAATGTCACCCTCCAGAAATGCTTGCATTTGAAAGGAAGACACCCAAAGACTTAAAAGTTAACCAAAATGGTTTGCCAAATATAAATGGTAGCATATTCAGCCTTAGTGCTAGAGATGTTCCTGGACAAGAATTTCTTGTTCTCATTCCCTTCGGCAACCATACCACATCGACCCGAGCTTAAGACCCATCTTGTAGCAAAAGAAAACGGAGCAACTGGGAAAGAGAAGATGATTGCACCATCTCAAATTGTAGGTGGCAGCAGGTCTCAATAATAAATATTTTACCCACTCTGCATGTTTCCTATCTTCATAATATATTCTGGATATGATAACTATTATAGTTTTAATCTTCAGTTCTCTATATTCTTCTGGAACTTTCCTACAGCTGTTTACACAAGTTAAACACTGAAATTTTAAGATAGTTTAACCCCACAGGATGTTTCCTGAACAATTGGAAACTTTCCTATTTACTTACGCATACCTTCCAAATAGATATAGAGTGCCGCCCGATTAACAAATGACCATGAAGTAAAGCCTCCTAGGTTTTAATTTTCCCTACACTAAGTTTCCTGTGGTCGTTTGTATTCCTATGGCCTGGCACACAGCAGCCACACATTAAAGATATTTGTTGAATGAAGTCTTTTTAAAAAATTTTTAAATAATAAATTCAGGTTATAAATCTGGAAAATAATTACTGTCTGTACTATTTCATGGTGCTGCCCCAATGGCAGTTTTGCTCTCTATATAAATTTTTTCTACTTCCTTTCCTGTCAGTGGGTGGTTGTCCATGGTCATTTTGTCAGTAGCAAAGTGCCACATGATATCAGGTGGTTTTATTTTTATTGATTGTGTATGTGTCCCTAAGGACACTGTTCCTCTATTCCAATTTACTGTTTCTAATCCAGCTTGTGTCTCTAGAACTCAGATGATGGATTTATCCAAACTGACGGAAGAATTTGTGCCATTGGAACACATGCCTGACACATGGAATATATATGCTGAGTCCTTTTCTGCTTTCTTCCTGATAGGCAAGATGTTGCTACGTGGAAACACTTTGGGGTACAGTAATATAATTACCTGAAAGCTGATGTGCAGAAAGCTTATTTTGAGAAAATGGATACCAACCTGATTCTGTCACTGCTGTTCTTTTCAGCAGAGGAATTGCTTGTGACCCATAATATGAGCCTCAAGATACACATTTCCATTAACGTCATATAAAGGATTTTTTGGTCAAGTTACAAAAAAAAAAAAAAATACTCGATATTAACTTATTACTTTTCTAAATGTAGATGGGCAAAGAATGAGTAACTAATGATGTTCCTCTGTCATGTCACACAGCAGAGAATATGTTTATGTGTATTAATCACTTATTCACTTAACCAGGCAAGAAAATATACAATGGTATTTAACATTTATGCATCGAAATCCACCTTTGTGTGAAATGGGTAAAAATAAATACCGTAAAATCTGGCAGTTTGACAGCTGTGTTTTCTAGTAGGTAAATACTAAGAAAATAAGGTTTTACAATTTCTAAATATCATTTTTTTAAAAAAGTAATGCAATATTCCTTAAAGACAAAAAATAATAATTTTGTGCCTTGATAATTTTTGAATAAGTTTTTAAAAGTTTTAAAAAAACTGGCAGTTTGACAGCTGTGTTTTCTAGTAGGTAAATACTAAGAAAATAAGGTTTTACAATTTCTAAATATCATTTTTAAAAAAATGTAATGCAATATTCCTTAAAGACAAAAACAATGATTTTGTGCCTTATTAGCACAAAATCATTGTTTTTTTGTCTTTAAGGAATATTGCATTACATTTTTAAAAAATGATATTTAGAGTACTTATGTATACATTTTGCCTTAAAGTACCAAATCCTTTTGAAAGCACCTTTGGAGCAGATGAGACCACACAAGTTAGTTACAGCACAGTCAAGAAAGAAATATTTTTTGAAATAACTAAATGAACTATGCTGTCACATCCGATCATACAAATATCTTAGAATAGATAGAAAATAGAAATAGAAGAGGAAACCATAGAGAAGAAGATACATTTAACATCAGATCATGTAGTGGGTGGTTGGGCCTGAAACATTTGTGAATGGTAGATTCTGAACTTAGCAACTGACTTTTGCTCAAAAATTAGCCTGATTCAGAGTCAACCCCCGGAATACTATGAGCAGAAACTCTTTGTCCTCTCGTGCATTATTAAGATGAAAATCATATACCTATACTTTCATTTGAAAAACGAAGATATTAAACTAGACATTCTCCAAAATCTACTGCAACCCAGAGTCTGAACTTTCAGGAGGCACTTTAAGCACATTGGAAGCAAAACAATGTTCTAAGATTAACTTAAAAAACAAACAAACAAACAAACAAATACTGTGCATGTTCTAGTTTCCCAGCCAAGTATCTGGTTTTATTCTTAATAAAAGAAAAAAAAATTGTGTACCATACTTCATTTCATTTTATATAATGGTCTAAGTGCCTATATCTAAAGAGCAATAATGATAATAATGTCTAAATTTTTAACATTATTGATATCTAAATATTATTACCACTGTGGAAATTGACCATCTGTTTGTACTCTGATATTTGCAATATAAACTAGAACACATATATATTTATTTTACTAAGAGGCATTGAAAATGTTCTTCTGATATTTTCCCAATAGGCTTGTGGTTGGAAAGTTCAGGATGTGGTTGCTACATTCTTACATTCCTAGTATGTCTTTACCAAAAAAAAAAAAAAAAATGGAGGAGGAGGAGGAGGAGGAAGAAGAAGAGGAGGAGAAGAAGGAGGAGGGGGAAGAGGAGAAGGGAGAAGAGGAGGAGGAGGAGGAGAAAAGAAAAAGACCCAAGGTTTTCAAAGGTCCTTTCAATGTGAAACTGTAACTTACATCAAAGATTAGTTGGATTGGAAGTAGAAGCAAATGGGAAGGATACCTCTCTTAATATTCAGGCGTCTGCTAAAATGATATCTGATTCCCAAATCAAACCCACACGTGTCTGGTTGTTCATTCCTGAAACGGTACAGACAATCCCGGGGTGTCCCTACTGTGACTGGAAGGGTCATCTGTCATCCCAGCTGGCTGGTTCCAAGTGCAAGTTCATCACAAGATAGTCCCTATAAATAGAACCTGCTGGAAGGGCCTAACAGGGAGACCCAGCTCTATAAATGCCACGGCTCCTCCAGGAGATAGAAACCCAGCCAGAGGGGGCTGGGCACATCTACTCCACTTGTAATACAAAGCTGGACTATCACTGTCCACTGCCGAGAGGGACAGGGACGTTTGGACAAGACAATGGTATACAGAAAGAAGAAGGAGGAGGAGCAAGTGAGGGGTGGAAAAAGACAGGAGGAGAAAGAAAGTAGATAACTTTGGGAGAGATTGTTACAAACTTGTTTCTCTGGCCACAAATCCAAATTTTATAGACTTAGGGAGAAAAACAAGCTCTGACTGTCTCCTTTAACAAGACCTAATAGGAGTGTACGCTATAGTACAGGAACCAGAAGAGGCCAGACTACATTTTGGGCTCCACTCAGAATAAGTTAACAAGACTTTAGTCGAAAGTGACTCCCTAGAACAAAGACTCTAAGCAGAGACTCTACAGCTTTGTGGCATATTGCTTAAATGAAAAAATGTTTGTAGATGTCATTTTTGGCTTCCCTCCTGTTGGATGGGGTCCAAGTGGCTACTACTGTCCTGCCTTCTTGCTTTCCTTCCAGCCACGCTCCTTCTTGTACCTGCCTGTGCTCTGAAAAATTGTAGCCTGCAGGGGGTTGTATTTTGGAGCTAGACCACTATTAGAGCTCAATTCTCAAATTTAGTCCAAACTTGAATGTTGCTTAATAATATTTGATACTTGCTGTGCCCAGATTGTACAGAACTTCAGGTATAATCCAGAAGTTCAAGAAGGTTAACTACCCCCTTTTCACCCTCCTCTCTTTGCCTAGTGGACCTATGTCTTTAGGAGCTCAGAAATCTGTGCTTTCCCCCCAAATTAGTAAATCCATGAATGGAAATTTTAGCTGGGAAAGGGGTGGTGGTGCCTCAGTAAGTGTCTAGGGACTGGAGGTTGGTCACAGTTGATGGGGAAGAGGTGGAATTATGCATGTAGGGGCACATGGACATGGATGGAGGGCCATGTTTATCTTTCTTTTTCACAGAGAGTTTTTTTTTTTTTTGCCAGAAAAGCCACTCAGTTTGAGTAAATATGAAACCAACCACTTGACTTTGGTGCTAATACCCTGTAGTAGCCTCTGAAACATAGAGACTGTTCCCCTGTCCTTATCACCCGCTTCACCATGAGTCAACCATACTTAAATAGACTCTCGGCAGGCTGAGCTGGCTGCCATCAGACAGTGTCACCCTGTCTTCTGTGCCCTAAAAAAGTTGAACCAGCTCAAGCAAGTGACTACTATGAGGGTTGAATAGGAAAAAAAGCAAAAAACAAACAAAAGCAAGTAAACTCACACACATAAAACATACCCGTAATCCTGCCTTCTGGGTTATGTTCAATGCTTTGACTCAGTTCAACAAAACTGGGAACTTGAAGTTTACTGAAGCTTTCAGAACACTGAAGGCACTGTTCTGAGAATTAAAGGACATGGATGAGAAGGAAGTGTCCTGATTCACTCTGTGTGTGTGTGTGTGTGTGTGTGTGTGAATGCACATGTGTGTTCACCAAGATGAACACTTCATGTTGGGAACAGCTTTTGTGTGTGTCAGTTCCCACTGCCCCACCTCATTTATTTCGTCTCTTGTGGTGCAGTACTCCAAACTGCGACACAGGGCCTGGTCACGCTCCTCAGATTTGGCACGCCACTTCATACTGTCCACCTCAAGGACCTCCAGCTGCTGCTGCACATTCTTTGCAGAAACATTAAAGCAATTCTAAAAATGAAAAGCACTTGGAAGTAACAAATGAACAGTGAAATGGCCATAAGACAAATATGCAATTTACCTGCATTATGAAACCCAGAAGCAACACTTCCCAAAAAAATAAGATATAGGATCCTAATTTATTTTACCTTAAATACATCTGAATATTATTATTTCAGAAGGAAGCCAGACACTCAACACTCCAGGAAAGACATTTCCAGTCTTGAATCTCAAGTTTGGAAGATTTGCTCATCATGCCCAATTCCTCGGAGACACCATTCATTATAAGGTATAATTTTTACTTCAAAAGGCATAAAATATGCATTAGAAACATTCCGCTGCTGCACTATAATTTTCGCGTCAACTTGAGTTTAACCTCGGGTTCATTATGCAAGTGCTCCAATCTCTACCTAGCACGGAGGAGCTGCTGGGGCGAGGGCCAGAAAAGGGCTGGAGAACAATTTACATTATGCCAAGTGAGACTTCTTACTTTCTCCTTTTTAAAGTTCATTTACTGATAAAACTCTTTCAGAAAGAAAGCTCTTTCCTGACAAAAGTAGGTGGCTGTCAGCTTAGAAAGATATACTATAGTTCCCCTGTGTTATGTATACATTGGTGGATTATTTTAAATGAACTTTAAAATTAAATTGGCCATTCTGACATTATTAATGCAATAAAATTTTAGTGGAATAACCATTATCTTTTCTTCCTTTGAATTAAAAATTTGGAGAAGGATTTTTTTTTGAAAATCAGAGCCTTCTGTATTATTTATGAAAATTTGATTTGGAAATACTTTCTTTTCTTTTAGGCTCCTCTGTTGAAATCTGGCAGTGGGAAAAAATAGATCAACACCTAGTGCCCACAGCCCTGGCTAGAGCCAGGGGGCTTGGGCTCTTCCATTTTAAACTTTTATGGATAAGCATTTCTAGACTTTAAATTCTTCCTCTATAAAATGAGGATACTCTTATAGATAAACACTAGGATCTAAGGTCTTCCAGATCTGCAATGCCAAGGCAGCACTGTTCAAATATAATAGGAGCCATAAAAATAATCTAAAATGTTTCAGTAGTCATAATAAAAAGTAAAAAAGAAATAAGTGAAACTAATTTTCATATATAGTTTATAAATATTTCCAAGCATCATTTTATAATAAGTAACCAATATAAAAAATTAATAACAATTTTTCATATTAAGTCTTTGAAATATGGTATAATTTCTTACTTCAAGTATATTTCAATTATTGCCAAGTTTCTATCAGAAATATTTGATCTACACTTAAATTTCATAAAATTTAATTTCAAAAGCAGATTCATAAACCAAGTTCTTCCAAACATACTTAAAAGTTTCCTGATAACTAAATTAATTCAGATTAAATACAAGTAAAAGTTTTGCTTCTTAGTTGCATTAGGCACATTTCAAATGTGAAACCTAACTGCTATGTGGGACCACACAGCTTTATAACATACTCTCTTTGAAATCAACATGAAAATAGATGTGCTCAATAAGATTTTTATTTTATATTTTTTAGTTGTAGAGGACACAATACATTTATTTTGTTTATTTTTAGATGGTGCTGAGGATGGAACCCAGTGCTTCACACATACTAGGCAAGCGCTCTACCTCTGAGCTACAACCCTAGCCCCACAATAAGATTTTTATATTTGAATATTCTCCTTAAAATTTTTTTCTTTGGACATAAATGGTAGAAGCTCACCACAAATAACTACCCCAATGGTTGAATATATTTTCAAATGAAATATATGCTAAGCAGCCTGCCTGACTTCCTTCTCATTAGGTAGAATGGAGTCCTAAGATGCTTACAGGGTGCTGTGTTGATGAGATAATGTCCACTCCTAAGGAAAAGGCCAGTTGATAGAGCTGCTCCACATGTGCCTTTTGATCCTGAGAGCGACTGAGGTGTATCTGAGCCTCAGGAGCATCACCCAGTTCCTCCAGCTGCTCCAGAAACACCAGTTCTCTTGATTTGATGAGATGTCCCAGCTGGAATTTAGGCCATTAACAATTAACCTGAGTTTCATAGACAGATTTTTAAGTCTATTTTCTATAACATATTATACTAGCTTGATGAAATGCTGCCAAGCCCACTCGTAATTATTAGTTATATGGCCAAATACATGTTATAGTGCTTCAAATCCAACTGGCTAACACTGAGCAGCTAACACTGTAACACTGTCAGTTCTATGAAAGAGGGAAACGCCCTTTTGGTCCTTTACTAAAACCTTAGCAAGGTGTAGGCCTGTGATCTGAGTAAACTCAGAGGCTATATTAAAGGAATATCAATGCACCTCTATTTCATGTTAATGGAGGCTAATAACTTCAAAGTTCTTGTGAAGAGAGCAACCAAAGAATAATATTTACTGACAACTCCACAATGCCAGATACTTGAGATAAATAAATATTGAACTTGGTTCCTGCCCTCAACTAGCTTATCTTTGAGTTGGGAAAAATGCTGCACTTAATAAAATGTAATTAAGAATCAAGACACTAAGAATGACAGATGTATGGAATAAAGAGAGCACTAGAGATTTAGAATATATATATAGAGAGAGGGAGGTCACTCCAAGTAAGGTGGGATTGTTGGAAGGAGGTACAGGTTTATATAACAGAGAAGAGAGACAAAGATCTGCCCCACAAGGTAGCCTGAGAGGCAAGGCTTGGAGGTAGAAATATGAGTGCTATCTTTATGGACTGAAGGTAAGGAACACAATGAGGATGGGACATCATGATAGATAAATTAGGTGCAGATTATGTTAGCTTCTTATGCAAGCAATTTGACTTTGATTTGTGATACTAAGATTAATTTAATTCCATAGTGTAAAACCCGGAATCTTTTAGACATCTATAAATCTTACCTCCTCCCTGACTTGGTGGAAGAGGACTACCTTGTGTAGGAGATTGTCATAATCTTGGATGCGCTCTGTCTGTTTCTGATGGAGGTAAATAAGGTCACTCAGTTGTTGAGATTTCTCTTTCACAGGGGCTCCTTTGCCTCTTAATTCTTCCAATTCTCTCATGATGAACTGAACCTCATCATGCAGTTGCTAAAAAATTGAAAGCAATACAAGAAATCCAGCTTTAGAGAGGTTTTTTTTTTTTATTTTTTTTACTACCAGCAATCTGATGATCTAAATAAAGACTCATTCTCTCATTTGTTCACAAATACTTCTTATGTGCGTCCCCTAATCGAGGCATTGTGCTTGCTGTTAGGGGTGCATTAGTTCATCCTTATCTTCTTAGAAATTTATAAGCAATGAAAAAAAGAAAGAAAGAAAGAAAGAAAGAAAGAAAGAAAGAAAGAAAGAAAGAAAGAAAGAAAGAAAGAAAGAAAGAAAGAAAGAAAAGAAGTGTGTCAAGGCTGGGTCCTGAAATGGAAAGCCGTGCATTCCTATGCCCACCACATATATCCCCCATCTGTTGAGTAAATGTCTCTTAGATCCTTATGAAGCCCCACGATCAGCTCTGATATTTAATACAGACTAGAATTAAGTGGCATGGTAAGAACATCAAGAGAAGGCAAGTGTACAAATATATCAGGGGAATAACTTGTGCTCTATGATAAAAGAATGATCAGAATGAGCCACCAGATGAACAGGAGAGTGAACATGTTGCTTCAAAGTGGCTGTCCCCTATCCACAAATAGCCACCCCTGCACAGAGGATAAACTGCCTTCCCCTCTACCCAGCACTGTTCAGATGTCCTTTATAGGAACCGGATCTGGTGTAGAACTCATAAGAGTTAACAATTTAAAGGGGATGCTACTATAATTTGGGGGGTGGATCTTATAATAAAGGTGAAAGTAATGGAAATGATTTAGGTTAAGGAAATGATTTTCTGAAGACTGACTTAAACTGGATCTTTAAGTTCAAATTAGCATGTAGCCATCAAATCCCTGCACATCACAGTGACAGAGCCAGATGAGCTCAGCAGTGATTCCTGATTTAGAGGAACTTAGACGTAAACATGTCTAGGCAAACAAAATGCTATTGAGCATATATCATGGGGCATTTCAAGAAACCTAACACAGACTAGTCACATTTTCTGAGAGTTCTGATGAAAGAGTTTGCTGTGGTATGTGTGTGTAGTGAGAGTGGTTATATTTTCTTGTATATAAGTTTTGTCCTAAAGGAACCTTCATTAATCTGATTCTGGGATTCCTTAATGCCAACACTTATAAGTTTTGCAGTAAAAACCAAAAATCCAGGCCAGAGGACAATGGTACTGGCAACCTCTCCTGGCAGTTGAGTTCCATTTAGGAGCAACAAGGCTTGGGGAGCAGGGCATGTGTTCAGCAGTCAGGAGCCAGGAACATGACTCATGGTTTTCTCTCTCCTTTGCTGAGGGCTTGCTGAAGGCTTTCTGAGGGTGAATAAAGAGTGCAGCAAAATTCTTGGGGCTGTGGTAGAAGCTGGGTAGCACCATGTAGGGACTAAGGGAAGCAGAGCCTCTAAGTTAGAGGTTGCCCATCCTTGCCCTGAGGCATCTCAATTTAAAACACTGCCTAAGAAAATAATTAGAGTATATATATATATGTGTATATATGTATGTATATATATGATAAAAATATTCGACTTTTGCTTCATAATGTAAATTAAATTGATCTATAATGAAAACATATTTAGGACATTTCATGGCCTGGATGTTTGTGTGTCATCAAATAGAGAAGCATGCAGGAAAATACTAAGAAAAACATGTCTTTACAGTGGATTTTTAGGTAAGCAGTGCTTTTGTTTAAAAAAAAAAGATGTTTACCAGACTGTAAAAATTAATTAGGTAAACTTCAAACAGAATAAAAATTTTTCCCAGTCGCCCAAATCCATCAATCTACTTCTTCACCTGGAACTGAGGCTTCATTTCATTCCATTTTTTCCGAAGATCTGAAATGGTCTGGAGGCTCCCTCCGAGGTCAAGTGCAGACACAGGCATGAGTACTTCCTGAAGGAGTTTTACATTGTGGGTTGTCTGAAATAAACATTGCATAACCATGGATGTGTCTTCTTGGACACCTGAGTAAACATCAGTGATCATTCTAGTGATGATGTGGTGTGCCAATACACTTTTTAACTCCCTGAGACATCTGTGATTTTAAATCATGAAAAGTCCTTGGTTTCTCTTGCTATTTTTGCCTTTATGGTAGTAGTACATAACAAACATTTACCATCTTTACCACATTTAAGTGTTCAATTTAGTGGCATAATATATTCTCTGTGAGCATCACCACCATCCATTTCCAGAACTTTTTCATCAACCTACCAGAAGTTCTAGGCACCTTGAACAAGTGGAAGCACATAATACTTAGCCTCCTCACCCAGTTCCTTTCACTTACGGTATTGCTTCAGAAGCTTCATCATGTGTCAGTGTGCATCAGGATTAACTTCCTGTCTAAGGCTTAGTGATATTTCACATTTCCTTACCTTTCTGAGTTTCTCCTTGAACGCTGTCCACTGCTGCTTCACAGACTTGCTTTCAGTTCCTTTAAGTTGCCATGCCATCCGCAGGTGGCTAAGTTCTTCCCATCTAGCCTTCTGGTTTTCCAGAGTGTCCTCCATAATGTGCACTTTATTTTTCACATTTAATATTTCACTCTCCTTTGTCTGTTAAAGGAATAATCCACATAATGACTTTTCTTTCCCAAGAGGCACAATTTTTTTGCATACAACTATCTTAGGATGCAAAAATACTTCATCACAGCCAAAGCAAATCACCGTTCTGCTATTGGGACAAGGCTGAATTCCTTGTGCAGAGACAATGAGGCCATCAGAACTCATATTCTATTCTTGCTCATTAGGTCTTGAATTCCTTTAAGACCCAAAAGGTGTTTGGAGTCATTAGCATATGTCAGAATCTCAGCCTCAAGGGGTGGATTATTCAAGACCTCTGTTTGTTCCTTTAAACTATCATGTTGTGTATATTACAATTATTTTCCATTTCCCTCAATTTTCCCCATTTTGTGTGAACTGAAATGTGTACCTATATGCATTCATGATTATCATGCAGCAGAAGCACATTGTCTAAACTCCAGGACTTCACTTATCAACTTTCACATGTGTGGCTGCCTGGCTTGAAACCCTCCACAGATTTTAAACAGAGGAAATCTAACTGGTGACAAAAGAATAATAGGGTAAAGCATAAGATGGTGTGCTTTGCTTCTGTGTAAACATAAAAAATGCAGAGGAATATTTTTTTTGTAAAACAATGATTTTTTTTTACTTCAATGGCCACCTTTTCTCAATAAATTCTCAAATTTCTAATAGATTTCTATAATCAAACTGACAGCGATTGACTGTGTCTTGAATATTCAAAAGTATTTCAAAAATAGGCCACTTTATCTTTAAATAATTTAAAGTATACTCATAGTGGCCTTTTATATTTTTATATTATTTTAGACATCATGAAGTGACAATTAATTGCAAAACAATAACTGCAGGTCCTAAGTGAATTTCTCCCATGAATGTGGGAATCTAGTAATAAAGTGTTGTATTCTGTAATTATGATTAAGAAAATATAAATTATGAAAGATATTGGACAACTACAGTGTTAGATAATTTAGAAAAATTCTACATTTTGTTTTTATATATGCTATAATATAGTTAGGGTCTCTTTCACATATTATTAAGAAACTATTAAAATATATACTCTTTAATTTAATATAAAATTTAATATAACCTGAAAATTACAGCATGTCAATGACAACTACAATCAGAAGAATATGATGATCTGAACAACATCTAAGAAAAAGAATAGTAGGCTTTGTTGATGAGCAGCCAGCAGGGTCTAAGAAAGGTGATTTTGTATTTGGCAGACTTAGTGTTTTGACCACTCAGGAAGGTTAAATAATTTGCCTGCAGTCTAGCTAGTAAACACAGTGCTCATTTTACTTCTGTGAAGGGTGTGGAAAATTCTGCCATAATCCAGTCTAAATAGGCCACTAAATTATCCATTTTCCATTTATATTTATGCACAACAAATGATCTTCTGATGTCTTGCTTTCCAGATCCTTAGTAATAGGAAGGCTGGTCTCAGTAGCATTCTTGGTATTCACTACTATAAATTAATAAACTGGTACTTTCATCTGCCAAAATTCTGACCTAAATCAATTTCTCTGATCTTGATAATTTTTAGATGAACTCAATTTTTTTTTTTCAACTTCAAGCTTGAAAACATCAGCCATGGCAATATAACCAGCAGCAGAACACTCAGTGCACAGGCCAGCTGGCCTTCCTCTCAAAAGCCAAAACAGTCACCATATTTCAACAATGTTTGTTTGAAAGCCTAATGGCCCAACAGATATGAAGAGAAAAAGAATGTGTATTAACCACTTTACCAACAATTTCATATCTCAATACATCGCTAAATCAGTAGCGTTAACTACTATGTGGACTTTTATTTTTGTATATCAGTAAAGTAGAATTTATCGTATAACAATAGAAAAGACTAGGTTAAAGTGACCGCATTTATGATTTCAAGATAAACTATGAAGATGTAGTAGTAAAATGCACACTGTTTCGGGGAAACCTTAAGTGGGAGTTTAAATGTCACAACAATCCAGGTTTATTTAGATATAGATACAAAATATTATTTGGATTGGGTTCCTGCTGCAGATCTTTAAACATGAAAATCTACATGTACAATCTTAACTTTTCTAAATAAATAATTAAGGACTTCTCTTTCTGGGAAGGCTATGGGAGTAACCAATGGGAGAGGAATGCTTCTGCTTAGAGAAACAAGAAAAGCTGGATAAAATGCAGAAAGCACCTAAATGAAGAACAAGACCATAGCAACAAGACCTAGAGAGGCTGAGACTCCAGCAGGAAGATCTCAGGTAGTGAGCTCACCTGTTCCTCACTTTCCCCCAGGGACAGTTCCCTATTCTGTACAGGAGGTAGATCATCAAGGCTTTCCTGGAACAAAGGAACCATCAAGGAAGGGTTTCAAGCACACAGATAGTCTTCTTCTTAAGGACCTTGACAAAATATTGGAGCCATAGAAAACAGTGGGTTTTAATACTTATGTAAGACAGATCTGGAAAACTGGAGTTTTTCAGCTGTCACCCCAAACCAAGAATGGAGTTTGGGACCTGCCCCAGGCAGAGACATCAGAGAAAGCACCACCTTCTCAGTTGCAAACCCTGAAAACCCAAGGTGAACAGATGAAACTGAGCCTTGCAGGATGGCATCACAGACAATTCCAGGCTTCTAATTGGCTTAGGCAATCTCTCACTCACACCTACCTGGAGAAAAGGGGCCCATTCTGGAAGATAACACCAACCAAAGCCCCACCAGATGTCTACACATGGTGCCTGGTATTTGAAAAATATTCACCAGCCCTGCCAAAAGACAAGACTACCTAACTGGAAACCAAGAGAAAAAGCACACGACTCCAGATGCAGATTATGGTGTTAATGGAATACTTTAAAACTCCTGTGATTAATATGGTTCAATAAAGTATGGGGAAGATAAAGAGAGGGTGAGAAAGAGAATTTCACCAATGATTAAATCTTATTTTAAAATGAACCAACTAGAAAGTCTAGAAATGAAAAATAAAATTTATGAAATGCATTTAGTAAAGGATAGATACCAAAGGTGTTTGCAAATATATGCTGCCCAAGGGCAAATTGGTAACATATGAAGAGATGAAAGACTATATACTGAACCAAGTAAAAATGCAAACGATCAGAGATAGGTGTTCTAAATGTTCCAGATGAAAAGTGGCTTGAATTTTTTTTTAATAAAACATTGTGTAACATAAGAACACAGGCCAATAGCTTATCAAGGTTTTTTTTCCCTGATGCATAAGGAGAGTATAAAATAAAATTACAACTATATAATGCATGTTATTTCTGTTTCCACAACGGGTTTACAACAATGATCTTCAAACTACAAGAGTTGAAGCAAAGAAAATAAAGAAATGATTTTAGGTCAAAGTAGATTAGGGTAGTTAAAACCTAATTTGTTCAGATAAATTCAGAAAATTATAAATGTCAGTAATCTTTGAAAATCTACAGAAACTAGAAGGCTTAGATAATTCGAGAAAGGAAAATGCCTCATTTTTTTTAAAAAAAGGAAAAAGGATGGATTATACAATTTAAATACTGATAAATTTCACATTAAAATCCAGTGTAATAAATTCATCACTTATCAAGCACTTTGTGAGCATTTTTTTTAAAGCTTAATCACTAGCATCAGCTTGATTTGTGTAAAATAATTTTTATGTAGTTCACTGGGTAGGCCTTCTGTTGAGCAAATACTTTGAGAAAAGTAACTCATTATAAAATAACTCATTCCCATTATAAAAAAGATTATGAAGTCGTGATTGAATTAAAATACAATTGGAACATTGATGATTGTTTAAAAAACTGGTTAATCAATAGATTGTTTTATGAATGAGGATGGTGATCTGCCTTTAGGCATTATTATTAAGGCAGTAATTACAGCCATAAAAGGCTTAATTGCCAAATCTACAGAATAAAACACAGGAGAGATAGCTAATATAGGTTCAAATTAGTTTAACAAGATGGAATCATGGGTGAAGAACAAATGAAATCAAATAAGAACAAACATTTAGGCCCACATCTGCATGAAAAAGACAAATGGTGGACATAAACATACATGGGAGAAACCTGGCTTAGATACAGTTGCAAGAAAATGTTATGAGAGTTTTATTCTATTACAAGCTTAGTATGAAAATAGCAAAGTAAAGTTATTGGTAAAAAATGTAGTATCATCTTAGATCTCACTAAGAAAAAATGATGGTCCAGTTCACTGTGCTCTGTGCTACAATTGTACTTCACTTCTTGATCACACTTAATCAATAATTTTAATAAATGGCAGAAAATTCTGGAAAGGAGAATTGGAGAGAAAACTAACTGATAAAAGATTTGTATATGTTTAGCTGCAGAAAAGGCTCTTATTAGATACAGCAATTATTTTCAGTGTGGGAAGGACATTCATATATAAGAGAAACTGAATATGAATACTTTTTGACCTTGTTTAGTTACAGAAAGCTAAGACAGATATGAACACAGATTTATTTAACATTTTTTTTTAAATCACAGTTTTCTAACAGATATGTGAGGTACTGAAGGAGAGGAGGATTAACCATCTTTTTAAAAAAGAATTCTTTTAAAAAAGAATAGGGACCTTCATATGAGTCATAGTTGGACAAAAGGATCCTAGGATATTTCATAGATATGCTCATGACAACTAAAGAATGATGGTATATTTCTAAATGCAATGGAGCTTAATTGTGAAAAGATCTGCTAAGGTAAGAGATTCTTCAAAATGAAGATTCATCATAAAAGTTGTCTGTAGCCAATGAAATTTTGTAAGGACCTGGTTATGTGCTCTCCACAGAACTCAGAACTTTGGGGTGGACTTCTGAGTCTATGTAATAATAATGTTGCAATCTCATTATAGTCATCTTTCTTCTTAATAGTTAAAAGGGCCTTTTTGATCCAAATTAACAAGAGCTCAAAGCATATAAATGTTGGGTTTCGGAACTGGTCTAGATTGGATGAACTTCTAAAACCAGCTCAGCTGATTAACAGGTGAACTTTTGAATTTATGATTCTGACTTTGATGAGTAATCCTTGCAAAAGATGTGACTCCTTTAATGACATTCTCACCATTTGTATTAAATTAAGGAAGTCAAGTCCTAGGTCTTGGGTTAAAAAACTCTTCTTCAAAAATAGCTGCCACTGCTTCTCAGCCGAGTCAGACCAATGCTTGATTTTCACATCCTCCTTCTCCTCCCAAAGGATTTGAGTTTGATAAAATTCCTTCAGGCTCTGAAACTGCTCTTCTACCTAAAAAGGAAAAGATAAATTATCTTTTATCATTCTGTTTTAAGAACACTTTAAAACAGAAAAAAAACCACAGAAGATTCCAGTAAAAGCCCAGGTAAAAGTTAAATTGAAACCACACTTTCAGAATTCTTTAAATAATTTTGAATATTATCAATTAACCGAAAAGAAGAAATCTATTTAGATTGTTGACATACAGGACTACCACTGGGTATCAAATTGAGTGGACAAGTTTTTAATCCAGAAAAACATTTATCGTAGCCAAAATCATTTTAATGTACTACATATTAGTGTATATTTCACAATTTAGGACAATTTGTGTCAAAGACTAGGTATTTCAGTTTCAAGCGGCTTGATAATTCAGAGGAAAAAACACATATAGAATCAGAGGCTACAAATCAGAAATAAATGTAAATTAATAAAAGATTATTAGTAATTAGTATATTGCCAGTGACTTCTTTATTTTTTTTATATTTTGGTACCAGGGATTGAACCCAGGGGCATTTAACAACTGAGTCACATACCCAGCCCATTTTATTTTTCATTTTGAGATAGGGTCTTGCTAAGTTGCTTAGGGCCTCACTAAGTTGCTGAGGCTGTCTTTGAACTTATAATACTCCTGCCTCAGCCTCCCAAACTGCTGGGATTACAGGTGTGAACCACCACACATGGCTTCATCATCGATTTCTAATCAATGATAAACCAGAATAAAGAGGCACAAATCATTCCTAACTTTCTGAATGGGTTTTAACATTAAGTACATTCATGAGATAATTTTATTGATATGTTACTTTGCTCCCCCCACCGTAGAATTATATTTTCTCTTTTGCCAGTCAATGTAAGCAATATTATTTTAAATTAGTCTCCTTGCATTGAGTTTATATAATATCAAGTGTGTAACTATAGATTAACAAGTAATTGGATGACGTACAAATAGTAGAAGTTATTTGACATAAATTTTTATGCATCTTGAATACTTAATGGCTAAAAAAAAAGGCTCAAAGAGCTTTTAACTACCAAAAGTAATCCAAACAGAATAAGAACTTTCATTCAATAAGTCACCACATTTAAAAGATTTTTTAACTTATTCTCAATTTGAGTGAACTTAATAGGAGAGTCTGCAGATAGCTTTTAGAAACAGAAGTTCTCTCCTGGATCCATGTGCCATTCATTCACGTTTCTGTTCTGCTGGTGCTTGTTCAGCTCAGGATGAGTTTTTCTCAATTTTCTTCTATTTATTCTTCATGAGCTAGTTAAAATGCTACCCCTCCATGGAGCCCTTTGAGATTCCCCAGTAGGAATTAAGCATGTATCTTCCTGGATACTCAAAGAAAGTTCTGGGATAAAGAGACCAATATTCAGACCACAACATGAAGATAGGTGTATATATGATGTTATAGGAACACTCAGGAGAGATCACCACCTGTATACAGAGTAAGTGGGGAAGAACTTCCCAAAGGAAGTGAAGCTTGATCTGGGTCTTGAGGAGCTGTCCAGAGTGAGAGGTAGTAGAAAGGGAGCCCAGGTGGAAGGAAAAGGAGGCATAAAAGACCAAGCTAGAAAACAGTGACTGGCTCAGAGAATGATAAATGATGTTAAACCGGGTGAAGTTCAGGTTGCCCAAGCTCAGAGGTAAGAAAAGAGGCTATGAGGTTAATTGTGCTGGAACAAAGCTGAGCAGCAAGATTCCATTTGTTTTCTACTGAAGCCACCATGACTGTGGCACATTCTTATTTGTCTGAAACAACTGATAGCTCCCCCAATAACTCAGAATCGGCACTGCAATCACCTGGCTTCCAGAGGGTCAACTGCTATGGGCTACTTGTCAAGATGATGGGTAGCCGATTATGTGCAATTCTCAAAACAAGCTTTAATCCATCCTCTTTATCAATAACTCAAAAAAGGCTTGCATGTAAATGAGAACAATGCCATTATAGGAATTCACTTATATCTGTAATAGTTCATTTTTAAGTGAATTAATAGTAAACATTATTTCATCCATTTTTGGTAGAAAAAAATTATTGGCAACTTTCACTAATTACATGTGAAAAATTATTTGAATTTCAAGATGATGAGGAATGTGGAAGAAGGGGAGTTCACAGATCTTTCAGGTTCTCTCAACAGACACAGGAGAGCACAGCCTTTGAAAAGGGGAAAACAAAAAGAGGATGATTAAACTTCAGCTTTGATGTTTAGCAGATGTTTGATATGAATGCCTAATTTTTAGAGTCTCAGTTTTTCTCACTTGTAAAATGGTAATAGTGGTAAGTAACTAAAACATAGCAGTTTGAGGATGAAGTAAAATCAGGAGTGAAAAGCACGGGGCCTGATACAAAATTAATGTTTATTAGAACTGGAAAAGACACTGAAGCCAGGATTGTCCAAAGATGTACACCGAGGCTCTTCTTGGAGGAGTTGGGATATTCTAAAACTGAAGTGCTATAATACTTACACAACTCTAAATATACTAGAAATCATCTCACTATAAAATTGTGAATTTTATGCTATGTAAATTATACCTCAATAAAATCTAGTTTAAAAAAAAAGTCAAAGGACGTGAGAGTGGGTAATGAGGTTAAATAATTTCAACAGGACAAAGCCTGAAAGTACACCATTTCATCTGTCCACCAGTAGGTAGCCTATAGATCATTTTTTTCAGTGGAGTGAAGAGATGGCAAACAGTCAGGGTTGAAAAGGGAAACTGATTTACACGGAGATGAGGACTAAGGAGGAAAGGCAAGTAGGAGCAAGGAATGCCAACCTCCCATTCCAAAATTGTACATGTGAAGGAAAGTCAAATGACAGAGAGAGAGCCAAGGAGAGGACACGACTATGACAATACAACTATAGACCACAGGAAGCCTTGGAAAGAGGCAATTTGAAAAATTAGAGGATGGCTGCTAGAGCTAGTTCCAAAAAAAAAAAAAAAACTTAAGAGTATACAGGGAGGGACTGGTTACTATTAGGGCTGGACAGGAATAGGGACATCACTTTATTGGAGCCAGTGGACAATGGGTAAATATGTCAATAAGTTTGGAAGTAGAAGGAAGTCAAGACTGTGAGGCTCAATGGCCTCATTTTTTCCCAATGTATGATATGTAAGGACAATGGCTGAGATTTAGGGATGGGAACTGGGATAAGACACTTGAAGACCACTATTGAATGGGAATCAACTAGGCAGCATATGGGGGACCCAGCTGAGGTTGAGACCCATAAATAGCTCCAATCAGCATGACTGTATGATTTTCCGTAGGAGCGTCTGGAAGCTTGGAAAGAGAAGATGAGTAAACAGACGTTGGACTGATCTAGTATTGGGAGTTGGCAGTGTTACTCTGGGTGGAAGGCAGGGAGTTGAGAGGAGGAAGAGTGGAACGGAAATGAGTAACCACAACCTGGGGAAGCAAAAAGGAAAAGCCAGAGGGGTACGGAGGAACAGACCAGAGGCCTTGCCGGGATTAGAAGGGTGAAAGGCTCTGCCAGATAGGGAAAGTGACATAGTGTAAGCAGGGAAACTGAGGGACATGATGTCCTTCTGGGAAACAAAGCTGAGGCTCCAGCCCTAGAGAAGTTCCTGGTCCCCAGGGCCAGAGCGGGCTGTGAAAGTGAATGCTTAATGCGAAGCCAAGGAGGAATTTTTTTTTTGACAATGAAGATGTAACAAGTGTTTCATTGTAGCTTCTCTTCCATTTTGAGTCCTGAACAAAAATGTTCATCCACAGGATAATTCTAACAGTCATAATGTCTCTTCAAACTGGGGAGTTTAGGGACCAAGAACTAAAAAGAAGTAAGAAATGACCAACGGTTAAGGAAAGATGTGGAAAAGGACAGCATGGGTATCTGATATTTCTAGGGACTGGACATGAGCTTCCCCCACAGCGGTAAGAATTTAGATCAGACAGAGGAGACCTGTGTGAGCAGGAAGGTAGGGAGGGGTGTTGAGAGTGAGGGTGTTAGAAGTTTGGAGATGAGAAAATAGAAATTGAGCATGAACCTTACCCCTGAGAGGACCTTGCTGGTTCTGGCTCCCACAAAACCAGAACCTGTGTTCCTGAACGCAACAGTCCTCGGCATTGGCACAGGGTGCACAGTTCTCAGGGGTAAGTGAGGTGGATCCAACATTTTTCTATTACTGATGTCGTCTTCAAAGAAACTGACCTTTCAGAGATGAAATCCTAGTGCACTAGAGGGAATGTTAGAGATATCTGGTATGGACTTGTCAAAAAAAAAAAAAAAAAAAAGCTTCAGAAGAAGCTAAGAGAGGTAACTTATTAAAAGGCATCCAGCAAGACAGATGACTGATTGAAGCAATGGCCTGTAATTTCCAATTCTATATATTTTAAATGACCCACACTAACTGCTCAGTATTCAGATTTCAGTGGTTTAGAAAGTGACTATTTTCAAATAATTTTGTTCTATGCTAGATTATGGTAAATATGGATAAGACATAGTAAATAATGTTGAAATACTTTATTTGTGCATACATCTACATGTACACATTTTTAAAAATGAAACAATTTGCTCTTCAAGCCTTTGTATGGTGCATTGAAGAATAAAAAGTCTGTAAGTGAGAGCATGCACTGGGCAGAAGATAAGGAACTACCTGTCAGGGCAGAGTATTGATCCCCATAGAAAACAGGAGAAAGGCAGAGGTCAACTTGTCAACACATCCTACTATACCTCCTTTGATGACTTTAGAAATGCTATGTAGCTTTGCAGGACTTGTGACCTGGAGGTGATGCTCTGGCCAAGTATGTTTAATTCTTCCTCTAGCCATTGAGCTTTAAAAGAAAGTGATGCTACTTCATCAGATTCAAATTCATTTTTCTCCAACATGGCTTTTGCAGCTGCTTCCAATGCCTGTGATGTCTCCTGTGAAAACAAAGTACAGGAGGTCAGAAGCCGACAGGGGAATCATGAACGTTCACATTTCATTAGCCTTCTGCACATCCATCTATTACAATTATTAATTCAATTTGTCCTGAGAATTTACTCAACAAAAGAAAGGCACAACTTTTCAAATTCCAAAAAGAGGGAAAAAAGGCACTTAAAATGGAAACCATCTCAAGTTGTTCCTTGGTTCTATCAGCTACACTTCTCATTTAGAATATTCTATTTTCTGTGTCACAAATAGCAGGAAGGTTGTTTCATATAAAGTTTGTGAAACAAAAATGGCAGGAAAGTTTTAAGTAATTTAAGTAAAATAATTATCCATGAGAATTGCTTCATGAAATTTAACAATAGCTCTAACAAATTCATGGGCTAATTTTATTAAATGAGATGACAAGTTTACAAAACTTGTTCATTCCTTCTTAATTTACAAAAAAAAAGGCATATCAATCACGCAGTCTTATTCAAATGCCTATATAGAAGTATTCTTAAACACAGGTAATGGAAATGTACATATCAGATCCAAACAAACCAAATAATTGATGAATTTAACTTGCTTAGGACTCTTTCTTCTTCATGAAATTTCTGGCTGGTGGACTCTTACCATGGATTAAATGGATCAGTAAGTATAGGCACTATAGTAATTTGCCACATAGCAATGTTTCAATGATGGATTGCATATATGAGGGACAGTGGTCCATTTAGATTATAAAGGAGCTGAAAACTTCCTAGTGCCCAGTGATGCCATAGCCATTCTAAATGGCACCACACATTTCTCATGTATCTGTGATGATGCTGGTATGAATAACTCTACAGCACTGCCAGTTGTATAAAAGTAAAGCACATACCATTATGTACAGTACATAATATTTGATAATAAATTACTGTTACTGATTTATGTATTTATTACACTATACTTTTTATTATTGAGAGTGAACTCTTCTGTTTATGTTAAAAAACAAACAAACAAACAAGTTTACTGTAAAACAGTGTGCCTGGTTACACTGCCAGCAGCCTCTCAAATCTTGTGTTCACCACATCTCTTGATTGCTCCAAGAAGCCATGTCAAGCAATTGACCTATTCCATTTAGGACTGTGGAGCACACTCTGTAATGTTCACACAACAAAATTGTCGAGCAGTACATTTCTCAATACCCCCCATGGTTAAGTGACTCATGACTGTACAATTGCCATAGAAAAAGCCATGTAAATTTCCATGTGAGAACAAGCTAAGAATCAAGGAGAAATGGGAAAGAAAAGCTTCATTTTCATTTGCAGAAGGAAGCGTTGCTTCCCTGCATGTGATTAATATGCTTCCCCTGTGCTCCACTGAATGAAGGTAATTTTAATTTACAAGCCCTTTTTCATGGTAGCACTCTGGGAAGAAGAGAAGCATGGGATTTCTCCCCATGAAATCTCTTCCCTGCTTCTAAAGTTTTTGAAATAAAAACATTAACATATAAGTGTTATTTTAGACCTTAAATAATAAATTCAAAGTACTCCATTTAAAAACATTGGTGTGTCTGAGTTTTGGGTGGGGGCCATCTGTGAAGAGGGCTCTTCTGCTAAAAACTGGAGTCCCAGGGCTTTTGTTGAGGACCTGGGTGAGTTAGACTTGACTCACGTGTTAGACCTGACCTGCAAGACTTGCTGTGCAGGCAGAGACTTCACTAAAGGTTTGGGGCTGCTGATAGGAATCATTGAACCCAAGTTCCATGAGAAAAGGCAAGAGGGTGCTAAAGAAGGTGCTGAGGCGGGGATGGGGCACTTCTGCCTGAATGCTGACTGCTATTGCCTCCTGGAATCTTGCAATTATGCATGCTCCTTCTGATGATTTTCTTTTGTGACATGCTCTAAGCAGAAAATCACACACACACACACACACACACAAAAAAAAAAAAACTGTAGAGAAATACCTCCTCTGGAACCCACAAAAGGAGTTGCTAACATGTTTCAGGAAAGGAAAAAAAGCCAAATGAGTATTTAATACTAGGCTGTAATATTGAGTTTCAGTGAGCTTAAATGCTCTAATAAATGCACATATAAATATAAATAATTTAGACACACATAATAGTATGAGTTTTTAAGTCATTATTTGATACATACTAATCTAGAAATGCATCCCTTAAGGGAGCTATAATTAAGTTTTAGAGCTATGGAACATTTTAAACATAATATTTGCAAAATCAGAGCCATAATAATAATTCTTATTTTACTTTACCTTAGCTTGCATATCTAATTCCAGATATTTATTTAAAATCTTCTCAGATTCAGAAAGACTGGAACCAATATCCATTGCATTGGAAACAACTGGAATGATTTTCTGAATTGACATATCCACCTTTAGAAATAAAGAATATATTGCAATCTTAGTTAATATATTTGCATATATGGATGCATAATATAAAGAAAACAAATACTGCTGTATATATTCTTATTGTGCTTTAAAATATATAAAATTTAATCTAAAAGATTTTCAAATACTTCAGCCCTTCATATCTTAATAATGCTCCTCTTCACATGAAGTAAGTCTAGTAATCCACCAACAGAGGGTATATGTTTAAAGATATTTCTTTTATTAAGAGCAATGAGATATCATCAACCATTCACATCCTCTCAGAACTTACTATCTACATTACCTACAAAGGATGATAAATACACTTGCAAATGTATCAATAGAGTTGAATTTATCTGTTAAGTTGATGGGACCAATTTACAGGCACATTTTGAAATAGAATCCAGAGCACAACTTATGAGACAATCCAGAGACGACCCTATAGGTTGCTGCCTTTAGGAATGAAGCGTTCTGGGGAAGCACCAACCCCTGCACATGTAATAGTTAAACACAGGGACATATGTGAATCATTCAATTGAAGAACTTGGGGAATTGTTACTTGATCTTTGGTACGCATGAATCAATGGATAAAGAGACCCTTGAAGGGTTCCATTCCATTCAAGTTACTTCCTTCATTCCCTTGCTCCATCTAGAGTCCATACAGCCCACAAACTGGCTGTGAATTGGCAGTAAGACTAGTAGCCAACAGCTGTTTGAATTCCAACAGTGTTTTCCACCTCCACCAAATTAGCTTGCGTCTCAAGCTATAGGGAATGAGGAACCACAGCTGCTCCCCTATTTAGACTCTCCCTGGACTCAATCATCAGAACAAGGCTCACATTCCCGAATGTTTGGATAGATAATAGAAGGAAAGGTAATTTAAAATAGAGACATTGTTATTTAATGTCTTCTGTTGCAAAACGTACTAATCATACTCACTTAAGTTCAAGATTGCAAGTCCACTGTATAATGAAACCATCATTGAAAATTTGAGACCCAGCCTCTGCAGCAAAGTTCATCAGCATTAGTATTACTGGGATATCACTAGTTTTTACTGTCTATGCCAAGCCACAGAGAATTTTTAATTTAGTCAATATGTGGATTCTTATCCTTATTCGCCTTTGAAAATAGGAAATGTTTCTATAACAAGCCAATGTATTCATTTTTTCCATCTTTTTTTTTATGCAGAATGACTGTATCTCTTGAAATGGTCTGGTTCAACGAAGCATGGTAATGTTAATTTACTCCCAGAAAAACCTAAAACCATTATTTCTAGTGTCTATCTATCCATGTATTCATCTGTCTGTAACCCTCACATTATATGGTGCCATGCTAACATATGTGCATATTGGAACCATAGGCAGAACCACATAAAGGACCTTATTCTGATGTGTATGTGGTTCAGTTACACAGAAGTGTGCAAGGTGAGAGCTACCTTGTGTGTATACAATCAGGCCAGAGGTGGCATATTGTATTAGATACCTGTTTTTGCATGATATGATGATTCACGAGCAATAGTGAGTTATGAGTGTTTGGTCAGTTGTAGGACCTCATGTGGCACATGAGAGAAGCTAAAGGAGACACACCTGTAACCCTCACTATGTCCACACATGGCAGTCACAATACCATCTACCAATCAACAATTTAGAAGTTTTAGTTTCATTGCATGAAACTACCTTCCTTAGATGATTCTCCACGGAGGCTGTTAATTGCTGCTTCTTAAGAGCAAATTCCTTGTGTGCTGAACACTGTTGGGTCAACTGGTCCACTCGTCTCTGAATGTGTCCCATCATCTCATGGACGCCAGTCACTCGAAAGCTGAACCGAGCAAGCCAGCTGTTAGTTTACTCAACCCAACACAGAAGTCCCAGGAACAGGGAACATTTGAAAACAGTTCTGCTTCCTTATATTAAGTACAAGTTAGTGACACTCATCTGCTTTAGAATAATAGTAGTTATACTGGTGGGGCAGAGAGAAAACCAAATCATGTTCCTTTGTTTTAAATCAGTCAGTCCTAAAGGAAAAGATAAGTGATGGGTTTTTGCAACAGGTCTTGTCCTCTTTTGAAAAGTTTACTTTTTAATATTTCTCTAAGATATTTTAAGAACCATATGGCAAAAGGCACAGCATGTTAGCCAAGAGTTTTCCTGAGGGTAATATTTAAAAGGTTAATTTATCTAAAGATGTTCTTTTTTTATTATTTGTTCTTTTCAGTATACATGACAGTGGAGTGTATTTTGACATATTACACATACATGGAATATAACTTACTCTAATTAGGTAAAGATGCTCTTTGAACAGAAATATATATCAGCCATTTAACAAAGAATTTACTAACCAATAGGATAAAATATTTATATAACAGTAAGGCCCTTGTTCTCAATGATTCTGAATGCTCATGGCTAGACTTGTTAGATGAGAACTAAGTTATCACCAACAATTAGGTATCAAATACATTTATGCATAAAAAAGAAACCCACTCTCACATTGTCATTTTATTCTCTGGTCTTGTGAAACAAACAAACAAAAAAAGCTACACAAGAGCTCATAAAATAAAAATGCCTTTGAAACAATGAATGAACTTGGAGTTGGACATCTAAACAGGTTTCCAAACCAGTTCCAAGTTGGGCACATCAACAAGGCAAGACAAAGGAAGAACACTGTGGATGGAATGAGCACTTTTAAATCTTTACCCCTATCCCTAAAAGAGGACCTGGCCTACTATTTAAGAAGTTAAAGTCATTAATTCCTATCAGTCATTTCCTTCAAACACTAATAAAGATTAACATGATGACTCTTAAATTTAATTACACAGAGTTAAAAAAAAAGATCTTTGAACGAGGTACAGATTTCAGTAATTTTACCTCAAATAATTAATTTATGGCTCTGTAAAAATGAATTTAATTAGTAATGAAATGAGGGCAAGATCCCAAATGGCTAAGAGGTGAAAATAATCTCACTGGAATGACAATGAGGCTGCTATAAAGGAGGGACACATTCAGATGTGTCCTGTGGGCACCACAGGGGCCCCAGACAAGTGTAATTGGGGGAAATATGGATCCATTGTGAGAAGTCTTATTCCTGGCACATAATGTTCCACAGACATCACACTTCGAACAATTAGTTTTGCATTTGAATACTCAGAGACAGTGAAGTCATCAGGAGAACTTTAAAAGTAATTCTTAATGATACTTATATCCATGAATTTTGTGGAAGCAGTGTACTGGTAATCCTAATCATATTTGACTAGGTTTTAGACTGAGACACTATTTGCTAAAAAGGCACTTAAAAGCCCAGCTGTCCTATACTCTACTGGTTCCAAGTTTTCTGTGAACATGAAAATCTGGAATGAGAAAGATAAAGACAATAAAGTGGCACTGTGAAAAGGTACAAAGGACAACGCTTATAAAAGGAAACTGGCAAGCATGTAGCAAGGAAAGATAGCTTAGAAATGGTAGAAAATGCCGTTGCTAAAATAAAAGGAATTTGGAAATGATTAACAAAATTCAGAAAGAGTAGAACTTGAAAAAGAATTGCATCAACCAAGATGAAAGAAGCTACTCCTACTTCTGGGTGGCTTTCTGCGGTCCCCCAACAGAATGCACTCTGCATCTATGGCAGACAGGGCCTATCTTACTAACCAGATTTACAATGGGGGCCTGTGGGACCCAAAGAAGGTAGCTTGGAGTTAACTACAATTTTTGAATAGGCTGCTCTCTGGGGGAAACCAGTCCTCAGTAACCAGGTCCAGCCAAGCCTCTTGATTCTTGTTCACATCACTTCTTTGTACTTTGGCCATCTCTGAAGAATATAGGTGGCAGCCAAATCTGGGACTTATCCATAAGTCCCAGTCAGGGTGTTTCAGGTACCAGGGCTCAGACAAACTCTCTGATTCTAACCCAAATTTGCTCTAATATCCCCACTCCCTCCTGAATTCCCCACCTGTGTCCCTATTTTGCATTTCAATCCTGGTGCTCTGACTCTGTTCACACTAAACCAGTCTCCTCTTTGGCCATTCAAATCTATAACGAGCTCCTTCTCCTCTAAACTCATGACACCCAATTGTAGAGTACAAGGCAAATATGGACTGTGATTCTGACAGCTTTGCATATAATTTTAATAACAGCCACTACTTAATAAATTCTTGTAGCAAACATGTCACTTCGAAAGGTACCAATAACTCCAAATTTTTAGCCAATGTAATCGAAGCTCCAGAGGTGAGATAATTTGCCTTACAGACACACAGCTACTAAGTAGGAAAGACCTGACTTAAAGTCAGGTTTCTTAAATACCCAAATATATACACTTATTATATTTAATTTTTTAAATTAATGACTAATTTAATATCTTAATTTTAGAAAATTCAGATGATACTGGTTTTGTTTTTACCATAAGATACTATAATTATAATTAATAAAAGTCATTATTGAAATCTTACTGTGATAAGGTACCGTTCTTAATGTCTCAAATAGTGTCTTTTCTAATTATCCAACAACCCTACCCCATATGTTTTTGAACTATAATCACTATCCTCATTTTACTTATGGGCAGACTGAGAACAGATGCTCAGAAAGTTGACCAGTTATGAATTGGCAGAGCCAGGATTTATTCATCGATCTCAGAGTTCACACTCTACCACCTTACAGTACCTTATCTGAGTCTGTGACACATGACATAGGGTGAGGGGCATTTTTCCTCTAGAATTAACTTTCCTTTATTGAGTGTTATTGGCTATCATACAAACAGCATAGGCCTGGCTGACGTGCTCTTGAAATTGGCTGGCTTCTCTAGGTAATGCAATGTCTGCCTGTTGTTTTCAAAGTGGCCGCTAGAGGGGCGTGGTACCTTGTCCAAATGACAGGTCTTGCTGGTGCCTCCAGCAAAGAAAATGGAATGAGGATAACAATGTAGTGGAAATAGGAAATAAAACGTTCCTTCAGTAAAAAATACTGGTTTTTTAAACAATGTACTATTTTAATTTAGATAAACCATAACCAACCAAATAGAACTCTTTCTGCTTTTGTTTTTCAATGAAGTAGGAGGCTCTGCTTTATTTTGTGGTGATTTGTTACTTATTATGCACTCTATTAATTACATTGTAAATTCATTAAGTGAAAAAAGATGGTATCTTATTCATTCTTCTATCTCTTGTAGCCCTGAGCATATAGACTTATAAGTAGCAGAAGATTAATGCACAATTTAAAATTAAATAAAGTACAGTCAGATCAATATTTAAGTGAAGAGAATATAGAGATTTAAGGATGGGAAAACATATATATACACAGTTACCGTATTTAAAATGTCACTGATAACAGTGACCAATAGTTTTCAAATAATGATGGCTTTGCACTTTTGGCCACTTACAAATGTCAGGCTTGTCTATTTATTCTTTTTTGCTGTGCTAATCAAACCCAGGGCCTTACACATGCTAGGTAAGCACTCCACCACTAAGCCACGCCCCTGGTGACTTTAGACTGTGTAAAGACTGCCTCATTTCTTCTCTGGTATGCTTTAGCATTTATAGTTGGATTTAACCGAGTTTGTCATATATAGTTTAGTTCATCTGATACTTACTCTCATCTATTTATAGCCTTAGGAGAAAAGACTGAATTCTTCTGCTATGCAGTACTACCTGTCCATTATTGCCATCCTACTTGTGGCCTATCCTCCTTCCTCGGTATGAGAAGCTCCCAATCATCCTTCTCACCTTAACTAGTTCCTGTTTCCCTCTATGTCCCAACTAGCTCATCTCTGTATGATTGGTAGTAATCTCTTCCTTTTCCCCAATTTCTCAGTTGGCATATATCCATCCCATTCCTAGTCTCAGAGCTACTATGGTCTTTTCTATTCTTCCTCAGTAAAACCTTAATCTGCAGATTATAACCAGCCCCTATTCTAGGCCTGATCATTTTCAGGTAGAAAATTTATAGGCTTGATTCCAGACTCTAATTTTCACCATTCTAAAACATTTTTAAAACATGCATAGCATACATATTGGCAATTTCCTCAATGCTTGAAGAGCAAGTGACTTGATCAAAGGAAAGATCTGACTTCACAATTTGCCAGCAATTCTTATGTGAACTGAAAATAAAGAAATAGAATTCCATCTGTCACCAGCAATGAGTTCTGTTACTTCACAGTCACATTAAATTAATGACGGGACAAGGACGGATGATGAGTAACAGAAATGTGGTAGAACAAAATATGGTACCCTGTTACCCTGTTCTGATTCTGAAGCAACATTGCTTATGTGCATCTGATTGGGAGTTGGAGTGGCAGGGGCTAGTCC
Source organism: Marmota marmota marmota (assembly GCF_001458135.2). Classification (NCBI taxonomy): domain Eukaryota; kingdom Metazoa; phylum Chordata; class Mammalia; order Rodentia; family Sciuridae; genus Marmota; species Marmota marmota. The sequence continues at coordinate 1,269,096 of NW_026000005.1, forward strand.
AGATCTAATCATCCATGGCCTATGATCTGCACTGGACTGACCTTTGGGCTTTCCCTGTAAGAAAGGATTAAGTTGTGCCTATCAGTAGCATGGGGTGCATCAGATTATTCCTGATGTTGACTTTGACTTTCTAATACTCAGAAACAACAGACTGTGGAGGCTTCCTTCGACATTTGTTAGAAGCTCCATACTGGGAGCCAACAGAGAGAAAGGAAGGGAAAAGAAAAATGATTTTTTTTTTCTCTCAAGAAGCAAAGACACATTGACTTCTGGTTCAAGAATAGGCTGTTCTATTTACTGTAGGAAAGCAGTTGCCCTATCTTATCTGTCACAAATCAGGGCAGGGGAAGGAGCAAATCCCAATGTTAATATGTTCTAATGATTCTTTCTGGAAAATGGCAACTTACTTTCACCCCTTTCATAAATTACTATTGGCAGCCCATCTGGATTAGGAGCTAAACCAGATGGTAAGTACTTGACAGCTTACTCTGTCTCATCAAAAGGGATCAGCTGACCATATTTTTCTTTCTGTCTGTGGACAAATTATACTTGGAAGATGGAAAAAAGTCTTCCTTGTCTTTAGCTTTCTGTTTCTTTCACCAGGAACCCGAACACTGTCCCTTCATGTTTACGCCTGTGTTTATTTTGGAGGAAACAGCTGCTATTGTCTAGTTTGAATCCTTCTTTGAAAAAATATCATTTGAACTGTAGACATGAAATGCATGTTTTATAACAATTTTTAAGTTATTTGATAACCTCTCTACACCAAACAAATCACAACATGCACATGCGCGCGCGCACACACACACACACACACACACACTGTTGTATATATACATAACAAAGAAGAAACAGTAAGAAGTGGAGCTGAAGCCACCGGGCTCTGGGATTGGGTCCAGATCATATAGAGATGGCCCAAAGTTCCATTCCTGAGGCCACAGAGACCAGCATATGTGTCCTGTGCAAAGGGTGCCATAACTAGGATTCTACCTGAAATCGGTAACAGGGATATGATTCTCCTTCACTGTTAAAGGAGACTGAAAAATGCAGCCACCTGCTACTGGAGCCATGGCTTATACCTAGCAGTGCAGTCAGGATTTGCACCAAGCCATCTCTTCTCTCCTAGTTTCCTGATCACATCTCTGAGAGCCACAGTATCTGCATGGGCTCCTATATGACCCTGATCACATGATAGAAGACTGATTCTGGACACTGTGTACTGTGAATCAAGGGGGAAACCACTGAAAAGCTGGTGAGAAGAAAAGAGCAAAGAGGAAAGAAGAAAGCAAGCAAGATAGCCAAAGTGCGAGCCCCTCCCCTTCCAAATGAGCGCATAATGCAACATCTCAAACATACAAGAAAAAGCAATCCTAAAACACTCGACCATCAAGAGATGAATGTACTCCAGCTGGAATGAAAATAAGGAGAGCAATTTGAAAATAAATACCTCTGAGCTCATTGGAGATAAAGGAAAAATCAACATTCACAATTAAATAACAAGAAACTCTTAAACAAAAACAGACAGAAATAAAAACAAAACTGGATCTGGAAAAAAAATTAAAATCCTAGAAATGAAAACAACATAACTACTAAAACTAAGGGGAAAAATCAACAAATGGAAACAAAGGGAAAATTTAAAAAGAAAATTCATCCTAAGGTCTCACTGAGCAGGCAACAGGAAGAGCCAGGAATGAAAATCATGAAAGACTGTGAGAGAGACTGAGGTTTTCTTATAACAGGAACAGCAGAAAAGCCATATTTAAAAGACATTTCTTGAGATTTTCTTATTTATGACATACTCAGACAAAAACATACAACAAGAGCTAAACAAATAAATACATTCATTTCAGATAATTTGGAAAATTTAAAAAAAACACATATTTTGGTGTATTTCCTGCCAAAAAGTTTGGTTTGGGGTTTAGTTTGCAGTCCTCCTACTACCCATAAAGCCATATATATGATTTGGGTTTCACTAGTATCCACTCAGCACCACATTGTAAAGACACTGCCTTGAAATATTCTTCTAACTCATTTCTTTGTTAGGTTGGAGGGTGGGGATTACTTTTGTTTCTTTTCCACTTAAGATCTCTGGTATATATGTTCAGTATGATAGGGGCTTTCTTTGATAACATGCCAGTCCCAGTTCATATCAAGTCACCTGGTGTGTAATGTTAATGATAAAAGAGGTTTCCTGGTTGGTTTCAGCTTGCAAGTTAATATTATGGTCTCAATGTGATGATATTGCCACAAGTAAACAACTATGAATGACTTAGAACAGCACCAAATGAAAAAAGAAGCCACAAGGGGCTTGGGTTGTGGCTCAGTGGAAGAGCGCCTGCCTCACACATGTGAGGCACTGGGTTCAATCCTCAGCACCACATTAAAAAAAATAAATAAAAGAAAGGTATTGTGTCCATCTACAATGAAGAAAATTTAAAATATATACACACACACACACACACACACACACACACACACCCCACACACACTTTATATATAAAAGAAGCTACAAGGTAGATATGAGAAATGTAAAGAAATTCAAAGAAAGTATTATGTAGTGGGTGTAGATTCTGTTCATCTTGGCTTAAAGATACAGACCCTATACTCATCTCCACCTTCCAAATTTCACTACCATTCATTACCCTCTCCATCAATCCCACTCCTTCTCTTGTCCTGTCCTGATCCCAGAGCTTGGCATTGTGTCTCCTTTCTCTGCAGCAGTATCTCCAGCACTCACTGTGTCCTTGGCTCCTTGTGCCTGGTGCACACTCTTGCTGTATGGCTCCTTCACTGAGGTTCTAGAGATTGGGGCCATAGCTTGGACTGGCCCCCTGAGGCTCAGGGGCCAAGATGCTTTTAAGTATGTTCAGTAATTTTTTAAATAAACTGAAAGAGAAAAACTCCAGAGAAGTTGGGACTTGAGTTGAAACTATAAGACAGACAGACGCAGTACATCTTTAGCACACTAGAGTACAAATGAATCCAGATCCACCACGCAACCAGGTTCCTTGTCATTGATTGAAGTTAAAAAAAAGAAGATAAAGACCCAGATAGAGCTAGCAACCTAACAGAGCAGTTGAGGCTGACATTCCAATACTCACTTTACCTTTAACTGCTGAGGAACAGGTGCAAGATGCTGAATTTCTCCACAAAACAGGGAAATTAGTAATAGTGGTACCTACCATGAGAGTGAGGATTAAATTAATGAATGAATTAAACACACAGGTGTTTTCCATTATTGTTAACAAGCCTTTGAACACAGTTCAAGTGCTGCCCAACTCTCTGTTCTTGTGTTAGGCCCTTGCCCCCTGCAGCCCTGTCCTTCAGCCACACTGTCCTTCTTTCTGTTATGCTCTTCTGTTGCTCTGTAGGGTCCACTCATACCCCAGCTATTTGCATGGCAGCCTCTTCTCCTTTTGGAGTTCTCCCTTGACTCCAGGGTCTGCTGCAGTCCTCTCCCTGCACTCACTCTCTTCCCATTTTGCTTTTCTATCAGCTGGTAGTTCTCATTGCTACATAAGAGCACCTCCCTTTTTTATGTGTTAGTTGTTTCCTTCTTTCCAGTAGAATAGAAGCAGCAATATGAGGACAGACACTTCACCTGTCACATTAGATGCTCAAGAGCACCTAAACTATTTTTGGATGAATAATCAAAGACCATGTTCTGTCCTGAGTTCATTAACATCCATAATATCAACCAAGGGAAACAGTGGTAACCAACAGAAATCAAAATATTCGGGAGAGGAAGCAAAATCCTGATTAACTCCTCTTTTTACATGAAAATACATTAAAGAATTTACATTGATATGTATCAAAATGCATTCTACTGTCATGTATAACTAATTAGAACAAATTTTTAAAAAAGAATTACATTTGGAAATATCTATTGCCAAATTCAAAAGTAAAACATATAATTTATACACTAAAAAAAAAGAAAAAGAAAAAAAAAACAAGTTAGCTTATTGTGCAGTGCTTAACAGAAATCAGTTTAGCAGATTGATAATCATTGTTCTTGAAAAACATGTTTAAGCCAAATAATTGTAGGGTACTCTATTATGATAAAAACATTTGAATTGGTCCAGTAAATTCTAAAGTGGCATTATAAAAATTTAATCATTTGGAGTTAAAAATTTTTTTAAAGAATTTACATTGAGAAATTAATAAGTTTTGGATCACAACATGTAATATTCAAAGTTAAAACAAAGCAAAATGAGACTTAGAAGCCTAAATCCACCATGAAAAGGCATAATGAACACAGGTATCATCTTTATTTTGGGACAGAAATTGAACTGATATAATTTTACTCATAAATCCTAAATTAATTTTAGCAAAGAGGAAAGGCAAATGAATACTTCATAAGGTTGCCTGGTCCTGCTGGGTGTTTCCATGTTTTTGAGCTCTGAATTAGTAGCTGTACTTGAGGGAAAAAAAAGGAGTCCCTCTGGAAAACTTTGCCCTCAAACAAGGTCCTAGGATCAGCACTTCCAATCACCACAGCTTCCTGTGGCTTCAAAACTACAGAATTCTTCTTGGGAGCCATCGATGTTTGGTCTATTGCTAGACTCAGTGCTGGAGGAGGATGCCAAGAAAGAGATGAGGAAGGCCAGAAAAGAAAGAGATGTGAGGAAGGCCAGAACCCAGGGCTTGCAAACTTGTAGAGTCTCTGTGTGCCATTCTCACATACGATAACAGGTAACTTGCATCATAACCCAATACAAAGGAATACACTAAAATATCACTAACATTAAGGGATAATTAGGTTATGTGACAGATATTATACTCTGTAAAGATAAAAGCAACTTAACTCAGAATTATCATCTGATTATAGGCCAGACATAGAAAAAGTAAGGAAATATAAAAATAACCACTATTTACTCTGTGAGGCTGCTCCAACTTCAAATGTATTTCAGGAGAGAAAAATAGCGTGAGTCTGTTCCTAATACAATGGTGATTACAGAACAGCAATGACAAAGGTTTCATATATACTGAGAAAGCTTTAGTTCAGAAAACTGAATTTCTGAGGTTTTTTTTTTTTTGGTACTGGGGATTTAACTCAGGGATACTCAACCACTGAGCCACATCCCCAGCCCTATTTTGTATTTTATTTAGAGACAGGGTCTCCCTGAGTTGTCTAGTGCCTTTCCGTTGTTGAGGCTGGCTTTGAACTCACATTTCTCCTATCCCAGCCTCCTGAGACACTGGAATTACAGGCATGCACCACCGCACCCGGCTGAGGTCCTTTCATCAGTTAAAAAAATCAGATTATAGGACCCCTGAAATTCCTACCTGCTCCAATACTTAATTATGTTTGTTGTTACCTTAAGATACATGTTTATCTTCTCTATTTTAATCGTAACCTTCCCAGTTAATTAAAATGAACATGACAATTTGGTACAGCTCACTCTGTTGTAATCATTTGAAACAACCTGTGGTTCTTAGAATTTTGTGTCTGAAGCTCTTTGTATAGAAGTTTTTAAAAAAAGTGAAGTAATTATTTATTGGGTGCTTTCTATGTGCAAGAAATGGTGCTATCTTATTCAGTTAAAAATTCTATGAATTTATCAATCTCTGTTTTACAGATGAGAAAACTGAGGTTCAGAGAGTTTTCAAAAATTGTATCATTGTTCCAGCTCTCTAACTCATGAAATAAAATTCCTCTGACATGAGGTCCTGAGTTTCTTCTACATGCACGTTTTCAAACGTCCCGTAGCAGGAACCTTGGTATTTTGTGTTCTGGTCATGATGCTGACACCCAGAAGTCTAGGAAACCATTTTGTTCTGTTGAAATTTACATTGATTTCCATCCCCACCATTCTAAATTCCACATTCTCTCCTGAATTGACTACAACTTTAAATTTCCATCTTCGGGTCTGCTTCTTTTCTTAGATGGGAACCCAGGTCCATTAGCCAATAGATCATTAGATAAGGAAGGAAATCAAGGCCCAGATGGAATGCCCAGGATTGAGGTCAGTCGCCACTTAGCACTCTAGTTTGCAACTGAGATTCTAATGCATTTCAATTCAGCTTTTAATGGATTTTTATTCTGCATCTACCTTCTGAATCAAAAACGTCCTTTGTCAAGAAACAATTTCACTTTACCTTCAGTTCCTTCTGGCAAAATGGAAGTAGCAGTGACTTGTAAAATCTATGTAATTTCAGGGCAATCAAATACCTTGAAACTTCCACGAAAGCTTGAATTTTAAGATATTGACAGAAAACATGCTACCAATTATTTTTAATCCAGTTACCTAAGAATTAAATAGAGCTGGGTGCAGTGGCACACACCTGTAATCCTAGAAGCTCAGGAGGCTGGGGCAGGAGGATCATGAGTTCAAAGCCAGCCTCAGCAATGGCGAGGCATTAAGCAACTCAGTGAGACCCTGTCTCTAGATGAAATACAAAATTTTGGGTTGGGGATGTGGCTCAGTAGTTGAGTGCCCCTGAGTTCAATCCCCAGTACCCCCTCAAAAAAGAATTAAATCAAGTTTCTTCAAATATTTATGATGATTGTTTTTACTGCCAAGATCCAGTCTGCCTCTTGAAAACAAAATAATGAGTTTACCTTTGAAAAACAACATGCACATAAAAATTAAGACTAGAAAGAATAAAGGAGACAAAGAATAAAATTAGCCAAGTAAATAAATATGGCAACCACAGAAAGTGAATAGTTAAAAAAAGCACCCCCCAAAAAAAGAAAAAAAATATATAAAACAAAATCACTTATTTTTGACTATTGATAATAAATATTACTAGGCTGGGGTTGTACCTCAGTGGAAGAGTACTTGCCTAGCACATGCGAGGCACTGCATTTGATACTCAGCACCACATAAAAAAAATAAAATAAAGGTATTATGTTCATCTACAACTATGTATATATGAAAAGAAAGCATTGCCTCATCCTGATTAGTGCATTTATTATTTATTGGGTGCTTTCTATGTGCAAGAAATGGTGCTATCTTATTCAGTTAAAAATTCTATGAAATTATCAATCTGTTTTACAGATGAGAAAACTGATTAGTTTAGCAGTAAAAAATGGTGGCCACCTTATTAACTCTAGGAGTGAAGCATCAAAACTGAACTAGAGATTTGTTTCTAGCCCCAAAGCAGGGACTGGATTTACCCTCATGTTCTAAATGACCCGAAAAAGACAAATGTATGAAATCTTGATTTTCAGATAGTGAACAACCTGTAGCAAAGGACAGTGATCTCAGGGAAGGGGAAACAAAAGAGATGAGCCTTGTGATCACATCAGTTTACTGCCTGGGAGGTAATTACCTGACTAAAGCTCAGCGGAAAGGTGGAGGGGAATCCTAGAGCCCAGAGATCAGAGGTCAGATTTCAGAGAAAGCAAGCAACTACCATTTGTGGAGTGGAATACTATATAGGAAGCAGCAACACAAAAACAGAACTCCAGATATCTGTGTAGGCGCAAGTAACCTGACAGTAGAAATAACATCCATATCTGCGGGTCCTTTCAGATCCACTGGCTAAACTGAGTTTGGATCATTCCCCAAGGATTACAGCCATGCTGACCTCTCCACTTAATGCAGACATCACATGACTCAGATCAACCTCCAACAGTTACCCTGATTTCAGGCACAGTAAGTGCCTACTCTCCCTCATGGTCTATCCTCTGCGTATCCTGAGTCCCTTACACATTCCAGGAAAGTGGACCTGCAGCAGGGGAAGGGAGAGGGAGGAGCACCTGTTTGCACATTTGGGTCCAGAAAAGAGCATGTTAGACCCTGGAACTTAATGGACACCCACCGACATGTGGTGCATGGCTTGGAGCTGAAGCGAAGATACTCAGTAGCTACAGTTGTTCTTGTTAGTTTTTCAAAGGAGAAAATTATTGTCCTCCTTACCACCTCAACATTTTGGCTCTTGCTAGAAGATCTTGGATTATTTCTAGGCTTAGCTTTGAACTTCTGTCCAGTTTCTTTCTTTTTCTTTTTCTTTTTTTTTTTTGGTAGTTGTAGATGGACAGCATGCCTTTATTTATGTGCTTAGTTTTGTATGCAGTGCTGAGGATCAAACCCAGTGCCTCATGTATGCTAGGCAAGCACTCTACCACTGAGCCACAGCCCAGTCCTTCTGTCCAGTTTCAGAAGGTTTTTTGGAAGGAAAGTTTCCTAAACATAGACTCTTAAACCAGCACTTTTAAACATATCAAAATAGAGTAAAACAAGGGTTTAAGCAGAAAAACAATTTTTTATCATATTCTACCTACATCATTATTCATCAAATTGAATATCTTTTAGTTTCAAGGTGACTGTAGATATGAAGGAAGGAAAACCATTTGTACAAATCCATGTAAGCTTCTCTCTACCAAAATGTAAGATTGCCTTCATTTCTTCCTAGCCAAAACCTGTTCCTGCTCTGTCATCTCCCCTTTGTCTTCCAACATCAGTTCTTTCCCATGCTTTGCTATTGCATTCTTTCTGTTTCTCAAGGTCCCTTTCTCTCCTCATGCCACCCAAGTCTAAGGTCACACTGATGCTTTCACAAAACATGCTCGAAGAAATGACTCTCCAAGCACAGACAGCAGGAAGTCTGGGGCTCATGCACTTGGATTCAAAGTCTGGCTGAGTCACAAACTGTCTATGTGACATTTTGCGAGTTACTTAAGCTCTCTGTGTCTCAGTTACCTTATTTGTAAAAGGTAAACCTTAATAGCCGGTGCTTTGTAGAGTCACCATGAGGATTAATAAGATAATGCTCTGAAAGCTCTCAGCACAGTGCCTAGCACATAGTAGGCCTCAATAAATGTTATTTAGCTATTGTTTATTAATGTTTATAAATGTGGTTTAGCTATTGTTATTAACAGTCATCTTTTACTTAGGGTTTTGCTTGATCAATCACCAAGATCATGAACGAAAGAGAATTCTGTACTTAATTTTCTTTCTTTTCAGAAAGGGAAAAGGGATAGATAGACCTGAGGTTCATGAACTAAAGGGAGAAAGACATGCTATGAAGATGCTAGGATATGAAAAGCTTGAGAAATAAAGCCCTGTTTATTATTTCATCAATTCCTTCTCCCTCCTCAGAAACATGCAGAGAGAAAGCTTGAGCATATTTAAGTCCTCAGGCTCAGAATATAGCCTCACTTCTCGATGAGCAATGCTGCCTTCAGAATCACTGGTGACCAAAATTCAATGGATCCTTTTAAGCCATATCATAATGCAGCACAACATCAGAAGCAGAAAAAAAAATCATGCGACTTATTTTTTTAACAGGTTGTGGAAATTGTGGAAAAGCTTGTTACACTGAGGATGAAGGAAGCTTTACTCACCTGCAGGAGTCTACTTGTCTGATTAAGGTTTGGCCCCTTTGCAAAGCATCAGCTGTGCACTCTTTAATTTCTCTGTGTAATTCTTCATGCCTTGCTGCCAAGACAGGCAGACTTAAACCCTCTGATTTAAGGAGCTTAAGGTAAGCTTCAACTCTTCCAAGTACATCAAATGCCTGCCAAAGAAAACAGACTTTTATTTTCTGCTTTTCTAGTTGAAAATCTACAACCATGTGTACACAAAACACTGGCGATTAAACCGGACCATTCAATTTATTAGTTTAATCATCACCAAAAAACAACTATCGTAGCCTTGGAAAACAGCAGTATAGTTTTAAACCTCCCTTTAGGAAAACTGATCACAGTTTAGTTCAGCATAAATAAATGTCAACACCAGAAATTACCAAAACAGTTTACCTTGAGAATGTATCTGTACAACACAAACAGTTACAAACTGTGGAATTTGGAGAGTCTGGTTTATATTTTGCACATTTTATACTGGATACAGATAAGGGTTGAGCTATTTAAAAAATATTATATAGCCTTTACTGACATATATTTCTTTGTAACAGTCTTAAAAGGAAGTTTCCTAATAAAGTATACTGTGAACGTGAAACACCATAGGGAAATATGGAGGAAATTACTAATTTCCCTTTTCTCCCTTGCCTGTTCAAAGACCTCAGCCCACTCCCTCCATACCATACCTCTGCCTAGTGAGGAAATTACAATTTAGTGCTAAAGCAGTGCACAGAGGAGGACCAAGGTACTATTTCTTTTCAGATGTGCAAAATAGAATTACGTATAAAAAGTAGCCTTGAATACCAAGATATTGTCTTGAGAGAAGACTTTCAAATTCCTTTATTTTCATCCTGCATTAGCAGCCCAACTACCTGGTACAGGGTATTATGCTTATAGAATAAACACAGGTTAGAAAGTAGTTATCCATTCACTTTTAAGGTTGACTTGGCATTAAAATAGAGGAGCATATGACATCAAGGAAATCAGTCTGTGGTAATATGAGGTAAGAACAGGAAGCAGAGTGCAGTGGTCTTCATAGGTCTCCTGATATTCCATCTCTGATGTTCATCTGGAGAGCAGATGAGTTAGGAAAGTCAAAGAAAAGCTGAAGAGCTCTGTTGCCTTTCAGAAGGACTGGGAGAAACCACCTTACGTAATGCTCCATGCCAATCTCAAGAACCGTCCTGATAACAGAAAGCTCCCATAGCTGCACAGTCAGGCCAAGGCTGTGGAATGTGGCCTTCCTGCACTCCTGAGCTGGAAGCCATTGAGCTTGGCAGGGGCCACTGGAATGTAGCAGGAAGACCTCACAGGAGACTCTGGGGAGGATCCCAGACTGTGAGAAATGAGAACAGATGGGTTCATGGGTCTGGTACTACTGAGACCCAAGAGACACCAGGGGAGGCTCTTGGGAAAGGCAATTAAGCCAAATGTAAAAGCTACATACAGTTGTGGAAGAGTTTAAATGCACCCACGTCCCAACACCTGACTGCTGTCTTAGGAAATAAGTCTTAGTGGCAGAATTAGAATTGAAATTTTCCAATGGACTCCCTAAAATGCTATATTAACTGGTCTATGGGTATTCTGTTCTCCCAACCAGAGTCCTCATAGGTCTCAAGTCGGCTCTATTTGCTTAGAGTGTTTAGACAAGCTCATTCCCCTTTATTTAGCAGCTGAGAAGAAGTAACAATGACTCAGTTTAATGAGAATGGACTATGTGCTGCTTCCATACCATGAGGGACATATAACTTTTTATTCATTCAGCAAATATTATCGAATGCCTATTCAGTTCCAAGTGTATCATCTCTAAGATCCCCTGGGGGGGGGGGCAAGAAGTTATCCCTGTTGGGTGATTGGAAAGATTGGGAAAATCAAGTCTCAGGAAGGTTAAGTAAATTGCACTAAGTCACAGTTCTAAGTGACAGATTTGAGATTTATACCCGATTTGTTTGGCCCTGAGGGTTCTGCTCTTAAACCCTGGGCTATAGCTTCATGTGGCAAAGAGTTATAATAGGAAGCTTAAGAAAGAAGGAGTATTTCAGAAAAAGGCTGTGATCTTGGGTAAAAAGGTAGGGTTTCGTTTTTTGTTTTGTTTTAAAAAAAACTTTATTGTATCTTTAAAAAAATACCTTTATTTTATTTATTTTTATGTGGTGCTGAGGATCAAACCCAGTGCCTCACACATGCCAAGCAAGTGCGCTACCACCAAGCTACCTCCAGCTGCAAAGGAAGGGTTTTAAAACTTATTTTCTCTAACTAAATGTCTGGTTTTCCTTGCTATAGGTGAGGGATACAGAGAAAAGTTAAAAGGTTGATGCAGAGAAAGATGGAGAGAGAGATTTCTTCTATACTATAGGACTATAAAAGAATAAAAGTTGGGTTTTTAGAGGAGATGGGTAGTGGGGATTGAACTCAGGGGCACTCAACCACTGAGCCACATCCACAGCCCTAATTTGTATTTTATTTAGAGACAGAGTCTTACTGAGTTGCTTAGTGCCTCCCCATTGCTGAGGCTGGCTTTTAACTCATGACTCTCCTGCCTCAGTCTTTCCAACCACTGTGATGACAGGTGTGTGCCACCCCGCTTGGCAGAAAGAAAGTGTTTTAAAGAAACTTTGACCCTAAAGAACTCTTTCTTATCTGATACTTCTTCCTTCTTGCAGTTGTCAACAAAGCCAAATGCAACAAGATGCCGACGTCAGAAAAGAAGATGACTTTCTGGATTCTTCTAGTGTTCATTGAAATATCACTTGACATTAACTACTGTTTCTGAAGTTTTGTTTTATATTTTAATTTTTTTATTGCTTATTTTTAATAAAGCAGAGCCTCTTGTTAATCGAGGATTTATTATAAAGTCAATGCCTGAAGCAAAAATATGGTGCAATCAAAATTATCCTCTCCCTAAAAAGCACCCTTAGAGTTTAAGATATGTGAACTAGTGATTAAGATGACACATCTTCACACTGGAATTGAGAAGCCCTGAGTTACATTAAAAGATGACATGTCAGGGTATTTTCTCCTTTCTTCCTTTAAATAATTCCCAAGATCCTAGTAAGAACGGGAAAAGGATGGAGAACTCCAAAATGTTGCTTCTTGCCTAGAAGTTGAACTCCATTCTGTTTTCCTATTAAGCCAGTATAACCTTAAGACATATGTTTGTTGTTGTTTTAAGAATGAAAGAAGAAGGAACTATGAAATTAACTAGGCATTATGGCAGATATGCAATAAATACTCCAAAAATATTTGCTGTTTTGCCAAACCTTGATTCATTCATTCAGTGCATATTAAAAAGCCACTGAGGAGGGTGAGGCTGCCTGCTGTGTGTCATTCATCCCAGGGGGCCTGGGGCACTGTTGCCACTTTCGTGTCTTCAGGCATTGCTCTCGTTCTTCCCAGGCCTGAGACACTGAAGCCACAAAGTCATTAAACACATGTGTGATATCACTCTATCCCTGAATGCTATGATAAAAGCATCATTTCCTAATATAATGGAAGTAAAAATGAAGGGCAGAATATTCAACAGGAGGAGATAAACCAGGCTCGGTGGTGCACACCTGTAATCCCAGAGGCTTGGGAGGCTGAAGCAGGAGGATCACAAGTTCAAAGCCAGCCTCAGCAAAAGTGAGGCATTAAGCAACTAAGTAAGACTTTGTCTCTAAATAAAATACAAAATAGGGCTGGGGATGTGGGTCAGTAGTCGAGTGTCCTATGAGTTCAATCCCCAGTAACTACCACCCCCAAAAAGGGAGGAGATAATTCTATCAAGGACAAAAGTAACTCATAACTTGGAAGAGAAATAGCCAAATTTCCTTTCAGAGCTGTTTTTTTTTTAATAGATCCAAGTGTTAGGAAAGCATTGAATTATAAATTGTTCTATGTAGCACACTTAATAAAACTACAGCAGAAAAAGGAAATGAGTGATTTCATTCCTCATTAGCCCAACAAATACACCTGTAGAACACCTGCAGGTGAGGTGGGCAGGATGCTGTAAGAGAACTTATTCTTTAAAGTAAATCTTAATCTAACCCCAAGGGAATAATCTGTAGACAGAAATAAAAGCTAAACTTCTTGACTTTAAGAGGAAGTCTCTTTCAAGATTATAATGTGTGTGATTGTCTAAATTATATGCAAAACTCCTTTCTCTCATTCCCATGAAGAATTAGATGAGAAATCCATGTGCTGATTCCAGAAATGATCTAAGTATCATTGCTCTCACTTAATCTACTCTAAAAATAGAACAGAGGGCTTTTTGATTTACCATATCTATAGAGAACATGATAAACTGGATCCAGCCTGGAAAGAATCTCTTGGTTGCACGTTCGGTACAGAATGGGTTATTTCTAGAAATGAGAACACTGTGACCCCCACATAAATTCCTTTGGAATTAATGGTTCCCCTCTAGTTTTTCTCTTCACAGCTCCCTCTTTCTTTAAACCTTATCCACACAGGTCATATAAAGCTTTTATGACTGGATTGGGGGAAAGGATGTAAGCACAAAGATATTTTCTCCTTCTGAATCCCAGCTCTTCTTGAACATTTCAAATGACACTACTCAGCTCTTAGGCAAGGAAGAGATGGCATGCACTCCTTAGGGCCCTAATTTGGAAAAGACCAAGGAGTTGCTGGGGTTTTGTTCTTTAAGAGGCTAATAAAAACCTTTCCTTTTTCCCTTGTTAAGTACAAGATCCAAGGCAGGCTGCACCACATCAAATACAGATGATATCAGGACATGGCACATTTTATTCTTTAAAAAAATATCTACAAGACTAATGATTTAGACAAGAATCACAGGTTTTCTAGCATGATTCTTATATCATGTTGCTTCACAGAGATGTTTAATAAGAAAATTTTAGCTGTTTCACTAATTTATAAAGAATCAACATTAAACCACAATAAGACAAAACTATGAACTTTGAAATTAACCAAGGACAAAAACTCAACTCAGCTTCTTTCTAATCAGAGTGCTTGATTCTACTACCTATGGAGATCCACATTTCCTCTGGGTTCACTATAGAGACCAAAATTTCATTTTACTTTCTTGAACATGACTGGAGATAACTGCTGGTGGCCCTCAACCTGCCAAGATGATTCTTAATTCAGGTCCTGGCCAGAAAGGCTCAAGCTTTCAAATCCTTGAAGGCTAGGGGCTCCGGGGTGAGGGGTTTCAACTCTGAAGCTCACTGCCCACTGCTGCTGCTCCTGCCTCTTCCTTGTCCCAATGGCCCTTGCTGCTGGGCCCAGGAACCCCTTCCCCTTTCAGGATGGATTAGTGGTGTTAATAACAACAGGTGTTACAGGTACTACTTCCTAACGCAGGTTTTGCCCCACAATCTGAAAAATTTGAGGACTGAAAAAGAAGGAGTCTTAGGTTTAAAGTAACAAATATCAAAAGCATTTTATAAACAAGGAATGGAGAGTGTTTAGGTATTGACCATCTCAGTTTCTTTGGGATAAATCCTCCTTAGAAATGGAAACCAGAGCCATTAAATAGAACTTTAGGCAGCTGATATCTGTTAGTAATTTGTGGTTTCTTTTATCCAAATTGACCTAAATAATTTGTAGGATGATCTTGGGAATATTAATGTAGAAAATGCCCATTTATAATGTATTAAGCATTTGGTTTCCTTTCTTTGTTCAAAAAATATTCACTGAAATCTAGGATTTATATCCTCAGCAATGTGCTGGGGATATAAAAATGAACAAAAGTGTTGAAGTCACACTAGTGTGGCTAGTCTGATATTAAATGCTTGTACAATGACAAAATAATAGCTAACATTTAGTGACTGATGTTATTCGATGCGCTAGCTATATATTAATTTAGCATGATGATCCTGTGAAGTTCATATAATTAGTATTTCTATTTAACAGATTAAAAAAAAAAAAGAGCCCAGGTGCAAGGGAAGTTAATTTACTACTGTAAGTCACAGGGCTAAGTGTCCGAGACCAGATTCATTCCCAGCCTGACTCCAAAATCCACCATGTTATTCTAGCAAAGGGTCAGCATTGTTTATTTTATATGTTTTTTTTTTAAAGAGAATGAGCAACAATAAAACTGGATGTCCTGATTATGACTATTAAATATGGACTGAGTTTTGGACCCTTATGAGAATGTAAGGTGTTAAAGGCATTCCTTCTTTTCTATAATTTTTCTATTATATATATTTTAATGCTTTTATGCTAATAGTACAGTCATAGTTATCAAATATTTGCTGTTGTTTAGATAGAATTCTAAAACCCAAAAGTTTCTAAATCCTACTGTCACCATTCTCTTGGGAATATAAAAGGAGCGTGAATTAACACATGATCTGCTTCTCCTGGTGAGGTCTGCCCTATCATAACTTTTCAAGTCCTTAAACAACTCTGCATATTTAAGGACATTCGGCATAAAGCAGATACTCCTTGACATGGTATCCAAGACCTTCCTGGCCCCCTCGCAGCTTCTACTGCTTTTGATTCTCCTCACTCTGAGCAGACACCCTACACTTCATACAAAATGACCCATCTTTGGGTCCCCAAACATGACATGACTTTGCACCATCCACCTCTCTCCCATTTCTTTTTGCCCTATCCTGCTAGGCTTAGCTCAGGGGTCCCATCCTCTGGAGATGCGGTCCTTGATCCTTTTATTCCTGGGCCAGGTTAGAAGTCTCTGCTCAGAGTTCCCTGCTGAATGGGCTAACTCCATTGCTGCTTTGGCAGGATGCTCCACCCTCCTGTTCCCTTGTCTCCTTTCTAAACTAGACTGACAGGGTCTGGAAGATGCAGATGGTACCTGTCGTTGGTTTAGCTCAAATGCCCATTTCATGCCCAGAAACAGAAATGGGAGGACTATAACATCTTAGTTACATGTAAATAAGGAAGAAGGAGAGATGGGGAAGAAGGTTGCTCTAGTTGTTTCCAAGAGAGAAGGAAGTTCTGGGAGAGAAGAATCCGAGTGAGGCTACTAAAGAACTGTACAACTGGAAGTAATTACATCTCCCTTGGTATCTAGTAACAAGCAACTTAATTTTTTGAATTTTCTTATGTCATCTGTCATCTTAATGATTTTTTTTCTGGATAATATTTTCTGGATAATATTCTTTCAATATGTACAACAACTGGACTGTTTTGGTTAATTGTTTTCCATATCTGGGCTTAAAATGTATTTGTTTTAAAAATGCTGAAGTGATGATTGTATAAATGAAATTATACCATACTCCAGATTTGATTATTTTGTTTTCACCTGAAACAAAGATATTGCTGGAGGCATTACTGTTTTGTGTCATTATAAATATCTTGAAAAAGTAACATTATCGTTATAAGAGATAGTAAACTTTTAACAACAATGGCAGAAGCAATGAAAGCTATCACATTATATTTTTAATTAATTTTTGTGTGTTTCTTTGGCTGCCCCAACTTCTGCCTCACCTTTGCTTTAGGACGGACTACCCCAAACTCTCAGACTACATTCATAAAATTGATTTGGTCTCAGTCTCCTCTGCTTGCTTTTCCCAGTGAAATCACATGCCCAGGAGTGGAAGGCATGGGATATGAAAATTTATGGCCCATCATGTATGCTTGACAGCTTTGGGATCAATCACAGCTGTCCTATAAACACCAGCTCATGCTGTTTTGTTCTTGAAACATACTATATACTTATCCGTTTGATTCAAACTGCCTTCCCTAAACAATGATCAATACATTTTGGATGATCACTCAAGATTGATCAGAGCTATTTTTTCACGAACATGCCAGAAATACAATAGATAAGATAATCTATAATGATGAAGGATGCAAATTTGGGGGCATCGAGATGAGTGTCTGTAATAGGTGCTGTGTTCCCATTTCATGCCATGTCCTTTAACTCATAGCAGCACCTGGTAATCAGAGGTACACTTTTCCAGTCACTGTTGACCATCAACCCTTTCTTGTACTTGTTGCTAAGTTGATTTAACACACAGTTTCACCAAATACAGTGGGAAACTTTAAAATGAAAAGGAAGTATGTCAGGTTATTGAATAACATGGCTCATTCTTCACTTGAATCCCTGGCTGATTTTTGACAAACATCAGTAGCAATAACTTCTGACAGGCATCGTCACCTACTTATCAGTCCAGGTTCAAACAGCCACATCTCAAGTCACATGCTGCTTGCACTTCCTCTGGGGGAGAAACAGATTCACAAACCCTGGGTAATCATCCTCAAACCCTAGCAGAATTAAAGGAGAATCAATTGCACTCCTGAAGTTATGGGGCAAAGGCGTTGGGAGAACTGTTGTCCATGTGAACAATTAGGTGATAATTACATTTTATTGAATTTCACAAGTTATAAAATATATTGGCTTATAGATGCTTTGTTTTCTGCTATAGCCTAGTATTTAGAACAATGCCTGACACATGGAATTACTAAATTAAAGAATATCTAAAGAAGGGTATTAGTCTCATGAATTTTACATATTACTTATTCAATGACTTTAAGAAAAGGAATTATTCAATGATGTCTAAAATAAGTAGAGAGAGGAATGAATGAGAATGAAAGGAAAAGCTGGGGGAAATTATTTCTAAATGATCGTAACCACAAACATGATAAAAATCTGGATAAATAAATTTAGATCTTAAAAATTTGCTAATGGTCCATTCTTCAGACAGATTTTGACATTCATTCCTTTCTCCATAAAGAAAATATTTTTTAAAAGTAAAATGTATATTTTTAAAATCCTGTCTTTCTCTTTTTAGAAAAAATAATATTGACCTAGCTTCCAGAAATTTGAAATAAGAGACTGTTTGCTGAAAAAATAATTCTGCTTATCTAGAGTGGAATTGGATTTTGAGGAAAGTACCTTTTTATTAAAGCATGACTTCCTCTTTGCTCCCAAAGTGCCAACACCTAGATTTGTGGGTGTTCTTTATGGGTGCCTGGTGCTTCCATTTATCTTACTGTTATGCCAAGAGTACAAGATTTTGACCTCTCTTTATTGGAGCCATTTCTGAGTATTGTATCGGCAGCTAGCAACTTTGGGATTGAGGTAATGTCTCCCCATTAAGACAAATAACAGACTTGCTTACTGCTTGCTATAAAACAGCAGATTCCACAAGTTGAGGGTTCCTCTCCTGAATACCATCCTCTGTATCATCCCTGTGGAAACTGGGCCCTATAGAATGGATGTGACATGCTGTCACTCAGCTATGGCTTTTGCTGTAATGAAGTCCTTCAACTCTGACCCAGAAGTCATGTGTCTTCTGTTAGCATCCATGAAACTGTGACAAGTTAACATCAGAGCCCTCAAGAGTTCTTGAGAGTATGACTTCATCTAAGGATGGGATGGCTCATAATTAGAAAATTCTAGCACCCTCAAGAGGCAAGAAAGTGAATTTTCAAAAGGAAAATTCAGTGCTTTAGATATTAAAAACAACAACAAAAAAACCCCTGATGCTATATATGAAAAATACCCCTTCACTCATGTAAATAGAAGTTTTAACCTGAAAAAAATTAAGAGATTTTGAAATTATATTAATTTTTTAAAATTCATCCCTCTATTTATTTATGAATGTTATTCCAAAGATTTAATAAAATGGTGATGTTAATAAAATAAAATTTGGAGTTTCCACTGAAAAAATCAAAAAAGGAAAAAAAAACATTTGTAAGTCATGAGAGGATTTCTCTACTACAGGATCTCATTATTTACTGCTTCTTAATAATATAGTGAAGAATTCATATTAAAAGTAATAATTAGACATCCATTTTCCAAACTTCAGCTTCTATTTTTGCTGAGGTAAAAGTATCTATTGTTTTTTTCATTGAATTTGTAGCTTTAAAGCTGGAAATTATTTCTTCTATGCTTTAAAAAGGGAGAAAAAAATTCTAAATCTTTTGGAGTACCACTTAGCTATAGAAAATGCTATATAGCATGGATGAATCCTAGTTCAGTTGATCATAATTTGCATAGTTACCAGGCATGGCATTCAAATGAGCAAACTCTAGGGAGTCTAGAAATCAAAAGTCTTGGGGTTAAGAAATATGAATTCCATTCTCCAGATCTGAATTGTATTACTGAGTGACGGTGAGAAAGTAACTAACTACTCTTCCCCTTCTCTTCCTCCTCCTCCTCCTCCTTTTTGTCATTAAATTTTACTAGAGATATTCCTTCTCCTTCAGGGCCAGGAGTAATATTAGAAGAAAAATCTTCCCAGAAAAGTACCAAATAATGAGAGCAGAGAAAATTGGTATAAATGAGAGAGAGAGAGAGATAGATAGATAGAGAGAGAGAGAGAGAGAGAGAGAATGAGTGTGTGAGAGAGCAATTCGCAATTCTATATTTGCAAGGCTGTAAACTATAGGATTTGTAATAGAAACACTGTTTTATAGCAACATGTTTTATAACTCTTTTCCTTAGAAACAATAATAATTGACTTGCGGATGACCCACTCAGTTCGTAGATTGAACATGAGACATAAATTCAAGTCTCTTATTCAAATATAGGATACTAAAAGAAACAACACTTTACATCTACATTCAATATATCCATTAATATGTTATTTCTCTTTTAAAAATAACAAAATCCCAACAACAAATAATTAGACAATAAATACTTCTTTAACGTTTTTATGATAATTCTAGCCTCTGTTTTAGGATTTTCCTATTCATCTTTTCAAAAGTTTCTTACTAGTAAAGAAATTTAAAGTGAAGTTCCTCTTTGAAGGACACAGTACTCAGAGTCTATGTCATGATTTTAGTTCACAATGTAACTAAGCTTCCTGGGGTTTCCCCATTCATTGCCTGCCACGATGTTTATTTTTGAATCAGGGAAATTTAACGTATTAAACAATTCCAACATGGTAATTGGAAGGTATATATTACACTGGTAAAGGTAAAAAAAATTCAAGTAAGATCACCATCCTCATATACTGAGACCTACTCAAGTGATGTGACCAGGACATTACCACTCAACAGGAACCACCTGCTACGATCAATATTAAATGAGTCAACAAGAAGCAGCAGAGCACTTCTTGAACTCAAGATGATTCAAAGATGGTCCACAGCAAAACTTCTCTGTGCCTGACTTAAAAAGGCAAGATCAAGCTAGAGCAATCAGGAGGGGCAGTTTCTGGCCTTTTGGTTTGCAAGGTTTTCACTATCCATGTATTTCGACCTAATAAATGAAAGAGGATTTAAAAAAGAACAAAGACCTTTTGGTAAATACTTTTAAGTTTTTTTTTTAATCCTTGATATATTTTATGAGACTCCCCTTTCTCTGTTAGAAATACCGCAATGTAGACACAAGCATTCCCCACGAACAACCTATGGTAGCTCTAAAATAAAACTTTCATAAGGTAATTTTTTAAAAGTAACTCTTTACCTGTGAAGGCACAGAGTCTCTTAGGTTTGAGAACCAAATAATGGACACCATGGAATATATTTTGAAAACTCTCCTTTGCTGCTACTAATTTTGAAATTCTACATGGAGTTTTGACTTCTGTGATCTACAGCTATTGCAGTAATGGGTCTGTTACTACTTTGCATAAATACCTAAAATTATCATCTTAACCTTACACTGACCTTATTAGCACTGTTAAAAAAATCATTTGCCTTTTTTAACCAGGTTTTCCTTTCCACCATGAGTCGACCAAATTCTTCTTGAAGCTGATTCAGTTTCTGGTTAGACAGCTGTAGATGTTCTTTCTCCACACAGTCCTTTCCCTGCAGAATCCCCAAGGCCTCGCTTTTCAGCTTCTCTGCAATGGAATTCCATTCCTGCAAGAGAGTACTCTCTTTAGTTATTATACACATCCCCTATTATGGATTGAATGTTGGTGTCCCTCCCCAAATTCTTGTGTTGAAATCTAACCTCTGGTAAGATGACATTAGAAGATAGGGCCATTAGATTATGAGGGTGGGGCCTACTTAAATATAATTAGAGTCCTATAAAAGTGGCCCAAGAGAACTCTCTAGCTTTCCCCCCACTATGTGAGAATACAATGAGAGGTTAGTCATCTACAACCCAGGAGACAGCCCTACCACAACCCAATCAAGGTGGCACCTTGATTTTGGACTTCCAGCTTCCAGAACTATGCAAAATAAATTTCTATTGTTTATAAGCTACACCATCTGTGTTACTCTGTTACAACAGCTCAAACTAAGACACTTCCCCCCTCTGTGATCTAAGATTCAGAGAACATTTACATGTGTTGAATATATCAGAAATCTGTCATATTTTCAAAACATGAAACTATAATAAATAGTACGGTAGTGAATGCTGAATTATAGGTTTGAATACCAACAGGAAGTTACAATACAAAAGGATGCAGAAAAGAGGCTGAAAAGGGAGAGAAGGTGAAAGTAGAAAAAGGCACAGAGAAGAGTGGCTGATGGAGCACTTGGTTGCCTGAATACAGGTCATTTACATTTCTGTTACCTGTACCTGGAAGCAAACCCAATACACAGTCAACAGCATTTTAAAATCTCTAACTCATGTTCTGTTTGTCTCCATTTAAGTCTCCAAAGCTCTCTCTCCCAGAATTCAGTCTCCCTGTCAGCAAATGTGTACAGGAAAGGAAGAGAAATCGCATATCTCTGGGATTTGTTTCTGTGTGTGCCTACGCAAAAAACTCAAAGATGTGTTATTCATCACGAAATTCAGACCCATTAGTGTGCAGTATCCCTCCTTCCTGACCCTAGTTTCTCCTCTCAATGCATCACTCTTAATAATGTATAAACATTTCAAAAAAAGAAAAGAGGTAGTTTTTTAAAAATTTATATTGTTTAAGGATGAGAAAAACCACAAAAAAGAAGGAAAATAACAGTGGGAATAAGACAAACATTAACATTCCATCTAAATTCTTAAGGGAAATTCAAGTTTCTTGCTAAAGGATTGTAGCCAGATTCAGTTCCATGATTATCTCTAACATGACCATCTTGTTAGTATATTTTCTGGTACCCATTTTAGCTGAGATTCAGCGGTAATCATAAGCTATTTGTTAAAGCATGAGAAATTTATCACCAGATTCACAAATCTCTGTCTGACTCCATCCTGGTTTGTTCCCCTAGTGAAAAATGCCCTATTTTTTTTATTGGTTGTTCAAAACATTACATAGCTCTTGACATATCATATTTCATACTTTAGATTAAAATGCCCTATTATTAAGTTACATTTTTATATTATGTAGTATAAAATGATTTTAGTGCAATTTACCATTACTGTTTCATTCATTTCATAGATATATTAAGTGCTATGTACATGACATTGTGCTGGGATAGATGTCTTGGGGAATATAAAGAAAGAACAAAATGTAGTTTTTTTCTTTTAACAATATATAAACTGCTATTTTATATAACTTTCCTATAGACTTATATTATGAAATATATTACCTATATGCTGGTCCTATAAACACATACACACACACACACACAAACACACACTCACCAAAAGTTGGTATTATTTTAAATAACAATTAGCAGGTGTTGAATGTAGAACTTTTATATATTACTTTGTGGTGTCTATAAACCTGTGCTAGTATTTGTACAAGAGAAAAATATTTTAATAAATGGATATGACTATGACAGTAAGAAGGCAGATTAAGGGAATAACTATTTTTATAGTTCCTGTTATAAAATTGTGGCTTGTAACTCTAATACTCAAAAATTCTTATATTATCTATTTTTTTCTGGTATTACACAGGATCATAGAAGTATATTCCTCAAGATTACATATCCAATAAGTGGTAATACCAAGACTAGTTCACAGTTCTGAGTATCATGTTACCTTCCAGAGAATTGAAGATTGAGAGTCCAAAATCTCCACATTTCCAAGTAAATGCAAAAGCAATACTCTTGGGCATGGATATGGGCTACATGAGTTCTCAAAACCTTTGCTTTTTAAAGTGTTTTTTGTCCCCACTTAAGAAAAACTAATACAAGCAGTGAAAGTCTTTCATAAATCAGTGTCAATATCCGTTCTGCTTAAAAAACATTATTTTAACCTATTGAAAGTGAGCAAATATTTTTAAAGTAGCTAGCATAATTTCTGGCACACATAATAGGTACTCACTTCCCATAATAGTACCACTTCCCATCAGTTTTATCATGGTTCATTATCATCCCCAAAATTTGATCTTTATTTATGAGAATTCCTTTTTCCCAGTTCTGAGTTAATGGTGGTAGAAGGTTTATCAAAATGTTATTGGCCAGGATTATATATTCATCAGTATTATGAGATAAACAAAGTAAAACATGTTCCTTTACTGAAGCACTTGTCAGAATCCATAACATACTAACATGGTTGAGACTTTCCTAGTGGCAAATGTGGTATGAAATGTCTTGGACAAGCATTCTAGATCAGGAAACCATTTTTTCACTAACCATCTCAGGGACCAATGGTTCAGCTGGAACAGTGTGGGGAAATACTGTTCATGGCTAAGCCCTGAATCACCTAGCTGTCTATCTACTAACCAAAGTTTTTGGTTTCTTTCTCTTTTTTTTCCCCCATACCTTCAGCTACTCAAGTTAGTTCATTTCTTCTCTCTGTACCATTCTTTCTTCTGTCAAATCTTATTGAATTCAGGTGAAGAAATGGTGAACACTAAGATGCAAAGTAATTTTTGTTTTAATGGCACTGACCAGAAGCTTCTCTGTTTACTCGGGGAAACCTACTTAACAACTGTGGAGACCCTGGGAAATGCTTACAAAGCACAGAAGAAATTGGGATGGAGAAATGGTCATAGCCATTGTACACTCAGGCTGAGGACGTTAATGGTCTACAACACAGTAACGGCTAATTTTCCTTTCCCTGTGTCAACACTGTGCTAAATGGTTACCTGTATTATCTTGCCACACCCCCACAAGGTAGGAACTCTTATTATCTACATTTTACCAGTGATCTCACTGGGGCTCCAAGGGATTAGGAACTTGCACAAGGTCTCAGCACATGTAAGTGAAAAAGCTAGCACTCCAAATTCAGGTGGTTTAACTTCACAGCCTGTCAACCAGTACCTCAGCCTCAGCTCTTCATAAAGGAGGATATATGGTTTTTACATGGTTTTCCTCATGACAGAAGAATTTGCCATGTTAGTTTAGAGCTGTTTAGGTAAAACTTCCATAGGTCCCTGATATGGCCCTGAAGATGAGAAAAGTCTTATATGACCCTAGAATTTTTCAATTTGAAATTGTGAGTCTTCCTATTTCAAAATAAACATGATGCTATTATAGATATAATTTAAAAATTTACAGCCCCAACTCAGGCTTAATTTTGCTTAGCAATTAGACCAAAATAATACAGCTCTTCTCTATAAATAAAAGGAGGAGGAGAAATATCTGTTCTCTAACAATGTTCATAAATCTGCCTTTAGTATAAATTTTGCCACAACATCAGAGGGAGACTTTTGGCATAGAGCCAAGCCTTTGAAAAGCCACTCTAACCTTGTGCGGCATATAGTGCCATAAAACGTGGGCTCTGACCTTCCAAAGAAACTGTAAAGAACCATTTTGTGCCTCTTATCTTTTTTTTTACTCTCCATCTCCAGTCTGCTTAATTACATTTTCACATGAACTCTGTAGGTATTAAGTGAAGCTGGACCCATTCAATATTTCTATTCAATCTTCTCAGAAAATTGGTTCTGTTTTCTTTGGGCAATCTGTAGGTAGTTTCCGATGGATTTCGACACCATTCTGATGATGTATTTCCCCAGCCATTTTTCTTAGGGGACACTTCTGCTATTTTATTTTTAAGATAAAACTTTCCAGAGTCATCTGAATCCATCACAGTATTTAAAAAATATAGTTGTCATCCTTGTCAAAGCTGGAGGAACCCAATGGAGAAAATCTTAGTTCGTTTTCTCTAAGCTGCTCCTGCTGCCTGCTAAGTGTTAAACCTCTAACAGGGTTTCAGTCATTTTGCAATGAAATATTTCCAGTACTTGTCCCCAACAGCAGAAAGCCAAAGCCTGCCATTTCCTTGGCTTTCCAATTGACAGAGATGGCGTGAATATCTCTGACCCAATAAAGACATATGGCCTTGTGTGTTCCTGGGCTCAGGGTGTTTCCATAGGTCACTCCATTATTTTCATTTATCACTCACAGTAGTAACCCTTTTAAACTGTACCTTTCAGTATTCCATTTGCTGAGGAAATTGAGCTGCTTGTGCATCCCTTGATTGAAAGGGTACTGTTAAGAGGATTAGACAAGAAGGTGAAAAAAATTTTTCTTTCCTTTTTTTGTTAAAGTCCTAGGTTAACTCTTAAAATGAAGTTATGAACTGGCATAAAAATTATCTAGTAAGTGGGTTCAAAAAGTAAAAATGTTAGCTACTCTGATTTGAAAGATAAATAATAATAATCTGAGTATGTTTAGAAAGCTTTTATTCACACAAAAAATTCCCCGCAGATGAGGTGATTTAATGATCCAACACCATGTGATAAATTTTCATCATCAACTTGACTTTAGAATTTAACTTTTAAGTGGAGGAAGACAGACAAGAAGGAATGGGGATTGTGTTTGTAAACCACTAAGAAATATGGATTGTGCAGATTACTGGCTAACATCAGATCTGGCAGAAGTATGTGGTGATTTCATGTATTGCTCCTGGAACATGGCTAATTCCTAGGCCATTTTGTTAGTAACAGCCCATTTCTTGTTCAATCCCTAAATCTACACTCCCATTTGGTTTGGCACCAGGAGAATTAACTCATCGACACAAAATCATAGAATTTTACATGATTGCATTAGCAGATGGTACAAACAAAATAAACCTGGCAATTTTAATCAGGAAATATTTGAAAGTCTGCTTTGAACAGAAATTTAAAAAAAAAAATGTTTATGCTTTTGAAGAGTGGCACTGAGCCCTCGAAAAGCTAAAACTCTGATCATGTCAAGTTGGATTGCAAACTGGGCTTCAGTTTCTTTTCCTTTTGCTCCCTTACAGGGCATTTCTGTGCTGACCTGTACAAATTCAAGGGTCATTCTGAGAAATGGCTCACCCCACTCTCCCCGGTGTGCAGAGTTCAATGCCCATCGGCATTTGAACTATGCCCTCACTGTGATGTGATACAGCACAGGCACGTACTGCAAACAAGAAGAACTGCATTTTTTGTCTCACCTAGAGATGAAAGAACTGGGCTATTCAGCCTTGCAATGGAGAATCACAGCCACTGAATCAGGGAAAGCTTGTGGGAAAGAGGAGAACTGGACACAGAAGTACACTTTATTCCAAACTTGTTAAGTGGCTTCAGGCAAGACATTTGCTTTTTGAGCTCTTTTCCTGCAGTGCAATGATAGTCACCACCATTGGGTGTACGCTGCTGCTTCTCTTATGACTCATCTAATTCAATAACTAATTGGGGGCTTGAAATTACTGGACTTCAAGCTCTCCAAAACTTTGGGTTATTGGCCATTTTATCCATAAATTAACCCTGCGTGGATTGGAACCGAATATAGTAAAATGACAAATCGGTTCTGCTGTACTCTTCAATTTTGGCCACTGAGTGGAGCCCATAGTCAGCAGCAAAAGCAGGGTGCACATTGCTAACAGGGAAGCAAATGGATGTGTGGCAAAATCAAATCTCCAATGCAATATAAAGTCACAATAAAGTGTGCTCATAAGCCAATCTTCAAAAGAGCCATTAGTGCAGAAATGTGATTATTTTATCCTTCCTTGTTCAACATAGTTTAATTATATATAAAGCTGGGGGACATTTTCCCAAGATGTGTGTTTTCCATTAACCACTGTCTTTTTCTTCAGTGTTTTGTTTTCCTGACATTCCCTAGATTTCTTGTTCCTCTTATTCACATTTTCATCTAGTTAATTAAGTAAAGACCAGTGTCGAACTGGTGTTTCTATTTTTTTTGGGGGGAAAGGTATTTATCTTTGTTTTTATTTTATAATTTTTTAATTAGTTATACATGACAGTAAAATGCACTTTGATACATCATATATAATGGAGTATAATTTCTCATTGTTCTGGTTGTACGTGATGTGGAATCCCACCAGTTGTACAGTTATGTTTGTATATAAGGTAATAATATATGATTCATTCTACTATCCTTCCTTTCTCCTATACCCCTTTCTTCATTTCCCTACTTAATCTGAAGTAACTATTCTTTCCTAGCTGGCCCCCATTGTGAATTAGCATCCACGTGTCAGAGAAAACATTCGGCTTTTGGATTTTGGAGATCGGTGTTTCCATTTTTAATCAAAATTATTAAAAGCCTGACTGGCAAGAAGATTTTCCTCTAACATAATTTGTCTATAATTGGATTGGGACATAGGCTATTCAGTCCTAGTTTATAGTAATGTCCTCAAAGGACTTCTCCATTTTCTAGAGAACCCACTGGAGATATATTCAGGATTGCATCATATATAGTTCAACTGTGGAGCAAATTATTCAGTTGTGATGTTCACTTCTTGTGGAGATTTTCCTGTATAAACTAGATTAAATTAATAAATGGGAGGGTGTGTTTACGTTTTGCCCAAAATGAGTGTCAGATACAGACTAGAACAATGGTCTTAAACCTGACTATGATTATTTCCTAGGAAAGTTTTGTTTTGTTTTCTTTCTTTCTTTCTTTCTTTCTTTCTTTCTTTCTTTCTTTCTTTCTTTCTTTCTTTCTTTCTTTTTCTTCCTCTTCCTCTTCTTCTTCTTCTTCTTCTTCTTTTTTGTGTGGGTGCTTGGGATTGAACACAGGGCCTTGTGCATGCCAGGCAAGCAATCTACCACCTGAGCTATATCCCCAGCCCCTCCTGGGAAATTTTAAAAACACATATTTTCAGGCTCACCTCATATCAATGAACTATAATTTTTATTGGTAGGGTGAAAAAATGCGTATTTTTTAAAACCTGAAGCATTTTACTTCAAGTCAGAGACAAGCAATAATACTTATAACCAGCCAAATGTTGAAATCACTGATCCATAATATCCTAGGCCTAGAATAGTTTATGTAAAAATCATACTAATAAATGGAGGATGGGCATTATAATCATGGTAGCTTTAGCTGTAAAACTTTCAACTCATTATTACATTATGTGAGCATTACATTATGGCCTTGATGACTTCTAAATCTAAATTTTAATTTGGGATTTATAGATTCGGCAAATATTGAGGTAGCCTATAGAAGATGCAATGAAAATAAATAAAATCCTTGACCAGACACTCATTGAATAGTTAACACAACAATCCACAATAGCACTGATACAATGTTGGATATCATTCATCTTAACTCATAAGGGAGAAACCAAAGCAGACCTTTCTATTTTATGCTTTCTTTACATCACCATCTCAGTCAAAGGGTCATTGATTTGAAAGGACAATCAAGAATAGATAGATAGATAGAGATACAGATAGAGATGTGCTGGGTAAAGGTATAAATCTGTTCAGGTTTTACTTTCTTTCCCATTTTTTTCTCTCTACTGATAGTTACATTTTAACTTTCCTTCTGAAATTTTTATAACCATACATATAATATCAACAAACTCCATTATTGGAGAAAAGGCTTCCTTCTACTTGTACAGAAGAAATCATTTGTCCTCTAACAAAATTCAGGCAATACTAGAATTTGTTCAACTCATCTCCCTTTTTTGGGGCTCTGGTTTTTGATTTATCACTAAGTATGTACCTAGGACTTAATCCGGTACTCAAAAATCTGTGAATCAGACTGACCCTGGCCCCACATTCAGAAGTGGCAGAGGATACTGACCCCAGCCCAACATGGAGGAGGAGACTGACTGTGCTGTGGGTCCCCCATCTACCAACGCATGCCTCTTCCAGTCTGCTTCCATCTAGAGACAATAACCAGGACCTGGAAGACCATGACCAAGGTCCCTGCAGGCCTGGTTACAACAGAGGTATTCCTACTAGTCTATTTTTCTTGATTCCTCTCTCACTTTTCCTATGGTCTAATACCTCTATATTCCCACCTCCTACCTCATAAACCCCACCCCCACACCCTGCCTTTGTCCACCATTACAAACTGTAGATTCATACGTAAACCTACTGTTGATATTGTAGATATTAATTGAACACATCATTTCTGTTTATTGTGACAAAACTGCAATTGGCTAAATAGGAGCTATTTGGTTTAAGGCTAAACATTCTTTGCATTGGATGCTGTAAATATTTGATCTTTCCCCTAAAGGCAAGGTATTGGTATCCTGCAGGGACATGACAAGATTATAGGGTAGAAACTGTAATACATCAGATCCTCACCGCTAGAGAGGAAGACACATGAACAACATGAAAAAAACAAGGAAAGAAGTTCATCCAAACAAACCAAGATGTTACCATAACAGAATCTATTGACAGCACAGTAGATGAAATGTCAGAGAAGGAGTTCAGAACATACATAATTAAAATGATCTGCAAAGCAGAGAATGACGTAAGAGAGCAAATAAAGGAATCAACTGATCACTCCAACAAACAGATAAGAAAGCAAATACAGGTAACAAAAGATTACTTCAAGAAAGAGATAGAATTTTTGAGGAAAAAAAGCAGAAATACTTCAAATAAAGGAAAAAAAATAAACAAATAAAAAATTCAACAGAAAGCATCACCAACAGACTAGATCACTTGGAAGATAGAACCTTAGGCAATGAAGACAAAATATATAATCTTGAAAATAAAGTTGACCACACAATGAAGCTGATAAAAAACAATGAACAGAAACTCCAAGAATTATGGGATAACATGAAAAGACCAAATCTAAGAATTATCAAGATAGAGGAAGGCACAGAGATACAAACCAAAAGAATACACAATCTCTTCAATGAAATAATATCAGAAAATTTTCCAAACATGAAGAATGAATTAGAAAATCAAATACAAGAGGATTATAGGATACCAAATGTACAAAACTACAACAGATTTACACCAAAGCACATTATAATGAAAATGCCTAGCATGCAGAATAAGGAGAGAATTTTAAAGTTTCAAGAGAAAAGTTCAGATTACATGCAGGGAGAAACTAATTCCGATCTCAGCAGATTTTTCAACCCAAACCCTCAAAGTTAGCAGATCCTGGAACAACATACACCAAGCTCTGAAAGAAAATGGATGTCAACAAAGAATATTATGTCCAACAAAATAAAGCTTTAGATTTGATGATGAAATAAAAATCTTCCATGATAAACAAAAGTTAAAAGAATTTACAATGAGAAAGCCTTGAACTACAGAACATTCTGGGCAAAATATTCCAGGAGGAGGAAATGAAAAACAACAATGAAAATAAGCAAAGGGAGGAACTACAATAAAGGAAAATCCAATCAAAGGAGAAACCAAGTCAAGCTAAAAACCGAAAATAAACCAAGATAACTGGGAATACAAACCATATTTCAATAATAATCCTGAATGTTAATTGTCTAAACTCATCAATCAAAAGATACAGACTGGCAGACTGTATTTCTTTAGAAAGACCCCAATAATATGCTGCCTTCAAGAGACTCATCTCATAGGAAAAGACCCTGAAGGTAAAAAGATGGGAAAAAACATATCATTCAAATGGACTACATAAACAAGCAGGGTTTTCCATCCTAATATCAGATAAAATGGTCTTCAAACCAAAGTTAGTCAGAAGGGATGAAGAAGGTCACTTCATACTGCTTAAGAGAACCATACATCAACAATACATAACAATCATAAATATCTTTGCCCCAAACAATGAAGCATCCCCATGTATCAAGCAAACTCTTCTCAATTTCAAGAATCAAATAAACCACAACACAATAATACTGGCTGACTTTAACACCCCTCTCTCACTGCTGGACAGATCTTCCAAACAAAAACGAAACAAGGGAACTATTTGATACAATCAATAACTTAGACTTAACAGACATATATAAAATATTTCATTCTTCAACAAGTGAATATACTTTTTTCTCAGCAGCACATGGATCCATCTTCAAAATAGACCATATGTTATGCCACAAAGCAAGTCTTACCAAATTAAAAAATAATAGAGATACTACCCTGCATTCTATCTGATCATAATGGAATAAAATTAGAAACCAATAACAAAATTTAAAAAAATAGAACTACTCCAACACCTGGAGACTTGACAATATGCTATTTAATGATACCTGGATAACAGAAGATAAAAAAAAATTCTTAGAGGTAAACAAGATCTCTGATATAACATATCAAAATCTCTGGAACACTATGAAGGCTGTGCTAAGAGGAAATTTCATTGCATTGAGCTCATTCATTAAAAGAATAAAACTCAACAAATAAAAAACCTGACAATACATCTCAAAGCCCTAGAAAAAGAAAAAGAAATCAACACCAAAAGAAATAGAAGACAGGAAATAATTAAAATCAGGGCTAAAATCAATGAAATTGAAACAAAAGAAACAATAGGTAAAAATGGACAAAACAAAAAGCTGGTTCTTTAAAAAATAAATAAAATTGACAAAACCTTAGCCACCCTAATGATAAGAAGGAGAGAGAAAACTCAAATTACTAAAAATGTGATGAAAAAGGAAAGATCACAACAGATACTATTGAAATACAGAAGATAAGTAAAAACTAAAAAAAAAAATTATACTCGAGTAAAATAGAAAATCTCGAACACACTGAAAAATTTCTAGAGGCATATGATCTACCCAAACTGAATCAGAAGGACAAACACAATTTAAACAGATCAATTTCAAGCAATGAAATAGAAGACTCCATCAAAAGTCTACCAACCAAGAGAAGCCCGGGAACAGACAGATTCTCAGCCACGTTCTACAAAGGCATCAGAGAAGAATTAATACCAATATATCTCAAATTATTCCATGAAATGGGAAAGGAGGGAAACTTTCTAAACTCATTCTATAAAACTAGTATCACCATAATACCAAAACCAGACAAAGATATATTAAGGAAAGAAAACTTCAGACCAATACCCGTGATGAAAATAGATGCAAAAATTATCAATAAAGTTCTGAAAAAGTGCATACAAAAACATATTAAAAATATAGTGCAGCACAATCAAGTGGGATTAATCCCAGAGATGCAAGGTTGTTTCAACATATGAAAATCAATAACCATCATTCATCATATCAATAGACTTAAGTACAAGAATCATATGATCATCTCAATAGATGCAATGAAAGCATTTGACACAATACAGCACCTCTTCATGTTCAAAACACTAGAAAAACTAGGGTTAGTAGGAACAAAGCTCAACAATGTAAAAGCTATCTATGCTGAGCCCAAAGCCAATATTATTCTAAATGAAGAAACATTGCAAGCATTCCCTCTAAAAACTGGAACAAGACATAGATGTCCACTTTCGTCAATTCTGTTCAACATAGTTTTTGAAACTCTACCTAGAGTAATCCAATAGATGAAAGAAATTAAAGGATATGAACAGGAAAAGAAGGACTCAAATTATCACTATTTTCTGACAACATGATTCTGTATTTATAAAATCCAAAGAATTCCACCAGAAAACTTCTAGAACTAATAAATGAATATAGCAAAGTAGCAGGATACAGTGGTAGAGCACTTGCCTAGCATGTGTGAGGCACTGGGTTCGAATCTCAGCACCACATAGAAATCAATAAATAAAGGTCCATTGAAAACTAAAAAAAAATAGTAAAAATCAATACCCATAAATCAAATGCATTTCTGTACATAAGCGATGAATCCACTGCAAGAAAAATTAGGAAAACCACTCCATTCACAATAGCTTCAAAAATAAAATAAAAAATAAAATACTCAAGAATCAATCTAAAAAAGAGGTGAAAGACCTCTATAATGAAAACTACAGAACACTAAAGAAAGATGTTGAAGAATACCTCAGAAGATGGAAAGATCTCCCATGCTCTTGGATAGGCAGAATTAACATAGTCAAATTGGCTATACTACTAAAACTTCTATACAGATTTAATGCAATTCCTATTAAAATCCCAATGACATTCTTCATTGAACTAGAAAAAGCAATCATGAAATTCGTTTTGAAAAATAAGAAACTCAGAATAGCCAAAGCAATCCTCAGCAAGAAGAATAAAACAGGAAGTATCAAAATATCAGGCTTTAAACCACACTACACAGCAATAGTAACAAAAATGGCATGGTACTGCTACCAAAATAGACTTGCAGACCAATGGTACAAAATAGAAGACACAAAGACAAATGCACATAAATATGGTTCTGTCATACTAGACAATGGTACCAAAAACATACACTGAAGAAAAGAAAACCTATTCAACAAATGATGCTGGGAAACCTGGAAATCCATATGTAGCAAAATGAAATTAAACCTCTATCTCTCACCCTGCACAAAAATCAACTCAAAGTGAATCAAAGACGTAGACATTAGAACAAAGACACTGCGACTAATAGAAGAAAAAGTAGGCCCCAATATTCATCATATCACCTTAGGACCTGACTTCCTTAGCAGGACTCCTAAAGCACAAGAAGTAAAATCAAGATTCAATAAATGGGATTGATTTAAACTAAAAAGCTTCTTCTCAGCAAAAGAAAAATCACTAACATGATGAGAGAGCCTACAGAATGGGAAAAAATCTTTACCACACACACCTCAGACAGAGCACTAATCTCCAAGATATATAAAGACCTAAAAAATCTTAACACCAAAAACCATAAATAATCTAATCAGTAAATGGGCTAAGGAACTAAATAGATAATTCACGGAAGAATAAATACAATCAATCAATAAACATATGAAAAAATATTTACCATCTCTCACAATTAGAGAAATGCAAATCAAAACTACTCTAAGATTTCATCTCACCCCAATCAGAAAGGTAATTACCAAGAATACAAGCAATAATAAGTGTTGGCAAGGATGTGGGGAAATAGGTACTATACATTGCTAGTGGGACTGCAAGTTGGTTCAAACACTATGGAAATCAGTATGGAGATACCTCAGAAAACTTGGAATGGATCCACAAGTTGATCCAGCTATCCCACTCCTCAGTTTATAACCAAAGGACTTAAAAATAGCGTACTACAGGGACACAGCCACATCAATGTTTATAGCAGCTCAATTCACAATAACTAAACTTAAAGGTGTCTAAGGTGAGACCTACAACAATTCATAATAGCTACACTATGAAGCAATCCAGATGCCCTTCAACAGATGTATGGAGTTAGGTAGACAGAGGGGAATTGGCAGTGAATGGAGCAGAAAGACTGAGAGAAATGAGGGATTAAGAATGAAGAAAGTTACTATATAAAGAAGATGGAAAAGGTGGGATCTAGAATAATAAATGAAGGCTTAAACTTGAAAGAGGGAAAAGGAAAAGAAAAGGGAAGGGGAGGAAAAAAGAAGAGAAAAGAGAAAAATTTTGTCCAGAGAAGAAAAGAGTAAGTGATTTCACTTTGGATAATTAAGCAACTTCTTGACTCTATGAAGGTGAGAATTTTAAGAGTATGAAGGTTTCGGACAAGTTGTTATGGGGGATAGACTAGGGAATTAACAGATGACAAATAAAAAAAATTTGTAAGGGTAACCAATAATAGATAAATTGTATTTTAAGTGGAGCCAATCAGAACAATTATGCTAATGGCTTCATGGTCTTTCTAAATGAGGAAGAAACAGAAACTCAGTGAAAGGGTTTATTCACAACAGTTCTTGTGGCCCAGGCTGAGGAGCACAAGGAATGAAGCCAGGGAGAGGAAAAGAAAGGAGGCATGAGGAGAGCATTTTGGGGTCAGGCCATAAACAAGATGCAATGGCTAAAGGAATGGGAAGCTGAAGAGAGTGGAAAATGAAGGGCTTTGCAGTAAGAAGGTCAAGGCCAAGTATCGAGAAAGTCACCACATAGATGCTAAAACAGCTTGCAGGGAGGTGATAGAGATTTAGGGCATGACATGTCAAGTCATAAGATACAGCTTCTCAGGTGTCCCCTGAGGGTCGACTCAATTTCACTGTCGTTATTATGACAGCAATATTACCGTGCATGTAATTAAGAAAATAAAAACTTTTTTTCCTAGGCATTTAAACATAAATGAGCTGGTGGAGATTCCACAAGCAAAGTGACAGCAGGTATTTCTAAACCTAGTGATTATACAGTACAATCTTCTCTATTGGCTTTCTTAACTCAACCTTTTCCCAAATGGGCATAAATATTTCTGAGGGCCTTTCTAAATTTACCTTGGAAATCAAACCATATGGTTCACTAAGCTTCAAATTAACCCATAAGTTGAGGTAAGAAGAGGATTGCCAGCTGAAAAATTCCATCGTTTTGTAGATTTGTGCAATGCTCACTGGTAAATTCAATACTATTTATACATATTTTGCCTGTTAGTAATGAAATTGTTCCTAATTTATGTTCTGTGAAAAATGACATCTGCTTTTAATTGGGAAATTCATTTAAAAATCAGACAAGTGAAACAAATTACTCACTAAAATGAAGACAGAGGAATTGAAATGCACTAGTGCAGGTGTCTTTCTGTTTGGAGAACTCAGTTGATTTCTGCCTTGAGACATTTCAGATTCAGACCCCACTTTATTTTTCTTAATTAGATGAAACATTTTAAAAGAAATGGACTCTCTTTCATTTTATAGATTTTCTTTGGAGTCATCAGTTCCTTGGTGAGCCGATTTACTAAAGCAATATATTTTATGGTAAGTTTATGATTTTTTTCACATACCTTCAGCAAAGGAACTTGGGATGTAATGAAAGTTCAAATAGCAGAATAGTGAGTTTCCTTGTACAGGTTAAAATGTGCAGCAATGAAAAGACAGCCATTTGACCATGCTTGTGAAGTACTTAGAAAATATTTGTACAACCTGAAAACTATGTTGTAGGAATTTTGAATATTGCTCCACACTTCCCAAGAGACCTATAAGTAGTTCCCTCTGTACTAAAGAATTCATTTAAGTGCTACTTCTGAGGGAATATTCCTATTTTTAAAGAGGAACAATCAGAAAACCTACTTATCTTTTGATCTTCAGTTACTGAGTAATGGGTATAGGAACAAACAAACAACAAAAGGTTAAATTCAAGACTTGGACAATCATGTCAACACTTTAAGAGACTCATAGGTCTATTTTGACCTGCATCTTCCGAGTTCTAACAATGACCCTGGGTTTCTGAACTACTCTACACTGTGCACTTCTTCCCTTCATACCTTTGTCACCCCAAGGATGGTTCAGAGACCAGCAGCATCAACACTCCATACAAGTTTGTTAGAAAATAAAGACACTCAGACCCCCTCTAAAAACCTGATGATCAGAATATACATTTGTAAGTGTCCAGGTAATTTTCAAGTACACTATAGTTTAAGAAGCTCTGGTCTACACAGAAAGTGATTTTTTTTTTTACAATGAGACAGAGGGGTAAGGAAATAATACCCATTATTTACAAGGGGAAATTTGCAGATGGCATCATCTGCAAATTGGTATATTCAATGAAATACTCAAAAGAGTTATTAGATCCAATGAATTATATCAGTAGAGTTGCAAATTATCAGATCAGCATTTTTTTTAAAAATCACTGTGCTGGGCACAGTGGTGCACGTCCATAATCCAGAGTCAGAAGGCTGGGGCAGGAGAATCATAAGCTCAGAGCCAGGCTCAGAAACTTAGTGAGGACCTAAGCAACTCAGACAGACCCTGTCTCTAAATAAGATACAACAAAGGACTGAAGATATGGCTCAATGTTAAAGCACCCCTAGGTTGAATCCTGGTCCCCCCCCCCAAAAAAAAAAAAACTTTGTTTCTGTAGACCTACAATGAACACAATATGAAAGAAAATTAAGAAAATTTACAATAGCATCAAAAAATACTTCAGAATAAATTTAATCAAGAAGGTGCAAGACTAGTATACTGAAAATTATAAATCATTGTTGAAAGAATTAAAAGCCTAAATTAACAGAACGATATCTTATGATCATGAGTTGGGGAACTTAATATTCCTAAGATGCCAGTACTCCCCCAAAGTTATCTATAGATACAGTGGAATCCCCATCAGAATCTCCAGGGCCCATTTTGAAGAAATGGAAAAGCTAAATTTTTATACATGAAATTGCAAGGGATCCTGAAAAGCCAAAACATTCTTAAAAGTTAATTAAAAATTATATAATTCACATTTTCAGATAATGAAACTCACTACAAAGCTACAGGAATTATAACAGTGTGGCATGCAAGCAGAAAGATACACATTTATATCAATGAGATAGAAATAAAAGCCCGAAATAAACCCATACATCTGTGGTCAATTAATTTCTAAGAAATGTGCCATGTCATTCAGTGGGGAAAAATAATTTTCTCCCAGTAAAGTGTGCAGGGACAACTAGATAAACACATATAAAAGAATAAAGTTAGACCCTTACTTCATGCCATACACAAAAATTCATCCCAAATGGAGCAAAGACCTAAATATAAGAGATAAAGCCAGTACATTCTTAGAAGGAAACAGATAGGTAAATCTTTATGACCTTGGATTGGAAAAGCATATTTTTCTTAAATATGATTTCAAAAGTATAAGAAAACAAAATTTAAAATAGATAATTTGGGCTTAATCAAAATTAAAAATTTTTGTTCATCAAAGAACACTCTGGGTAAAGAATTAAAGAAACACTTCTCCAAAGAAGGTTCATGAATGGCCAACCAGCACACAAAAAGATCTGCAAGATATTACATATTAGGGAAATGCAAATAAAAAACACAATGAGATAGTACTCACACACAGTAACATGACTATTAAATAGATAAAAAAACAAAATGGAAAATAGCAAGTGCTGATGAGGATGTGGAGAAATTATAATCTTGTACATTGGTGGTGGGAACATAACATGGTGCAGTTACTGTGGAAAACAGCATAGTGAGTCATCAATAAGTTAAATGTAGAAATACCACATGATCCAGAAATTAAGTACTTCTAGGTATATAACCAGAAGAAATGGAAACATGTATTCAAACAAAATCATATATATGAATGTTCATAGCAGCACTATTCATTACAGACAAATAGTGAAAATGACCCAAACGCCTTTCAGCTGATGAATAAACAACATTTGGTATTTATATATAACAGAATATTATTCAACTAAAAGAAGGAAGAATGAATGATTTATTTGTACTACAACATGAATAGATCTGGAAATAAGTGAAAGAAACCAGACACAAAACATCACTTGTCATGCGATTTCATATAATATATCCAGAATTGGTAAATCTGTAGAGGTATAGAGCAGATCAGTGGTTGTCTGAGGCAGGAGGAGAAAGGAATATAGACTGATTGCTTAATGTGTATTGTATCCACTCTCTCTCTTTTAATTTTTTTATTTTGTTTTAATTATTTATACATGACAGTAGAATGCATTTATGCAATTCGATACATCATACATAGATGGGATATAATTTCTCATTTTTCTGATTATACATGTTGCAGGAGCATATTTGTCATGCAGTCATTTTTATGCATAAAGTAATAATGTCTGTTTCATTCTACTATCCTTCCTGTCCCCATATTCCCCCCTCCCCTCCCTTCACTCCCCTCTATCTAATCTAAGGTAACTCCAGTCTTCCCTAGTGCCCTCCCCTTTATTGTGAATTAGCATCCACATATTTGGGAAAACCTTTGGCCTTTGTTTTTTGGGTATTGACTTATTTCACTTAGCATGATATTTTCTAACTCCATCCATTTACTGGCAAATGCCATAATTTCATTCTTCTTTAAAGCTGAGTAATACTCTATAGAAAAAAATATATATATATATAAAATGTTACATATATATATATTAATGAGATATATATATATATATATATATATATATATATATATAT
>NW_026000005.1:1308582-1314880 GCF_001458135.2 Marmota marmota marmota
TATAACATTTTCTTTATCCATTCATCTATTGAAGGACACCTAAGTTGATTCCATAGTTTAGCTATTATGAATTGAGCTTCTATAAACATTGATGTGGCTGCACCACTATAGTATGCTGATTTTTAAGTCCTTTGAGTATAAACTTATATTCTCTTTTTAGGTCCTAAAAATATTCTGGAACTAGATAGTCAAGGTAGTGACACAACATCATGAATTTACCAAACATCACTAATTGTAAATTTTATATTTCTTTTGTCACTAACCTCCATCACACACACACACACACACAAAGAAAAAACAGTATAGTTTTCAAAAGAAAAAATAAAAATGGCAACAAATACATGAAAAAATGTTCAACATCATTAGCAAAGGAAAATCCAAATCATAACTACTCTGAGATTTTATCTCACACCAATCTAATGGCAGTCATGGAGAATACAAATAATAGACAATGACCCCGGCCAGACCACATAGAGGAGGAGGAGGAGAGGGACCAGTCTATGACCCTGCCCATCTACCAATGTGTGGCTCTCCTGGAGGGCTTCCATCTAGAGATGACAGCTAGGACCTCGAAGAATATCACCCAGGTCCCTGCAAGAAAGATTACACCAGAGGTATCCCTAACTAGCCTACTTCTCTTGATTCTTCTTTCACTCTTCCTATGATCAAATACACCTCCATATCCTCACCTAATCCCTTATAAACCCAACATCCTACACCCCACCCCACCCCTGCTCTCTCTTTGCCTACCATTTGAAACTGTAGACCCTTTTGCAAATCTACTATTTATATTGTAGATATTAATCAAAACATCATTTCTGTTTATTGTGAAAAAAACTGTAATTGGCTAAATAGGAGCTATTTGGTTTAAAGCTGCATATTGTTTGCATTGGGCGCTGTAAATATTGATCTTCCCCTTAAAGGCAAGGTATTGGTGTCCTGCAGGGTAGACAATAAGATTACAGAGTAGAAACTGTAATACCTCAGCTCCTCACTGATAGAGAGGAAGACACATGGACAACATGAAAAAACAAGGGAAGAAAGTGCACCAGACAAACCAAGATGCTACCATAACAGAATCCATTGAGAGCACAGTAGATGAAATGTCAGAGAAGGAGTTCAGAACAAACCTAATTAAAATGATCTGCAAAGCACAGAATGACATAAGAGAGCAAATACAGGCAATAAATGATCACTTCAATAAAGAGATAAGAGAGCAAATACCAACAAACAGATGAGAGGGCAAATACAAGCAACAATTGATCACTCCAACAAACAGATAAGAGGACAAATAGAGGTAACAAAAGAGTACTTCAAGAAAGAGATAGAGATTTTGAAAAAAAAAACCAGAAATCCTTCAAATGAAGGAAAAAATAAATGAATAAAAAATTCAATAGAGGGGCTAGGGTTGTGGTTCAGTGGTAAAGCGCTTGCCTAGCACATGTGAAGCCCTGGGTTTGATCCTCACGACCATATATAAATAAAAAATAAAGGTATTGTGTCCAACTACAACTAAAAATACATTTTAAAAAAATTCAATAGAAAGCATCACCAACAGACTAGAATACTTAGAAGATAGAACCTCAGGCAATGAAGACAAAATATATAAAATGAAAATAAAGTTGACCACACAATGAAGATGATAAGAAACCATGAACAGAAACCCCAAGAATTATGTGATATCATGAAAAGACCAAATCTAAGAATTATCAGGATAGAGGAAGGCACAGATATACAAACCAAAGGAATGCACAATCTCTTCAACAAAATAATATCAGAAAATTTCACAAACATGAAGAATAAATTGAAAAATCAAATACAAGAGGATTACAGGACACGAAATGTACAAAACTACAACAGATCCATACCAAGGCACATTATAATGAAAATGCCTAACATACAGAATAAGGAGAGAATTTTAAAAGTCATAAGAGAAAAATTTCAGATTATATACAGGGAGAAACCAATTCAGATCTCAGCAAATTTCTCAATCCAGACCCTCAAAGCTAAGAAATACTGGAACAACATATACCAAGCTCTGAAAGAAAATGGATGCCAACAAAGAATCTTATGTCCAGCAAAATTAAGCTTCATATTTGATGATGAAATAAAAACCTTCCACGATAAACGAAAGTTAAAAGAATTTACAATGAGCAAGCCTGAACTACAGACCATTCTGGGCAAAATTTCCATGAGGAGTAAATAAAAAACAACAATGAAAATCAGAAAAGGGAGGAATACACTAGAGGATGAGCTAATCAAAGGAGAAACCAAGTCAAATTAAAAACCAAAAATAAACCAAAATGACCAGGAATACATACCATATTTCAATAATAACCCTGAATATTAATTGTCAAAAATCTGAAATTAAAAGACATAGACTGGAAGATTGGATTTTTAAAAAGACCCAACTATATACTACTTTCAAGAGACTCATCTCATTGGAAAAGGCGTCCACAGACTGAAGGTGAAAGGATGGGAGAAAACATATCACTCACATGGGCCACATAAATAAGCAGATAAAGTGGATTTCAAACCAAAGTTAGTCAAAAGGGATGAAGAAGGTCACTTTATACTGCTTAAGGGAACCATACATTAACAAGACAGAATAATCATAAATATCTTTGCCCAAACAATGAAGCATCCATGTGTATCAAGCAAACCCTTCTCAATTTCAAAAATCAAATAAACCATAACACAATAATACTGGCTGACTTTAACACACCTCTCTCACTGCTGGACAGATCTTCTAAACATAAATGAAACAAAGAAACTATGTGATAAATCAATAACTTAGACTTAATAGACATATATAGAATATTTCATTCTTCAACAAGTGAATACACTTTTTTCTTAGCAGCACATGGATCCATCTCAAAATAGACCATATTTTAAGCCATAAGGCAAGTCTTACCAAATACTAAAAAAATAGAGGTACTACCCTGCATTATATCAGATCATAACAGAAAGAAATTAGAAATAAATGATAAAATAAAAAATAGAAGCTACTCCTACACCTGGATACTAAATAAGACACTATTGAATGATGCATGAATAAGAGAAGATATCAATGAGGAGATAAAAAAAATCTTAGAGGTAAATGAGAACATATAATACAACATATCAAAATCTCCCAGACACCATGAAGGTAGTTCTAAGAGGAAAGTTCATTGCATTGAGCTCATTCATTAAAAAAAAAGAAAAACTCAACAAATGAAAAACCTGGTATTACATCTCAAAGCCCTAGAAAAAGAACAAATAAACACCAAAAGTAGAAGACAGAAAATAATTAAAATCGCGGCTAAAATTCAATAAAATTGAAACAAAAGAAACAGTTGAAAAAGTTGATAAAATGAAAATCTGGTTCTTTTTGAGAAAACACATAAAATTGATAAAGCCTTAGCCACCCTAACAAAAAGAAAGCGAGAGAAAACTCAAATTATTAAGTTTGTGATGAAAAAGGAAATATCACAAGACACTATTGGAATACAGAAGATAATTAGAAACTATTTTGAAAATTTATACTGCAGTAAAATAGAAAATATCAAAGACACCAACAAATTTCTAGAGACATATGATCTACCCAAACTGAATCAGGAGGACATATACATTTTAAACAGATTGATTTCAAGCAAGGCAACAGAAGACACCATCAAAACCCTACCAACCAAGTAAAGCCCTGGACCAGATGGATTCTCAGCCAAGTTCTACAAGAGTTTCAGAGAAGAATTAATACCAATACACCTCAAATTATTCCATGAAATAGGAAAGGAGGGAACACTTCCAAACTCACTCTATGAAGCTAGTATCACCTTGATACCAAAATGAGACAAAGACACATCAATGAAAGAAAACTTCAGACCAATATCCCTGATAAATAGAGACATAAAAATTCTCAATAAAATTCTGGAAAAGTGCATACAAAAACACCATAACAGACATTATTATTACTGTGTGTATATATGTGAATGCATGACCAATGTGATTCTGTAATCTGTATACTCAGAAAAATGAGATATTATATCCCATCTGATTCAAATGTATGATATGTCAAGGTCATTGTACTGTCATGTGTAACTAATTAAAACAAATAAAAAAAGATAGCACAGCACAATCAAGTGGGGTTCATCCCAGGGATGCACACTTGTTTCAACATATGAAAATCAATAACCATAATTCATCATATCAATAGATTTAAATATAAGAATTATATGATCATCTCAATAGATACAATGAAAGCATTTGACAAAATATAGCACCTCTTCACGTTCAAAACAGTAGAAAAACTAGGGTTAGTAGGAATATACTTCAACATTGTAAAAGCTACCTATGCTGAACCCAAAGCCAACATTATTCTAAATGAAGAAAAATTGTAAGCATTCCCTCTAAAAACTGGAACAAGTCAGAGATGTCCTCTTACATCACTTCTATTCAACATAGTTCTTGAAACTCTGGCTAGAGCAATCTGACAGATGAAAAAAATTAAAAGATAAAAATATGAAAAGAAGTACTCAAGCTATAACTATTTTCCAACAACATGATTCTATAATTAGAAGATCCAAGGAATTCCACCAAAAAACTTCTAGAATTAATAAATTAATTTGGCAAAGTAGCAGAATATAAAATAAATACCCATAAATCAAATGCATTTTTATATATAAGTGATGAATCCACTGCAAGAGAAATTAGGAAAACTACCCCCATTCACAATAGCCTCAAAAATAAAATAAAAAAAAATACTTAGGAATCAATCTAATAAAAGAGGTGAAAGATCTCTACCATGAAAACTATAGAACACTAA
Organism: Marmota marmota marmota; assembly: GCF_001458135.2. Taxonomy (NCBI): domain Eukaryota; kingdom Metazoa; phylum Chordata; class Mammalia; order Rodentia; family Sciuridae; genus Marmota; species Marmota marmota. The sequence goes on from NW_026000005.1 coordinate 1,313,384, forward strand.
AGAAAGATGTTGAAGAAGACCTCAGAAGATGGAAAGATCTCCCATGCTTTTGGATAGGCAGAACTAATATAGTCAAATTGGCCATACTACCAAAACTGCTATACAGATTTAATGCAATTCCTATTAAAATCCCAAAGATATTCTTCATAGAATTAGAAAAAGCAATCACGAAATTCATTTTGAAAGTAAGAGACTCAGAATAGTCAAAGCAATCCTCAGCAAGAAGAATGAAACAGAAGGTATCATAATATCAGGCTTTAAACCACACTACAGAGCAATAGTAACAAAAATGGCATGGTATTGCTACCAAAATAGACATGTAAACCAATGGTACAAAATAGAAGATACAAAGACAAACACATATAAATATGGTTCTGTCATACTAGACAATGGTGCCAAAAGCATATATTGGCGAAAAGATAGCCTATTCAAAAAATGGTGCTGGGAAACCTGGAAATCCATGTGTAGCAAAATGAAATTAAACCTCTCTCACCCTGAACAAAAATCAACCCATAGTGGATTAAAGACTTAGATATTAGAACAATCATGAAAAGTAGGCCCAAGTCTTCATTATGTTGTCTTAAGACATAATTTCCTTAATAAGACTCCTAAAGCACAAGAAGTAAAATCAATAACCAATAAATGGTGTGGATTCAAACTAAAAAGTTTCTTTTCAGCAAAGGAAACAATCAATAATGTGAAGAGAGATCCTGGAGAATGGGAAAAAATCTTTACCACATGCACCTAAGATACAGCAATAAAGAACTTAAAAAACTTAACACCAAAAAAACCCAAATAACCCAACCATCAAAAAGCTAGGAATTGAACAGATACTTCACATAAGAAGAAATACAATCGATCAATAAACATATGAAAAAATGTTCATCATCTCTAGCAATTAGAGAAATACAAATCAAAACTAAGATTTCATCTCACTCCAGTCAAAATGGCAATTATCAAGAATACAAGCAATAAAAAGGGTTCACGAGGGGGGGAATCCAACATGGCTGCGGGCGTGGAGAGATCAAGTCTCTGACCTCTCCAGCTGTGCAGGCATAGGGAGTCATAAATTGTCTAAATGCTGTTTGCTCAGGATCACTAGGCAACGCTGAGCTGACGTGGATCTGGGACGAACAGTCTGGGCCCCTCAGAACACACACACACACACACACACACACACACACACACGGAGCCCGGATTGGCTGCATTCAAGTTCGCCTGCTTCTCGTGACTCAGCACTAACGATCCCGCTGAAATAACTGGTCGGCCCGTCTGAACATACAGAGGTAAAAGCCAACTGAGCCTTCATAGGCAGTGGCCACAGGATTGAAACGGGGCTTGGGAGAGACAGTCAGGCCCCACCTGTTGCACTGGTCACCCGGCCAAGGGAATGAATGGTCACCATTTGCACGGGATACCACCTTGGCAGAGAACTGAGGTCACGGGCGGAGGAGATAACGTCATTGAAACCAGCGCGACAGGTGTGTAATCCCCTAG
>NW_026000005.1:1319835-1509000 GCF_001458135.2 Marmota marmota marmota
GATAGTTGAGGATAGGAAAGGTAGCAGAATACAACAGTTACTAATAGGGCATTATGTAAAAATGTGGATGTGTAACTGATGTGATTCTGCAATCTGTATTTGGGGTAAAATTGGGAGTTCATAACCAACTTGAATCTAATGCATGAAATATGATATGTCAAGAGCTTTGTAATGTTTTGAACAACCAATAAAAAAAAGGGTTCACGAGGATATGGGGGAAAAGACACACTCTTACATCACTAGTGGGGCTGCAAATTGGCGCAACCACTATGGAAATCAGTATGGAGATACCTCAGAAAATTTGGAATGGAACCACCATGTTTCCTAGCTATCCCACTCCTCCATTTATACCTAAAGGACTTAAAAATAGCATACTACAGGGATACAGCCACATCAATGTTTATAGCAGCTCAATTCACAATAGCTAATCTATGGAACCAATCTAGATGACCTCAACAGATGAATGGATTAAGAAAATGTGGTACATATACTCAATGAAATATTACCCAGCCTAATGAAGAATGAAATTATGGCATTTGCAGGTAAATGGATGGAATAGAGAATATCATGCTAAGTGAAATAAGCCAACCCCAGAAAAAAAAAAACAAAATCCAAATGTTTTCTCTGATAAGTAGATGCTGATCCCTATTGTTTTGGGGGTGGGGTTATAGAAGACTGAAGGAATTTTGGTTTGTGTAGAAAGGAGTGGGGGTAGGGGATGGGGCTGTGGGGATGAGAAGGACGGTGTAACAAGACAGTTATTATTACCATATATACGTGTATGATTACCCCACTGGAGTGACTCTGCACCATGGACAGCCAGAGGACTGAGAAGTTGTGTTTCATTTGTGTACTAACTGTGTAAGTTAGGTACAATTATTATCCCTCTTTACAAAAAGGGAATGGAACCCAGAACCAAACACCCAAGGAATTTGCTCAAGATTATGCAAAAAGAAAGCAGAGATCCTGAAATTTAACTGCTGGTCCCTTATGCCAGGACTGCCAGGCTGGACACTGCCTAGGAGTGAACCATTCACTTCATGCCATTTTCTTAAGACACAACGTGTTTCTGGCTGCCTCAGATAATGTATGAATGTCTTCAGGGATTGGGGGCATGCAATCATTAAAAAGCATTTAAAAGACGAACTAAATGGGGAAATGCTATGTCATAATATTAATCGAAAAAATCACATTGCAAAACAACACACACACAGTTGTGTAAAAACACACCTACAGCTGGGTGTGGTGGTGCACACCTGTTTTCCAGCAATTTGGGAGGGTGATTTAAGAGAATCACACGTTCAAATCCAGCCTCAGCAACTTAGCAAGATCTTATCCCAAAATAAAAATAAAAAGGACTGGAATGTGATGTGACTCAAGGTAGAAAGCCCTTGGGTTCAGTTCCCAATATTGCAAAAATATGTAAATAAATAACCCCCCCACACACACACATACACACTATATAAATATCAACATATTTTTAGAGAGTCACTTGTACTAGCTCTACTGATGATAATTATGCTTTTTAAACCAGTCAAACTTGCAGGAGATTCTGCTTTACTTCTTTTTCTCATATTTCTAAATATTTTATAACTTTAAACTTGACTCTCTGAATAAAGTTTTCATGGGACCTAAGCACTGGTATTTTTAAAAAGATCTTTAAATAATATTATATGATGGAACTTGGGGCCAAGATCACAGATCCAATTTATAAAATCACTCAGCAACAACTGGAAAATATTTTCAATGACTTGGAAAATCGGATTAAGTGAAACCATCTTCATGGAAGATGGTTTTAATCTTAAAGCTGAATAATGTGAATGCTGCTGTACTAAACCACTGAAGATGATGTTTCTTTACGTCATTTTTAGTTTGACTCTCAGAATTTTGAATATTCTAGTTAATGAAGGACTTTATAACAATATATGTTCATGTTTTGGGGGTGGGGGTATGGAAAACTGAAGGAACTTTGGACATACATGGACATACATGGATTCTATGGTGGAAAAAAGACCCTCAACACCTCTTAAATTTTATCATGAATACTAATCTTCTTGGATAAATTATTAAAACACAGATTTTGACTCTACAGGTTTGACTGGGGAGTCTCAGAATCTACATTTCTAACACTCAGATGCTGCTGCAACTGACAGGCACACCTTGAATGACAAGGCTAACGTCTCCTTTAAATCTTAAAGATGGAGATTAATAACTTCCATCTTAGAAGAGACTTTAAAGTCACTCCTATTCAAATGGAAATAGTTTCCAAAGTGATTTTCCCTGTCTTCAATCTCACCCTTTCCTATTACTATCATTCACATTGTTTTCAAGGTAACTAAAATGCACATCAGCTACTACCTTGCTTGGATGGTATCTCATTGCCCTTCAGGTCACAAACTCAAATTCTCACAAGGGCCAGGAACATAATGCAAATAAGTGGGAGAAGAGATAGGTAATGATGGAATGTGGGGCCTCTGGCCAACGAGAGCACACAAGCCTTCTCTAAAGGAGACAAGTATCCCTGAACTGTAGCCAAGAGTTGGTTGTTACGTCTAGACGGAAAGGCAGACCTGATAATCTCCAGTTTTTCAGAAGGAGCGAGAAACCCAGCTCACTTTTTTGATAGAAACTACAAACACTTTAAGATTACACTAAATTTTTTTAAAAACAAAACTACATAGACTCGTAGAATGACATCTAGATGTCTGTAACTTTCAGAGCTACCCAGGTAACTCTAATGTGTAGCCACAGTTGAGGAGCACTAATCCAGACTCAACCAAGACACCCACTACAAAGGGCCTGAATTGAACCATGCATTGAAGCTCTGGAAGTCCAGGCTGGTTCCTGAAGGCAGTTCTAAGAAATGGGTTATGCCTCCTCAAAGGAGATCCTGTAATGAGGAAGTATTATTTATAGGTTCTCTTTATACTTCCTACAAATAAGTCTGGGCTCCAAAGGTGAATTTAAGTCATGGGGTATTAATTTGATTTAGGATACAGTCTAAGAGTATTTAAAGTTCTAAACCAAAGCACAATTTATAATCAACCATGTCTGCTTATTTCTTTATCTGTTACATATGTAAAAGGAAAACTATTTTTATATTCAGTAAAGAAAGTACAGTTTAAAATTATTAAACACAAAGTATGTATTAAAAATATCCCTTAGGGGCTGGGGTTACAGCTCAGCAGGAGAGCACTCGCCTCACATATGCAAGGCCCTGGGTTTGATCCTCAGCACAAGAAAGAAGAAAAGAAAGAAAGAAAGAAAGAAAGAAAGAAAGAAAGAAAGAAAGAAAGAAAGAAAGAAAGAAAGAAAGAAAGAAAGAAAGAAAGAAAGAAAGAAAGAAAGAAAGAAAGAAAGAAAGAAAGAAAGAAAGAAAGAAAGAAAGAAAGAAAGAAAGAAAGAAAGAAAGAAAGAAAGAAAGAAAGAAAGAAAGAAAGAAAGAAAGAAAGAAAGAAAGAAAGAAAGAAAGAAAGAAAGAAAGAAAGAAAGAAAGAAAGAAAGAAAGAAAGAAAGAAAGAAAGAAAGAAAGAAAGAAAGAAAGAAAGAAAGAAAGAAAGAAAGAAAGAAAGAAAGAAAGAAAGAAAGAAAGAAAGAAAGAAAGAAAGAAAGAAAGAAAGAAAGAAAGAAAGAAAGAAAGAAAGAAAGAAAGAAAGAAAGAAAGAAAGAAAGAAAGAAAGAAAGAAAGAAAGAAAGAAAGAAAGAAAGAAAGAAAGAAAGAAAGAAAGAAAGAAAGAAAGAAAGAAAGAAAGAAAGAAAGAAAGAAAGAAAGAAAGAAAGAAAGAAAGAAAGAAAGAAAGAAAGAAAGAAAGAAAGAAAGAAAGAAAGAAAGAAAGAAAGAAAGAAAGAAAGAAAGAAAGAAAGAAAGAAAGAAAGAAAGAAAGAAAGAAAGAAAGAAAGAAAGAAAGAAAGAAAGAAAGAAAGAAAGAAAGAAAGAAAGAAAGAAAGAAAGAAAGAAAGAAAGAAAGAAAGAAAGAAAGAAAGAAAGAAAGAAAGAAAGAAAGAAAGAAAGAAAGAAAGAAAGAAAGAAAGAAAGAAAGAAAGAAAGAAAGAAAGAAAGAAAGAAAGAAAGAAAGAAAGAAAGAAAGAAAGAAAGAAAGAAAGAAAGAAAGAAAGAAAGAAAGAAAGAAAGAAAGAAAGAAAGAAAGAAAGAAAGAAAGAAAGAAAGAAAGAAAGAAAGAAAGAAAGAAAGAAAGAAAGAAAGAAAGAAAGAAAGAAAGAAAGAAAGAAAGAAAGAAAGAAAGAAAGAAAGAAAGAAAGAAAGAAAGAAAGAAAGAAAGAAAGAAAGAAAGAAAGAAAGAAAGAAAGAAAGAAAGAAAGAAAGAAAGAAAGAAAGAAAGAAAGAAAGAAAGAAAGAAAGAAAGAAAGAAAGAAAGAAAGAAAGAAAGAAAGAAAGAAAGAAAGAAAGAAAGAAAGAAAGAAAGAAAGAAAGAAAGAAAGAAAGAAAGAAAGAAAGAAAGAAAGAAAGAAAGAAAGAAAGAAAGAAAGAAAGAAAGAAAGAAAGAAAGAAAGAAAGAAAGAAAGAAAGAAAGAAAGAAAGAAAGAAAGAAAGAAAGAAAGAAAGAAAGAAAGAAAGAAAGAAAGAAAGAAAGAAAGAAAGAAAGAAAGAAAGAAAGAAAGAAAGAAAGAAAGAAAGAAAGAAAGAAAGAAAGAAAGAAAGAAAGAAAGAAAGAAAGAAAGAAAGAAAGAAAGAAAGAAAGAAAGAAAGAAAGAAAGAAAGAAAGAAAGAAAGAAAGAAAGAAAGAAAGAAAGAAAGAAAGAAAGAAAGAAAGAAAGAAAGAAAGAAAGAAAGAAAGAAAGAAAGAAAGAAAGAAAGAAAGAAAGAAAGAAAGAAAGAAAGAAAGAAAGAAAGAAAGAAAGAAAGAAAGAAAGAAAGAAAGAAAGAAAGAAAGAAAGAAAGAAAGAAAGAAAGAAAGAAAGAAAGAAAGAAAGAAAGAAAGAAAGAAAGAAAGAAAGAAAGAAAGAAAGAAAGAAAGAAAGAAAGAAAGAAAGAAAGAAAGAAAGAAAGAAAGAAAGAAAGAAAGAAAGAAAGAAAGAAAGAAAGAAAGAAAGAAAGAAAGAAAGAAAGAAAGAAAGAAAGAAAGAAAGAAAGAAAGAAAGAAAGAAAGAAAGAAAGAAAGAAAGAAAGAAAGAAAGAAAGAAAGAAAGCTATTGTGTACAACTGCAAAAAAATAAATATTAAAAAAAATCCCTCAGTTCAAGGATCTCAACACATGCTGAATAAGGTACCACAGATAAGAGTTGTAAAATTTGTTGGGTATGGTGGTATATGCCTATAATCAAGGCAACTTGGGAGGCTAATGCAAAAGGTCAGCTTGTGCAACTTGGTGAGACCCTGATTGAAAATAAAAAATACAAAGGGGCTGGGGATGTAGCTCAGTAGCTGAGTAAGTTCCCCTGGGTTCAATCCCAGAGAAAGGAAGGGGTTGGGGTTGGGGCAGGGAGAAGAGAGGGAAGGGGGAGAAAAGAAGGAGGGAGAGAGGGAGGGAGAAGAAAAGAAAAAAGAAAAGAAAGGAAGGAAGGAAGAGAGAGGGAGGGAAGAAAGAAATAAGAGAGAGCGGGAAGGAGGGAGGGAAAAAAGTGGTTATCTTTCTTGTTTTGAATGTATTTCAGCAAGAAATGATAGTGACATTTTTGGAAGTTTATTTGGAAAGAACTTACTGAATACACTAACAAGCTGTGTAGACCACTCCCTGCTGTTCAATCTCATGGTGGGCAGTAGAAACACCTGCTTTCTCTGTGTATCAGATTACTTACATGAGTTTTACTAATGAATCCCCAGCTTGACGCCCTATTTCTGCTAAATCTTTGAAAGGAACATTCCCCTCCCTCTCCTCATATCCATACCAAACAGAAATTCAAAATGTAATATACTGTTTCCTATATAACAACGTAGAAAATGGGCTTCCTTCTTCAATAAGGAATACCAGTATTGAAAAAGCACAGATGAAAACTATTTGAAATTTCACCCTATAGATTAGAAGAGATACAACACTTGGGGGGCTACCACTAAAAGGAGAGGGCTTTCGAAAATATTTTCCACTTGAATTTTCAAGTTTCCTCCTTTTGGATAAGGAAAGTGAGGCTCAGAGAGGTCAAGTTATAAGTGACACAGCAGGAATTTTTACCAGTTTTTATTTTTTTAATTTAGATGCAACTCATTATAGCATTACAGTCAACTTCTAGGTGTTGCTTTACTCCCTGAAAATATTCTGCTTTAGAGTATGGGGAGGACAAAAAATTATAGCTCTCCTTTCTCGTGTGTGTGTGTGTGTGTGTGTGTGTTAAGAAAATATGAGGTTTATAAAAGTGGCTAAGGAAAATGTCTAAGCAACAAAGGTTTCTAGGTCCCTCCAGCACTCCTAAGGTTGTAAATAGAAGTGGCTTTATCAATTTACCTGTGCATCACACAGGGGCCTGCGTTTAGAAGGACCCCAGGCTTGGCTTAGTTCTCTGCTGCTGCTATCCTGAAATTCTCAATAATTTTTTTAAAAGCCTGTAAATCTTCATTTTGCACCTAGCTTTCAAACTAGATGCTGTCTTTCATGTAAAGGCCAACAAAGTGAGAGGTTTAGAGGTCATTTGTTGGGGAGCCAAAGAATGGTTGAACCTCAGTGTCTGGGGCATGTGGCTGAGTTAAATAGAATCATGGTGGATGCCACAGACTGGAGATATGCTGGGGTACGTTTTTAGGTAATGTTTTCTCTTCCCAACTGCCTGCTGGGAATCCCAAGGGATAAGATGCTGTCTTTTCTTTCAATACGGGTTGCCATTTTCCCAACCCGGCCCTACTCCTTCATATTAGCTCTAGAAAAGTGTTTTTACACTGATGTTGCTTTAAATATAGCAAGCATAACTGATGTTGCAATATAATCTGATCTCCTTGATGGGGTTTGAAAGATAAAGGGAGTTTTGAGGTCTTCTAGTCCCACTTCTCACTGCCTCAGGAATCTTGCTAGCCCCCAACCGGTAGAAATTTACTAGGAATGACCATGGATTCTTACTATTGCTTCCAATTGATGGCTGTGGATACACCTATTGCCTCTGAGATGATTCTCTTTATTCTCTCTCATCTGTGTTCATTACTAGGACCTTTCATTGTTTTCATGGACAAACTATTCTGATGCTGTTTGCCTAATTCTGCCTTATTCTGGAAAGAACTCTCTTAACCAACCATTCATATTCCATCCATCTGCTCAAACCCTAGAATAGAGTGCCCCTCCATCTTTTGCACTTCCATTGATGGAGCTCTTTCAATGCATGTGATTCAGAGACCCCTGCTGCCTTGGACAACCAGTTGTGTTGCCATTGAACAATCTAGTGTCCCAAATTGATGACAAATTCTTAAAAGTTTTTCTATCAAAAAATTATGTTTGTTTCTTTCTCCCTCTCCCTCTCCCTCTCCCACTCTCTCTCCCTCTCCTTCTCCCTTCCCTTCTCCCTCTCCGTGGTACTAGAGATGGAACCCAGGAGCCCTCTACCACTGAGCCACATCTCCAGCCCTTTTAACTTTTTGAGAGAGGATGTCACTAAATAGTTCAGGCTAGCCTCGAATTTGTGATCCTTCTGCCTCAGTCTCCTGGGATTACAGGCATGTTCCACTATACCTGTCTTGAGTATTTATCTCTATTTGTTTGATCCACTCTGCATAGCTGTTCAATGAGTCAGGAGACTGAGGCAGGAGGATTACAAGTTCAAGCCCAGCCTCAGCAAGTGTGAGGCTAACCTGGGCAACTTAGACTATGCCTCAAAATAAAAAAAAGTGGGGACTGGGGATGTAACTCAGTGCTTCTCTGAGTTCAATCACCTGTACCACAAAATGAATGAATGAATGCATGTATGCATGAATGAATGAATAACTGTTTGATATTTTTGCAGTCTCTAAAGACAGCATTGAGACTGGGGGTTCCATAGGCCAACCTGTAATTTGGAAAGAATTTCACATCAAAAAGAATGCTTAATAGGAAGAAAGAAAACAAGAACTCCTAGTCAAAAACACTAATATTTATTTTGAGAAAATATATTTAGGCTCAGTGATGTAATGGAGAGATTTCTCTGCCTCAATTTCCAGACATAGTTTGCCTTGAAAACCTCTTGCCTGGGGCAATAGTCAGCTTCTGCATGAGATCCTGAATAGCTCAAACCCTAAAGGAAGCAGATAGACTAGTCGGGAATGTCATGGAAGTTATCAGGAATTAGTGTCCTTTTTGTAATATTTTCTTGGATATTCTTATAGCTTAACTTTTTTGTATAATAAAATGAGTAATCCTCCTATTTGAATTTCATCAATATGATGGAGCAAAAGACCATGACTCTCATGTATCTCTAGGGTTATATATGGAAAGACTGAAAGGAAATGTGCAAAAATATTAATAATGATTATCTTTCAGTTGAAGGATTAACTTTTATTTTCCTTTGAGTTTTGAATTTTTCCACAGTTCACTTGGCATAATAAAATGTGTATTACTAAAAATTTATTTCTACTCAATAGTAAGAAAACAAAACACCTCATTAAAATAAGGAGCCAAAGATGTTAACAGATATATCAACAAAGAAGATATAGAGGCAAATAGATGTAAAAGATACTCTGCTTCCTGTGTCATCAGGGGAAATACAAATTAAAACAACATTGAGCACACCTATTTGAACAGCCAAAATCCAGAATACCTACAGTACCAAATGTTAGCAAGGATAGGGAACAATAGTAAGTCTTATTCACTTTTGGCAGAAATGCAAAATGGCACAGCCATGTTTGTAATTTAAGGATAATGATGGAAAGGTTATCTGTATGCTTTTCTATTTAGGCATATCAGAGTTTCAAATATGAACTGAAAACTGTGACAGAAATTGTGCTCTGCTAAAACCAAAGTCAGACATTAACAAATATTCTACTTCTCCTCATGGCTGTAAAAAACCATACTAACTCCATGTTTATAGTGACCAAAACTCACGGTAAGTCTAAATTATGTGGTTATACTGGTTTTGCTCACTTGTTTTAAAGGAAGTAGCTATCATACGCAATTCAAGCCATCCCTTGTGCTTAGCATTTGAAGATTTTGACAGAATTTTCTCTGATAAAATTTGAGTTTGATACACACAGAATAAATTATTGTATAACCTCAATAAAAATTAACTTTATAAGTAGATTTTTTAAATGCTGAAAAAATGTAAAGAACTTAAAAAAGGAGCATCACTGTTGGATCAACAGACTCCTGTAACAGTGCCTTTTATCGATCACTTAGATATTCAAGTCAAACAGTTTGAACACCCACAATTTACTACAGTATTCAAATAAAAGAAAGAAAACTAACACAAAACAAGACAAAAATATGTCATGATCCCTATGAGAAGATTTAAATCTAAATAAATGCAATCTACTGCCTGTCCCCTCCCCATCAATTCCCATCCTAGACATGTGAATAGTTGGTTTGTTTTCACTTTTTTCAACCACTGTTAGGTAGCATTGGTGCCTTGTTTTCCAGAACTTCGTGACGGCTTTACCTACAGCTGCTAACCACCCACTATATTAATAATTCAGAGTTCTTTAAATCTTGATGCTGTATACAGTATTCATAGTTCTCACTCAGTCTATTATGTCGGAATTTGTTTTCTTACAGATCAATATGGAGCACCTACAAAGAATTGTGGAAAGTATTTACAGACCCAACTTGTACAAGTGAGTTGATTTCTAAATAACAAAATTCAATGGAAAGAGGAAAAACTATAGTCCAGCTTCCCTGTTCATCATGCTTCCAGCCCTCCATGGGTCTATTTTTGCACATTCCAGATATCAACAAGAAATTATCTAGCCAGCAGCCCATACTTCTTATAAAATTGAGAAATTTTGAGTCAAGGAACTAGGGAAATGTAAATGGGAACAGTTATCAAACTATACCTTGAAAGTGATAGTGAGTTGAGATCTCAGGATAGACAAAATTATTTAGAAAACTACCAAAGTGTAAAGACCTTGAGCCATGGACTAGACAAAATCTAGAATTAAATTCCAACACTGTCATTGAGAAGACACTGTAATGGTCAAGTTATTTTGCATCTCCAAGCCTCTGTTTTGTTTGTTTGGTTTGATCCATAATACAAGAAAAATAATACATACTTTTTAGGGTTTTTGTGATAATTTAAAGAAAGCATCTAATATACTCTCTTAGCACAGCATCTGGTATGTAGTTCACTATTAAGAATATAGAGATTATAGAAGATGTTGGTTTTCTTGCTGTTCTAGAAGCCCTCCTCTAAATCACTCATACAAACATATTCAAGAGAACCCCATGCATTTTCAATTATTTTTAGTGTCTCTTACCTTTGCTTTTATTGTTAGTTCCTCGTGCTTACAAGTTAGCTCTTCATTGTCTGAAAGTGATGAACCTAGACTTTGTTCCTGCAAATCTCTTATGGTTTTTTGAAACCAGCAAGTAACCTAGGAAAGAAGCAACAAAGAAAGAACAAAATTCAAATGATGCAAATAAGTCAGTATAAACTCAGGAATAATTCCTCAACCTTTTAAAGCTTAAGCCACTTTAATTTCTCCTTCTATAAAGTAATCCCATGTATTAAATGAATATAAGGTTTTATTTCTCTTCATTTCAACTTCTACATTCCTAAGAGAAAAAAAATAATTTCAGAAAAGCACAAAAATTACTTATCAGCTCAGTAAATTACATGGCATAAAGAAAATCTCAAAAAGAATGAAAATGAGTTCTTTTGTATCCTATAAATCATGCATTCTTTTCAAATGCTTTCTTTCATTGATATAAATATGAATCTGAATGTAGTTACATAGACCTAGATGGGGATATTAAACAACATATAAAATTATATTTTCTACTATAAAAAAGACAATGCAAAACTACTTAGATTGCTCTCGTTGCTAGAAATCTGTATGCAGAAATTAAACAGAAAAATTATTAAAATTCCATTGACATTTTAAGTGGCTAAGGGCATGATTCATTCATATAGATTCGATTTACACTACATGCCATACACCATGTTAGAACAACAAATATCAAAGAACTTGAAAGAAGCCATAAATTCACTGTCTCTTTCTCTCTCTCTCAATGCTGGGAATTGAACTCATCAAACATGCTAATAAATTACTCTACCACTAAGCTTCATCCTTAATCCTGATACCATACATTTTTCAAACAATGCTATAGTTTGACCTGGGACTTATGACTTGGGACCCCTGAATGCAGGTTCCTTATCCCAATTAAATAAAAGAGTTGAATTTATACTCTCAAATCCTTATATCCTTATGATCACATCATGGCCATATATATATATATATATATATATATATATATATATATTATAGTTGGACACATAGCTTTATTTTACTTATTTATTTATTTATTTTTAATTTTTTAATATTTATTTTTCAGTTTTCGGTGGACACAACATCTTTATTTTATGTGATGCTGAGGATAGAACCCAGCGCCCCGCACATGCTAGGCAAATGCGTTACCACTTGAGCCACATCCCCAGCCCATATTTATTTATTTTTATGTGGTGCTGAGGATTGAACCCAAGGCTTCACATGTGTTAGGCAAGCGCTCTACCACTGAGCCACAACCCCAGCCCAGCTTGATAGAAAACTACAAGCAAAACAGTTGGCTAGTTGATTTGAGGACATAATCTCTATTTTTCTCAACAAGTTTATAATAAGCATGATATAATAATTGTAAAGATAAGATTATCCAGGGCCACATAGTTAGCGTCAGAGCAGTATTTGCCTCCAAGTTTATAGGATTTCAAAACACATGTTCTTTCTGCTATTCCCAGATACATGCCTGGGTAACTTGAAGTCTTACAAAACCTTATCATCAAGGAGAACAACTTCAAACCCAAGAAATAGATACTGGCTGCCCATTCAAAATGGTGGACATATCCCAAACCTGATACTAATTTTCTAGGTTATCTTGCCATAGGATTTCTTCCAAATTCTGAAACAAAAAGAAGTGTTTGAAGCAAGAGTCTAGGATAAAGTTAGATTAAGTCTAAAATTCCACATAATAAGTGTACCACATACCTACATGCACACACCAGAATTCAGACTTAAAGGCTCATATACAATGGGATACCCCAGGATCATTATTAGGATTGATATTGCAGAGCTGATTATGAGAGCAAAAGTACCAACTCAGTATTTTCCAGCATGGAGCAGGCTGTATGGAGCAAGAGGATTTTTTCAGCTTTCTGATATTGGAAATCTCTGTTAACCTAAACTCTAGTCCAATCTCAATGCAAAGAAAAAGCAGTTTTCATGTAAAATATGCTTCATTTTTTCAGATTATTTGGTTATATATATATATATAATCTCATAGTTTCTACTTTTAAAATATTGTGTTTATGTATTTACAATTACTTGAAGTCAGTCTGTTTCTCTCATGTCCCAGTTATAACTGGATATGTACATGCACATATTAGAACTCACAGAGAATTTTATCAAGAATAATAAAATCTATTCATTACTTGTTTAATTTTTATAAAACAAAGTAATTTCTCATGAACTTAGACCATATGTAGACAACACAAGGAATGATTTAAGAGCATCCTTAAAGTGAAATGAATCATGAAGTTAGCTGAATTTCAGAGATAATTTATTTTATTAAGCACTGGGAGTGACTTTTATTTTATTCTTTTTATTTGTTTGTCTTTTGGTACCAAGAATTGAAACCAGAGGTTCTCAACCACTGAGCTACATCCCCAACCTTTTTTTTTTTTTTTTTTTGAGATAGAATCTGACTAAGTTACTTAGGGCCCCGCTAAGTTGCTGAAGCTGGCTTTGAACTTATAATCTTCCTGCCTTAGCCTCCCAAACTGTTGGGATCATAGACGTGCACTAGCTAAGTTTCATTTATTCTTAGCTAAAGTGTTGGGGAGGAGGTGCCTAGAAATCTCAAGAATGCTTTATTAGAGACGGTTAATATAGAAGCTGAGTAAATGAAACATGGGTACAAACAGGTGTCCATTAATCTCCCCAAACAGGTGAGAAACCTGAACCTTCAGATGGTCCTATTAAATTTTATGAGTCAAAAACTTGTTATTTAACACATGCTAGTAGTGATGAAAGCCAGTGAGAAGTGAGTTATTTTCATTTATAAATGGTATTAAGTGACCTCATCCTCTAGATTGGGCCAATACTATTTTAACCCCCAAAGGATACTATTCCTATGAGGCAATATTATTCCCTAAAAGAGAATGTAAGTAAAAAACCTGGTGATATGCAGTATTTCCTGTGCAAATACCTGCCTGTTAAAGCATGCTGACTCTCTAGAGCTACACATTTTTTAAAATATTTATTTTTTAGTTACACATAATACCTTTATTATGTTTTTTTCTTTTTTAAAAATTTTTATTATTGGTTGTTCAAAACATTACATAGTGCTTGACATATCATATTTCATACATTTGATTCACGTGGGTTATGAACTTCCATTTTTATCCCGTATACAGATTGCAGAATCACATGGGTTACACATCCACTGTTTTACATATTTCTATTCTAGTGTCTGTTGTATTCTGTTGCCTTTCCTATCCTCTACTATCCCCCCTCCCCTCCCCTCCCCTCCCATCTTCTCTCTCTACCCCATCTACTGTAATTCATTTCTCCCCCTTGTTTTTTTCCCTTTCCCCTCACTTCCTCTTATATGTAATTTTGTTTATGTATTTTATATGGTACTGAGGATTGAACCCAGGGCCTTGCACGTGCTAGACAAGTGCTCTACTGCTGAGCCACAACCCCAGCCCAAGAGCTACACATTTCTATTGCCACAACACCCTAGAAAGAAACAAAACAAAAACAGGTTGGCATAAAACTCCAAAGTAAGTAGATTGTGAGGGTTTACATCTCATCCTGAGGTGCTCACACACACAGAGGCAGCTTCATAATTCAGATTTATCATATATGCCATGGGATGTATGCAAAACAGACTCTCAGAGTCCTTCTCAGGCTAAAATAAGACACCCTAAATAGCCAAGAGCATGTCAACCACAATACTCTGATACCCAGTAAATCAATCATGCCATCCTGTAAGTAGCTACTATAGACAGCTGCACAGATATTCCAAGTGCACTTTAGATCATCTGCTGTCCCAAAGCCTGAGTGGTAAGTACAGCAAATGATGCATATGGACATGTTTGTAGAATAAGATTCCTGCAAAAGGATGAAAATATGACCCAGGGGTTGATAGAATGTGAAAATGAAGGAAAAACAAAAAACATTCAAAGTGTACACTGAAGTGAGTTCTGGGCATTGCTAGACTAAACGAGGAAGTGAAAACACTTTTCCTCTCTTTTCTCAGTTCCTATCTCTCAGCCCGACTTAAGCAATATGCTTATGATCATCTTATCAGTTTGACGGAGATTCTAGGTACTTGAAGGAGATAGAACTAAGTCTGGGAAGAAGTGCGACAAGTATTTTGGCGGGGAGAGGGTATGTGGCATCTATCAGAGGGTGACGAAAGAGAGATAAAGGGAAGTCAACAAAAATACAAAGGAGAATCAGGGATGTTCAATAAAACCAAGAGGCTACCTTGAAAGCTGAAGAAGCCAGAAAAATTCTGCCAAAGAGCATAGACTCACACTGCCCAAGTTATTAGCTTCTAACTCACACATGGCCATCAAGTACTTTGGAATGTGGATAGTACAATCAGAAATTTGCTCTAAGTATAAAATACACATCAAATCTCATAGACTTCACATAAAAAAAATGAAAGTATCTCATCAAGAATATTAGCATTTTCATAAGCCAAACTCTGAAGGCCAAGGGTACTATGTTTTTTCTCACATGCAGAAGCTAAATAGGAAAAAGGAAAAGAAAGGTGGGGGTAGATCTCATGAAAGTCAAAGGGAGATCAGTAGAGGAAGGGGACCAGGGGTGGGAGGTGGGAAGGGAAGAGAGAAGTGCTGGGGGAATGATATGGGCCAAATTATATTGCTGTCTTATATGCATGTATAAATATATAACAACAGAGCCCATCATTATGTACAACTATAACATATCAATAAAAAATGCCAGGGGAAAAAAAGAATGCTCGTATTGCCGGGCAGGGTGGTACATGCTGTGGTCCCAGCAGTTTGCTAAGGCAGGAGGATTGAAGTTTGTTGCCAGCCTGGGCAACTTAACTAGATCCTGTATCAAAATAAAAAAAAATAAAAAGGGCTTGGGATATTGCTCAGTGATAGAGAACCCTGGGGTAAAATCCCCACTACAACACACACACACACACACACACAAGAATATTAGTATTAATTACCTGTTGAAATAATATTTTGAACATTTTGGGTTTAAATATATATGATTACTTTTCACTTTTTGAATATTTCTTTTTACTTGTTTTAAATGGCTACTACAATATTTAAAATCACAGATTTTTATTGGATGGTTCTGTAATTCAAGGATGTTCCAAAAAATCATTTATTTCTTAAATGTAAATGTAAGGAATGAGTTTTAATTAATAGCAAATTAAAATGCATAGCCAGGAGAATAGTGGAATGAGATATCAGTTGGGTGCATTTATGGATCACTGGTGGGAGCTGGTGAGAAAGAAGAACTAATGACCCATTCAAAGAAGCTGATTGGCTGAGTTCATTGGCTGAATACAGGAAGACAGCTGAAGATAGCTTTGGGGAAAGCACAGGGAACAAATGGATTCCTCCTCATATTTTTTTTTCTATATTTGATTAGATGAAGCATGCATTTATGGCAGGGAGAGAGAACTGAAGATTCATGAGAGTTAATACAGGAGTGTATCAGATTGAGTAGGAAGGATGGAAGGGAATGGTGTTGAAGAAGTTATCTGTGGGCAAAAAGGACAAGTCTTTGTTGAACTTTCTACCCCACACCTGGAACCCTGCTGGAAGATAAGAATAAAGAAAGTAAGAGAAGAGTAGACCTTCACAGAGCGGTATAGGGTACTACCTGGGTAGCTTACACCAATATCTCATCTAATCTTTATACCCTTTCTATATGGAGATAATGGCTATTTCAATAAATGAGTCAATTCAAACCCACACAGATTAAGTAACTTGCCTAAGTCCTACAGTTGGGGATAGGAATGCCATGGCTGAAGTTCATACCGCCTGATCCAGTAATTATTTTTCCTTTTCATCATATTTATCTATACAAATAAAGAATTCTGAAAAAGAGAAGTGGTTCTTATTAGTCTGTAATGATAACCAGTCTTAAAATCAAAACCACAATGCAAGCCTGTACTTATAAAACCTAATTCTAACATGGAAAATGGCCCTGTGTGCAGTTGCGGGGGCTCAGTGGAAATAGTGCATTGGAGAGGGTAAGGGAAGTATGCCCCAGACCCATCAGGAATGCTGAGAGGAAGAGGCCAGACATGGGCAGAGGTGACAGCAAGCACAGACCAAGAGAACCAGTTCCCAAATGATACATGCCAAAGATAGGACTGAAACATCAGAACACATGCAATACAAAATGCTCTCAGGTGTTCAAGGATAAACAAACTCAGGTGGCAAGCATGTGAACTGGTGCCACAGCCTGAAGTCATGCATCAGACTGCCACGAACCACTAGTTTCTTTTTCTGCAATTTGTTCTACAATCTGAGATTGGATCTTATTTTTTTAATCTTTATTTAAGACTATATTGAAGGAGGTGATCCAGCAACAAGCAATTCAAACCACCTTAATAAAAATGCTTAAGGGAAGATGATAATCTCTTCAAATTATTTTCATTTTCTTTTCCAAGAGAACAGTTCTTGCCAAATAACCAGCTATTATTAGAGACCAAAAAAAAATGATAAAGAGATGGGCAGGGAGGAATCAGTTATTTATCTTCTTTAACCTAAGACATTTTGACAGTCTAGCTCTCTCTCAGCTACCAAAAATACACTCATATATTCCAAAATATTTTCAGCTATAGTTGATGGCCACAGGTGACAGTTCCAATGACTACCTTGATTTTGAAGGCATGTTAGTATTATAGCAGCAATTTTAGCTCCCAAAAGGTTTTAGGTTTTCTTCTTTTCCTTTTTTTTCCCCAATGGTGGGGAAACTAGAAACCAGTTGTCTGTATTTTGTGTTAGGCAATCAGGTCAAATGTGCTCTGTACTTAACTGGGCAATAACCAGAATCAAATATTCATTGGCTTCATTTAGGTGACTATGACATTAGAAGAGGTAGTAGAGACATGTTCTGATGTTGTACCTGAGGAATTGGGAGTAGGGAAAAAAAGAACAATTATTGCTGTTAAAGTGAACTGTTTGGCCTAGAACTGCCTCCGTACTCTTTAAGTGTGGCTTTTACTAAAGCTTTCTTCATACTTGAAGGATTGCAATCTAACTTGATGCTGACTATGACCTACTTTGGTAACAAGAGGAAGAGTCTCAGACAGTCACAAGAGTACAACTGTTTAAACCATGTTCAAATAAGACAGGTGTGAGCTGTAACCAGTCCTCTCTCTCTGTGCCTAACTTCCAATCTCTGAATGTCATTTCCTTTTTTCTGGCTATGACTATAACCCACCCCATGTGATGTAGTAGAGCATTCCAAAGCATTTTTGGTCCACACTACTGCCTGATTGTGGAATCACAAATAAAGTCAACTAAGAGCTGAAAACCTAAATTTGTTATAACTTTGTCTCTTAACACTACTAAACATGTAGATTGAGTTTCTTTTACTAAATGTATTTTGGGATCCATCTAACTATAGGCCTATTGTTATTTGGGCTTAGTCTCAGAGATTCAAAGAGGACAATGTTCACAGTTTTCTGCTGTAGAATTTGGGAGCTCTCCTTAAGTCATTGAAGTCAGCTGGAAGGCATTAGTATCTTCCCAAATTATTGAATCCCAGGATAAATGCTGGTTGTGAGTGGCACATGTCTGTAGTCCCAGCTACTCAGGAAATTGAGGCAGGAGTATCAAAAGTTGGAGTTCATCCTGGGAAGTTCAGTGAGACACTGTCTTGAAAAAATAATTAAAAGGTCTGGGGATATAACTCAGTGACAGAGTGCTTGCCTAACAGGCACAAGACTCTGGGTTCACTCCCTGGCAACACAAATATACACACACATGCATGTGCACACACACACACACACACTAACAACCCTGTTGATTGATAAGGAGGAGAACTAAAATATATTATCATGAGGCAAATTTTGTTATTTTATAAATAGCTTCACAGATCAGCTTTGTACCTGTATATAATTATAATATTATATATAATCATATATATAATCTGACTTGTATTGACAAATAATTTCTCTGTGTCTTTATTTCTCAAGAAAGATAAAGACTTCCCTTCCCAACCTTGCCCTCACATCCTATTTGTTTAGCTGGGCTCTTCAATTTCAGCTCCTCAGTGGTAGAAAGCTATTTAGTCCAATCAATAAAATTAGTACAGCAAAAGTCTCTGGACCCATATTTTATTTTTAAAATTACCTCCAACTCATTGAGAGAAATTCCCCTAGCTGTAGAAGTCTTCTTTCTAGAAAGGAAACATAGCCCTGCCCAGTGTCTTGGCAATGTGTGCTCCTGCCAAAAATAACCAAGGCCTGGTTTTCCCAATATAACTTTCCACCCTAATCGATCTGGAGATGGAGAACCAACTACATTCACTATGTAAGATAGAAAAAAGAGACAGACAGACATTAGGAGTAGGACCGAGGTTTGACATTTTCCAAGGTCATGCAGCTTCATAGATTTCAGTTTGAAGCTTTGACCTAAACCCCTGGTTGTTAAAAGAAATGAGAGATAATATCATGTGTCTTCAGAAGACAAATCACTGCTAAATTTTATTTTATTTTTTTATTGGTTATTCAAAACATTACAAAACTCTTGACATATCATATTTCATACATTCGATTCAAGTGGGTTATGAACTCCCATTTTTACCCCTAAATTTTAAAGGGATGTTGTAATCATTTTAAAGTACAATGGTTATTTTGCTTAATTATAAGTCTCCCTTTAAAATGTATTAAAATTAATTGAGTCTTTAGGTTTGTCTTTGGGGACCCTGAAAGTGAGGGAAAGGAGAGAATGAGTCCCCCTCCCAGATTGGGATGGTGGCAGTGCTGACACAAAAAGGAAAGCCAACTCCAACACCAGGACAAGGAAGAAAAAGAGTTCAGGGAGGAGAAAGGAGATGGATACACAGGCAGCATGGGGCTCAGCAGACAGCTCAGGCAGCACTAGCAAATTTTGTCCCACAACAGGTATGAGGGGTAGGGGCCAAGCACAGCCTTCCAAAGAGAACATAGGCATCACTTTGGAGAATGAATTCAGTCATAGTAAATACCCCACATTCATCCTACCAACTGATTTTGGGAATTAAATAATCAAAATGTTAAAGCATCAGTTTAAATGAACATCCACAATGGATGTTTTCCAAGACCCAAGTGGATTTTTGAAACCAAGAGCAATACTAAATTCTATGCATGCTATTTTTCCTATATATATATACTAATGATAGAGTTTATTTATAAATCAGACATACTAAAGTATTAACTATGATTGATAACTAATAGTAAAATAAAACTGGGACTGAGATATAGCTCAGTGGTACCTAGCCCTGGGTTAGATCCCCAGAATGTCAAGGAAAAAAGATAGAACTATTATAATAACCTGCTGTCATAAAAGTTATTTAAAATTTATGAATTTTTCATTTCTGGAATTATCCATTTAATATTTTTGAGCCATGGTTGACTGTGGGTAAGAGTAGAAAATGAAACTTCAAATAAGGGAGGACAACTGTATATAGAAGTAACATACTAAATTTAATGAAACTGTAGTTAAGTATAATAAATATAAATGAGCTAAAGAAATACCTAAAGGGTGGAGGAAGTTGGTGGATAGCTGAAAAGTTGATTTTTAACTATCTGGGAGAAAAAGCGAAACTTTTGAATAAACTAGGCTGGATATCAAGTCATAAAATGGAATTTATTCCCCTGCACATCAGAACATTTTAGAATTCTAGGATCACATAGTGTTTTAGAGAATGGGTGTGGGATCCAGCTGATATGCAGAATTTTGTGCTAGTGATATCTAAGCTCAGAAAGTGCCTTATACCGCTATAGTGAACACCTGAATGTTTACTGAGGAGTTAACATATGCCAGATTGTGCTCTAACATTTGTACATATATGACCCTATTTATTTTGTACAAAATCTATAGGCAGATGCTACTATTGTCCTTATTTTACCAAAAAGAAAACTAAGGCACAGAGGCCGATAAATGGTCCAAATCCATCTAAGCTAGTAAAGGTGAAAGCAGGTTTGGTCCCCTTACTATTTGTATCTGAGTCCCTCTGTTGCTACCTTTGACCTGCAATGTCATTGAAAACAGTAATGATTAGCAAGTACTCCAGCAACGGTGTCTGCTACTTTCAAAATTATATGTTCCTTAGGGCTGGGTAGCGGCCCAGTGGTAGAGCGCTTGCCTAGCATGTGTGAGGAACTAGGTTCAATTCTCAGCACCACATATAAATAAATGAAATAAAATAAAAGTTCATCAACATCTAACAATTTTTTTAAAAAAATTGTTTCTCCTACAACATTAAGGTACTTTATATTTCCTGCTGGCATGCTTTAGAGAGAATTCTAGAAGAAGCCTACACACCAAAATGAAATTCTGGGATAAATCTTAATCTACAAATGGCTAGTTAGATATTGTTATCTTTTACTGAACTAAACTATTGATTCTAGTATCACCAAGATAATTCAACCCTTATTTTGGTTTTATGCCAGACACTGTTTGAAAACTACATTTAGGGGCTAGGTTATAGCTCAGTGGTAGAGCACTTGCCTAGCAAGTATGAGGCACTAGGTCCAATCCTCAGCACCGTATAAAAATAAATAAAAGGTATTGTACTCACTTTCAACTAAAAAAAAAATTTTAAAAAGCTACATTCAAAGAAAAATTTAAAAAAAAAAACACTAACATTTCACACATTATATCAATTTAAGCTGACCAACCATTCAAGCCCTAAATGCTAGTTAGAAAGTGGCAGCATGCACCAGACAGCACATACATGCACACATGTGTTCATACACACACAGTTTTACAGATGCCCACCAGGTACAAGACTGGTGCCCTGAGACTGTGCTTTATGTAGACCATCTTGATATCATTTTTAATTTTCTACTGACAGGAAATATACTATATGATTATGATGTATACTGTATTCAAATTATAACCCACAAAACCTTCCAAGTGAATGCAACCTCTCTGACCCTCCCCCAGAAATATGTATCTTACACACATATATATGTGATCCAGATAGTAAAAAAAGATTGTCTCCCTTGTGTCTTAATTCTCCTAGATGTCCTTGACACTGTCTTATACAAACAGGCCATGAATAACTTAGTTTTAATATATTTGTTTGGCTCACTTATGCCTGATTGGAGCAATTGAGAAAAATTACATTCATAAATCTTCTTGCCAAGATAATTAATTATACACAAAATACTCCAAGCTGCTTCTGATTTTCATTAATGAAGCAGATTATCTGAAAAATAAGATGCTGCAGGAACTGAAAAGAAAGGGCAGCTGCTCATCTTTCAATGTAAAATGAGTGCACATTTTTACATCTGAAACATAACGATAAAGAAATAACATGCTATGATTATGTTTACCAGGCTCTCACATCCCAATTAAGACAGAAAAATCTATTGTTTTCGTTCTCCTTTTTCTGGAATTGATATAAATCTTAAGTTGCTATCATGCTGGTCACTTAATTTCTATTCCAAAGGTGAATTAGCTGACTTTTTCAAAAGCATTAGGCCAGAAGCACTTAGAGAGAAAGAAGCACTACATGCATCCTTCAAATGGCCCTAAAGGAGAAGAGAAGCCTCAGATACTCAGGCATTCACATTATTATTTATCAGTCATCTTTGTTCTAATTCTTCACTTAATTTCCCCTTGAGTGGTTAAAATGATTGACAAAGCTGATATTTTATTCATGTAAAGTCTGACAGCTTCTATGATTCTTTAAAATAGATAGGGAATGGACAAAATAAACTTTGCATTCCAAAGAGGAGTGGTTCCACACACGATGTTCTAGAATTATCAGGAAAATCATCCAGGAACATGATAATCATAGAACTTAAATTACTTGCAGACCTCACTCACCTTGGTGTCCCTGCTGCTCATCTGTACCAGTATACCATCAGCAAAACTATAGAATAGAGAAACTTTAAAATTCAGGTAAGAGAATTATGCTAATACCTACCTAGCTTTTTTGAATGTTTTTCTTGTTACATAATTATCAACAGGGTCAGCATTGACTATTGCTTATAACATTGAAAAACTGAAGGGTTTACTTACTCATCAGTAAGGTGTTGCTTAAATTGTGTTACATTCAATTAGCAAAATACAATGTATCTGTTAAAATTATTCTACTTTTGACATAAGAATATGTCTATGATTTGTTCAACTGAATAAAAATCAGATTACAGTAGAATAGATACAGGCAAATTTAGTTGACTTTTGTATATTTGTTTGTTCCTTCAACAAATGTGTATGTGCTTGTGTGTTTAGGCCCCTGTTAGGATAAAAGCCTAAAAGGTAGCTGTAAACCAAAATCCTAATAAAGCATCTACATGGATAATAAGCTCCTCACATTTCTAACAAAAGTTAGAGTGCCCATTAAACAAATATGGCTGAGTGCCCACTAAACAAATATGGCTGCTAAGATTATAAAAGTGACCTTTATTTGATCATACCCTAGGAACTCAAAATAAACAATGAAATTGACCTTCAACTCAAGCCCTGTCTTTACTGGAGCATGACGGTGGAGGGAGCAGGAAAAGGAGAGCAATGACATATTGGCCCTTCACTATCCTTTACAGACATGATGATAAAAACTCCTAATACTAATACCACAGTTTCTGTGTTCCAGGTACTGTCCTAAGTACTTGTCATATAATAACTCTTGGGTCATCCTAATAACCCTTAAAGGTAGGTCCTATTATTATCCACATTTTTAGAGAAAACTGAGCCTCAGGCAATTTAAATAAATGCTCAGTTACTCACTTGATAAGTAGTGAAGCGGTGATTTAAACCCAGCCAACAGGCTGCCCCAGGATTGTTGCTGTTAACAAGCACAAAGAAACAACAGTTGTTATTAATTATTCCAGTTGCTGTCATTGCTATTATTGAGAGGATGTGTTAATAGGGATCATTTTAAGATTAAGAGCCTAAATTTTATATTTAGTCATCATCTAAGGTCCCATTTTTCCAGCTTGAAATAAGAACAAGTATTTGCTTCCAGTTATAGGTCTGTCTTTCCAATTTGTGTCAAAGAAAAATAAAACATGTAAAAAGACCCCTTTCCTGTGCATCCAAACCAGAAGATCTCTCTCTGTATCCTTTCTCTTAATTCTTTCCCCTTAATATTCATAGATTTGAGCACAGAATTGAGACAATCAGAAATGTTGCAATAAATATACCATCTATATCAGTTGGGGGTTTGCAAAGAGAATTCTGTCCACACTTACCCTCAAATGACTGAGATGAAAGGAATACCTCATAAACATATCAATGGCTGATCAGAGTTTTGCCTGCAGCCTGGGTAGTGAGTTCTAAAGAGCCTACACACCTCCCAGGCCCTCTCACCACTGAGCATTCAGCCATTGGCCAAGGTCAGATTTCTTTACTGACATCAGACCATTCTTCTATTTTGAGGTTACAGACTTTTTAAAATAATAATCACAGCAATCTAGCACAATTCAGCAGCACACTCATGTTTCTCCAACTTTTTAGAAAAGTACTATTAACATTTCAGGACTGCAAAAAAAAAAATTGTTTTTGGCAGTAGTGACCTGGAAAGAAGTGAGAAAGAGAACCCAACAGTAAAACACAGTCATTTTCAAACTGTCTGTAAGTGTTTTCCCATTCACAAAATCAATATTATAATGACAGTACATAAAAATTGTTTCTTTTGTATTCATATTTACTTGGAAAAACAACATGGTAGTTTGGAAGAAAGCCTTTTGGATCAAAAATAAAAGGATTTGACTATAACAACAGAGACACTGCCCCAGGGTATGGCTGATCCACATATGACCAGTTAGCAGAGGCAGGATATCAGCCAGTGCCCATTGTGTTACCTGGTTTTCTTGTTGGTCCCACAGACATATCTGCAGAACCTGACCCAACTCTTGCCGCTGCTGCTGCAGGTACTTGTCTAGCTGCCTTCTCCTGTCTTGCAGAAGTTCAAGAAGGCTGTCAATCTTCAGACAGCTGCTCTGAGCTCCGTGGATCAACTCGGAACTCACAGTAGGTCCATCACACTTGAATTTCTCTATGAAGTCCGTGAGTTGCTGGCTTTTGTTTAAAAGGGCTAGAGATCGAGATAAGAGTTCTAGAAGAAAATTAAAAAGAAAACGAGATAATGACATAAGCAAGCTTTTATGTAGTAATATTTGGATTCTTCACATAATTTTAAATGCATATAGCTTTAATAGTAATAACAAGCCACACTGCAAGGAATTTAAATGTGTAAACATAAACTGCTTACAAACTTGAAATAGTCAAACACCCTGGCCTAACCATTGCTACAGCCCTAACTGTCGGATGTTAGATGCTAAAGTTGAGCATTAGCATGATTCAGTGTAGGCCATGGAAGGATGGTGGAATTTTGATATGGTTCACTGTTTTAGTGGTGGGATTCTGGTTATGGTGCCAACCCTCCCTGGACTATTCTGTATTCTGAGCTTGTTGAACTAAATATGAGGTTAAAAGGTAATACCTGTCATGGCCAAACACCCAGTGAAGGTTATGGCCAGCTGTTTCAATGTCAGAGACTATGACAAGGTGGAAAAACTCGCTCAGTCTAATGGGGTCAGTTTTCACTCAGTTCTAGCCAACTGTTGACATGAGAGAATGTGGTTGCAGTGCTAATAGGGCTTCCAATTTTTTTAAAGAGTTATAACTATAGATTTGTATGGAAAAGCTTCTGATTTTTAATGTTTTATACTTTGTATATTTTTAATTAAAACTCCCCACAAGATAAAGCATATTTACCTGTCAAATGGGCTATAAGTTTGTGATCTTTGAAATAAATTACATTGTAGGTTTAAGTAACATCTGTCTATTAAAATATTAGATAATAGTACTAGAGCTTACTAATATAATAGTATCTCCAAGCAAGAAGGGTGTGATTATGTGCCCTGCGTAATTTGGGAGTCACCAATACAAAGAAACAAATGAAACACTAAGGATTTGAACTATAACAGAAGAATAGGAGAATTTAAATTAAAAAGTCAGGGAGAACATTGAAATTCATTTTCTTGGACAAAGAAATGGAAGCTGTTAGATTTGAAATGTTCTCTGAAAAGCTCATGCTTTAGAAGCATGGTCCCCAGTATAGCAAGTTATAGAAAGAAGACTATTAGGCAATGATTAGATCATGGGGACTGTACCTCATCAGTGGATTAATCTATTTGATGGATTAATCATTTGAATACTGGGTGGTAATTATACATAGGTATAGGTATAATTATATACATATACATGTATTATTATATGTATAATTTTCTCATGGCTAGAGAAAGTAGGTCACTAGGCTGGGTGAATGCCCTTGGGGACTATATCTTGTCCCTGGCTCTCCCTTCCCTCACCCCTCATCCCTGACTGCCCTGTGCGAGCAGCTTTCCTCTGCCACACCTCTTCCTCCATGATGTCCTGCCTCATTTCAGGACTATGGAATGAGACCTCTGAAACTGTGAGCCCAAATCAAGTTTTCTTCCTCTAAGTTGTTCTTTTCAGGTATTTTGGTCACAATGATGAAAAGGTAACACAGAAGAAAACATTACTAAGCTAGCAGCAGGGGAAGGGATGTGCAAAAAAAAAAAAAGGCCTATTGTCTAAAACAAGTTTGTTATGGGGAAGTAAAAGAAACAGCAGGAGAAACAAGGTGAAATAGGTTATAGTGCATATAAACTGATGAGTTTAAATTTATATAGCCATAATTTTGCAAACAATGTAATAATCAGAATGAGCGAGTTTAGTTTTGTATATGGAAAAAGAATTTTTTTCCTTTGCATTGAAGAGCTTGTTATGATATTTNATTCTTTTTTTTTTTTTTTTTTTAGTTTTCTGTCGGGGTTTCTGTCAAAATAGTATAACCACGACCACATTGCTCTAGGCATGCATCCGCCAGAGCCAAAGGTAATTTGAGGCTGCGTCAGCCTATTACCGGCTACCTGCTGGTCACCTAAATGGACCAATTCCTCCCTCAGTTCCCTCTGCCAGTTCCCTTGGCCTTCATCTGTCAGTTCCTCATACTCACATTTTTTACAGTCTACATTTATCTAGTTATTTATTCCATCAGGTAGTTGGTCATACCAAATGACATATTTTTCTTCACTGTAAACCATCTAGCTATATGGTGACCTTCAAGAATATAAAAGCTCTACAGTTTGTTTATTGGAAAGATTACACATTTCTGCATATATAAAACCCTAATAGCTGGTCTCAGTGGCACATGCCTGTAATCCCAGAGACAAGGGGTTACAGAGGCCGAGGCAGGAGGATTGCAAGTTCATAGCCAGCCCCAGCAACTTAGTATGGCTCTAAGCAACTTAGAGAGACCATACCTCAAAATAAAAAATAAAAAGTGGTAGTTAAGCACCACTGGGTTTAATCCCCAGCACACAAAATTAAATTAAATAAATAAAAAAACCCCTACTTACCTTATGATGTGAAGTTGGTAAACATTCAGTAAAATTTTCATTGCTTAATTGGTTAGATTAATTTTGTCATATTAAAAAAGTAATACTGATCTCACTGGCTTGGGAGGCAGAGGCAGGAGAATAATGGGCTTAAGGCCAGCCTCAGCAGCAGCAAGGTGCTAAGCAACTCACTGAGACACTATCTCTAAATAAAAAACAAAGGGCTGGGGATGTAGCTCAGTAGTCAAGTGCCTCTGAGTTCAATCTTCAGTACTCCCTCCAAAAAAGTGATACTAAAGTACATTTTATACTAGTATCTATATGGTTTGCCATAATTATTAGGTATAAATAATAAATTTAAATTAGTGAAGGAGGTCAACAAATTAGGTGGGCTTAATAGTTATTAAAATCTTGCCCAAATTAGTGCTTTCAAAAAAGTATCAAGGCCACAGTCATCAAGGTCACTGAGACCACAGATGATATTTCTTCCCAATAAATTTTAAAATATTCTGAAATCTTTCTCAAGAAGATTTTTTTTTCTTAAACTTACTTAATGAGCATTTTGAAATGTATTCAAAAGTAAAGATAACAGTGTAACAATGGGCCCCCATGAGACTATATCTATTTAAAATCTATGACAATGGAGTAATAAGATTCTCCCTGCCTTACAGATCTGTAGGAATTTTGTTCATTTTAAGAAGGACATTAAACAGGTAGAGGGTACAGCTGTGATCAAAATTAAAGTAACTATTCTCCTCCTGAACATCCCTGTAGTACCTTGTTTATTGCTTACTTTTTCATCATTCTGCCATGCCTTCCATTGGAATTAAATACAAGAAACATTCAATGAGAAATACACTTTGGGTTGGAAGCTATCTTAAGTTCAGGAGGTGCAGAGATGCTCGAATCCCTGCCACCCAGGCTCTCCCAATCTGGTGATAAATATAAGTAAGGAAATAAGTTATTACTGCACAGTGAGCAGGGTGGTGTACAAGAGACACTCAGAGGAAGCATAGAAGAGTGTGACAAGCAGGTACCTGCCCTGCTAAACCACTGGCTTCCTGAGGCCAAAGTCTGTGCACTCTCCAGACACATGGCTCTAGGTTTCTCACCAGCTCCAGGCTTGGAAAACACTGTTTAAGTATGTGTGGTTGAACTGAGGATGACCAGGTTGGTAGCCAGGTTTATCATGGAAACTATGCTTGCTGGAAAAAAACTTTAACTAACTAGGCTTGTGTAGCCCAAAGGAGAGAAGACAAGAGAAGATATGTTAGTTTTCAACTATTTTAAGGACTGTCGGAGGAACAGGCTTATTCTGTAACATTCCAGAGGGCAGAAACTTCAACTTGTTCCTGCAGTTCTGACCTCTGCAATGTTACAGGATAAGCTTCTCACAAACAATGCAGCCTGAGCATTGCTCAATTACAGAAAGGCACAGGAGAAGCTAATTGAAGTGAGCCGACTAAGAGGAGTAAGTTAGATCATGGTTCTCAGTTACAGTGTTAGCTTTTGCCATCCCAACATTCTCTGTACTACTCAACTGATGGACATATCAGAGATGTATTACAACTATACTTATACTTCATTTCCTTAAATTTAAAGATAACAGATATGAAGCCCTTAACTACAAACTGGAGTTTCATCCATTAATATGTACTTCAAATCAGCTCATCTTAATCATATCCCACTGAATCAGTTGATGATTATGTTTAATCAACTCCCATTCTATGAAAACAAAGTGCTTGAACCATCATGAGGCATATAAATTAGAACCAGGTATCTTGACCAGCCCTTATGTAATCCTTGGGCTTCTAGTATCACAAAAAGGGGCACAAAAGGGTTCTGGTAAACATCTCATCAGGATGGAAGAATATTTTGTTGTCACAAAAATAAAGCAAGTTTCCTGTCTTCAGCTAGCATTTTTATCCATCTTTTCAGACTAAGAGAAGGCCAGGTGGACTCTGAAACACAATACCCCTGAAAAGCAATCCCCTGTCAGCTGGATGCCAGCAGTGTAGCCTATGGCCTCCAACCAAGCAGTGCACACCCATGTAAACTGGCTTGCTGTGCTGCACATCTGCCAACCTTGTAGGAGCCAACAGGAGCAAGCATACAATGTTTAGACTACTTCACCCCCTTCCAGCTCCATCTCTCAATGTTTCTGGGAAATTTTCTACTTCCATAAGCCCCCATCCCTCTGGAAAACTTCATTTTATTGCTTCAGTAATGAACCTTTTCATCAAAAGTATCAGTCACTCTCAGATTTCCAGGAGTAAAATTGCTGTGTGAAGATCATGCTGGTTGGATAAAGATTGAATTGAGACCAAGAACCCACCTCAGTTAACTAGACTCAATTCACTTTCCAGTCTCTGAGAAAGAATGTCATGTGATTCTGCTCACCCCCTGTGGGGTGGCCAGCTAAATTGTGGCTGCCATGTAAATAATGGATAGCTACTGCTTTAGTGCTGAATCTTTTGATGTTTATGATTCTTGTTAGTGATAGGTTGTACAGAATAATAATCAGTTAAAATTGCATGTATATATTTCATAGGTTCTCATAAGAATTTACCCAGGAAATATTGAATTCTTTAGTCTTTGGGTTTGGGAAAAGTTATGGTACATTATTAATCATAATGATCTAGGTCCTGTGGAGAATGAATATAAAGACAATACATGTTTGTGGATTTGAAAATGTTCTTTATTCTTCTCTAACATCATCAAATTTGTGGAGCTAAAAGTCATTTCATTCATGCTTAGTTTTAATTAGAAGACACATTAGGCAGAAGTGACTTTCCGTATGTATTTATCTACCCTACTTCCCCAAAGATGATAGCAAATAACTACTCTTCCACAAATACCTTCCTTGTTCTAGTACTGGCCATTCCCAAATTTGGCAGTGGAGGGTTAGAGGAGAGGCCTGGCATACAAATTGATGTAACAATTAGACTGTCTTCAGAGCTGTGCAGAGGAAATTGGAAATCTTTTTGTGTAATGCTTTATTACTTGTATCTGGAAGAAGCTCCCTACTTTTTTTCTGCAATAATGAGAGAGGAATTTTCTTTATTCAAAGTGGCTATTTAAAAGACTGGCCTTCATTTATTAACACTTAAAAGGAATATTCACTGAATTTAACCAACAAGTATTTAGGACCCACCATCCACATTGCTAGATGCAAGGATAAAATGATGAACAAGGTGAAAACGGCCTCTTTCCTCAAGAATTAAAACTAGAAGACCAGGTAAGGAATCTTCCAGAGGCTCTTCCTCTGCATTCTCTTAGAATCATTTACACTTAGTGCTTGCTTTTAGAAGGTAACCACAAATAAAGCTTTACTTATCCTTTTTTGGGAACAAGTTGGGGGTCTACATAACAAGATGAGTTAAAGCATGCTGTTGTACATAAGCATCTATATTATTAACATCTTTGGAAAATTTTAAAAGTTTATGTGAAGAATAAACATGTCTCTTGCCTTTGGCGTGATGTTCATGAAGCTGAAGAAGTGATTGTAAAGACTCAGCACTTTCAAACTCATGAGGACTCTGGAGGAAATCTTCAGTTTGGTCTATTTTAATAGCAAACTACAACACAAACATAAAGGAAGATATAAGAAATCAATCAAAATCAAAATGATGCTTATTGTTATCTGTGGGTGATTTGATGAATTAATGGCCTAGCTGGCCCGTGTGTTTCTGTAATGGTATGTGTGAGTGTGTGCTGATTTGGGTTGTTTTTGTGAGTGGGTGTTTGCATGTTTACAAAGTGTCAAGGTCCCTCTCCTTCCTTTAGATTTCTCTTATATCAAGAAATATTCCCTGAATGTTGAAATAGACCAACTTATTTACTGTTCAGAAATCTATTCAATTTTTCAACCAAAATTATTGTATCCTATGTAATAAATTCAATCACTTTCAACATTCTAAGGAAGTGTCTGAAAGAATCAGCAGAAAGTTTGCAAAGAAAAACCAACAAAAGCTTGGCTAGCCAGTACTTATGAAATTATGAGTAAATTTAACTTAAAAAAACTCAGAGAAGGCTTAAATATAGTCCCCCCCCCCAATGATTAAACTTAGAAATGAAAAATACAAGTTTTAGTCTAATCCCCTTGTTAGTACACAACAAAATATATATTTATACAGGAAGTAGCCTGAACAGGTATACACCAAAGGGGCACCTTCGTGAGAAATACTGAAAATAATCTTCAAAGAGAAAAAACGAATGACCATCACAGGTGATTTGTTTTTTTTCCCTCATAGAACATTATGATAAGTTTTAAAGTCACTGTATAACTTATCTCTGTACTTTTAATGCTTATTCAAATTTTTAAAAAATTAACCAATAAGCAAATAATACTTGAAAAATTTGCCTTGATGTTCTATTAACTTATGGATATTTTCTTTTCTCCACCAAAAAGTTATACTTTTCCTCTTTCTACAGCTTGTTCAGGGCAGAAGTGGCAACAAGAGGACACTTTTCAAAGAACTTGATATTAATTTCACCCTCTTCTTTTGTATTACTGATGAAAATTGCTTGGTATACAAAAGGAGCCTGAACAGTATACAGGAGCTGGTCCAAAAATTGGATTTAGGATAATACAGAAACATTTAGTCATTTCACTAGATCCAATAAATGCTCACTCAAGTAAAAGAATAAGAAATGCTGGGTTGAAATGGTTTGACTTAATATTTCCTTTGACTCCATGTGGAATCTGGAAGTAATTTCCACATCATGGAGAAAATTAGCTAGCATTAACACTAAAACACAGAGAGAAGCAAATATTGAGCCTAATGTTAGAGAAATCATTTCCTGTACTCAGAGGAGCTGAGTTTGGAGGCAGTTGACACCTGTACACCCCTTACTAGGACAGAATGAATCAGCTACATCTGTAATTTGGCTTCTGTAGGTGTATTTCAGCTAGTTTATTTATTTTCACAAAAGATGATTGTGTGGAACTTTTACCCAAGAAGATCTGTAAAATAACTTGGAGTTGGACTTCAGTGTTCAAATTGTGGAGAGCAAAACTTGGAAGTTGCAATAAGGTTTTTGCTCCTCCTTTTGGCTTTTAAACGACTTCATGATGCATGAGATTGTCTACCTCAATTCTTATGTTCTGCTACTAATCTTCTTTGCTTCATTATTTTGGATTTAAGCTCTGAATTTTCCATTTAAAAATGTCATATTTTTCAAAGCTAGTGCTTTATCATAATGAAGCAGTGCTATCCCATCAGAACGAATGTGCTGCTACTTGACAGAGAAGTTAAAAGTGAAATTTCCAGTAACTGGCTTATACCAAATACAACACTTCTTTTGATAATGTTCTTTGAGGCTCACATTTTGAAATCTGGAGCCTCAAGAAAATATTACAGAATTCAAGAAAAATTATAGGGGAAATGACCTTCTTAGATCCAGTAATTTTTCCTTCCCTTGTATTTTAATGAGCTCAAACTACAGAAAACTAACGATATATGCATTAGAAAAGTACTCTATAAAGTGCTAACTTTATAAGCTAAGTGTTCTATGAGACATTCTGTGATTGTTTTTTTTTTTTTAATCAGCAGAAGAATTTTATCCTTCCACTTTTAGTCAACAAAAATGCCCTAAACTAGCCTTTCCTAATGACCCTATTAGTTGTAATTAATGGTAATTGTTTGATTGGTAACTGCCTTAGTATCTTCTAAAGAGGAAATAAAATCAAAATGACATAAGACTAAGGGTGCTTACTTTACTTAATATTTTATTTATTTTTTAATTTAAAAACTTAAATGTATTCTCTTAAACGTATATACCTTTGTTATTCTGCCATTTTTAAAAATCCAATGGCAATGTCTATTTGTGGAAATAAAACATTTTCAGGAGTGTTGTTTATTGGCTTTGGTGTGGAAAAGGGAGAATTATTTTCAAATACAAACCTCCAAGGCATTTTCAAAAAATTCACAGGTCAACCTAAGGAGTTCCCTTCTTCTTTCAAGCATGGAGACCAGGGCTGCCCACGCTTCACCCAAGGTCTGGGCCATGGCGTCATAAACCTGACTCTGATTCTTGTTCTCTTCAGCTGCCTTGTCTGCTTCCTGCAAGAGTTCCCACACCCGATCTTCCAAAGCCTAAGTCCAGGAGAAAAACAAGGCATAGGCAGAGTGTCACCCAATGCAAGAACACAGAAGCATGGCTTAAACACTTGGATAGTTGAAACTGTAAGTAGCTTGGGAAGATTGAGGAGAGAATTTGTACAATCTGTTGTGTAGGCAAGGAGGAGCAGTGGAGATTGTGGACAGCCAGAGAGCATAGCCACGCTAAATACTGTAGAGGTTCATCAAAGTTGCATGCCTACATTCCTGGAGTTATAGATTATTGAGCTAGATCTCACATTTCTAAATAAATAAATAAAAATAAGAAAACTAATTGGAAGACATCCAGAAGAGTAATTAAGAATAAAGTTATGAGAAATGAGCCCAACAAAACTTACTGTTTATTTTGAATTGCTGTCAGTTAGTTGTTAGTATGTTTATAAAGCTTCATGTAAATATTAAGAATAAATTCTTCATATTGTAAAAATTAGAGAATCTGTAACCAACGTTATGAATTGTTTGAACAAACTATGGAGGAGGAAGGAAACATGTGCTTACAAAAGTGTCTCACTGAGAGATAAGAGGAACATTCCATAGATTCTGTTTCACTCTTGAAGTTAGCAACAAAACAAAGATTCAAATTAGTAGGAAGGCATTACAAATATGATCAGGCAAAATGTAACAAAGAAAACATAAGTAGTATGAGCACATTTATCAGGACACTTACACAAAACCAAATGCAATGATGGGAATATATTAAATATCAGTAAAAACATGAAGTTTTCAACTAAAAAATAAATATCATTAAAGTGAGTGAAACAACAAAGCATCAAAATTCAACTAATTTATATTTTTGCTTGAGCCATCCTTAAACTAAAAAGAAATAACATTTGAAAATAGAGATGAGACAGAACAGGCAGAAACAAGCAAAACAAAAAACAGGACTAGCAATATTAATATCAGATAAATTAGAAACAAAACAAAAATCATTCAGGATTAAAGAATGCCTTTTTATATTGATAAATAATATAATCTGCAGCACAGATAAGGCACTTGCTCTTTAGTCTCCATGGTAGAAAAGGGAGATGGAAAGGCTGTATAAAATGCACATGCCGGCTGGCTGCCCCGGCTCTAGGGCCTGCCACCTTCAGGAGATGACCTCTAGCAAGTTGTGGCTGCCCTGCCAAGTTCAAGAGCAAGTTTAGTCAAAGCGCAGGATTGCTCTAAGGAGGCACCTAAAAATTGTGTGTTGCAGATTCCAGCACAGATTCCATGAAGGAACAAATCTAAACTCAAGAGGGCAGCTGTTGTAGCATCTGTTACTCTTGAGAGATTCAACAATTAGCCATACAGTTAATGTTCTGGTTTTAAAAAATATGAAGAAAAAAAGATAAGGCACTCATGAACTTTCCAGTTATAGCATGGAAATATTTCAAGTAGGTGCAAACAGTCAGACCACATTGTAATAAATATAAATAATATAAAGCCTGGATAATAAAACAAATAATTTTGGAAATTTAAAAAAACTTTGAAGAATTATTCTTAAAGCAAATATATAATAATCATTATAATTTTAAACAGTTTAGAGAAAATAATAATGAAGCTACTATATTCAAAGTCTTAAGGTATACAACTAAATTAATGCTTAGAAAAAATATAGCTTTTGACAAACTTGCTTTTAAAGAAAAAAATAATTAAATATTCAAGTCTAAATTATTGAAAAATAATACGAAATAAATCAAAAATTGAGGGGGAACAATAAACAAATACAAATCCAGATTAAGAAGAATGGAATACTTAATCCCTCAATGCCCAGTCCATGTCATACACCAAGTATAAAATGCTTTCAAGAAACCATGACCTCACCTAATTCATGCCATACACTGACCACATAGTAACTAATATGGGCAAACTCTCAGATGGAGAAATTAAAACATTTATTTAAATAAACTCAAAAAGTTTCAAGTAAACACAGAGAAATGATTCAATACTTTAACAGAGAAACTTAACAGAGACATGGAAGCAATTTTTAAAAGTTAAACAGAAATCTTTGAGCTGAAAATTATACTAAGTAGAATCACAAAAATGGTAGAAGGCATCAATAGTAAGATAGATCAAAGAGAAGAATTAGTGAGTCTGAAGACAGGCTACTTCAAAATACAGAGATTAAGGAGAAAAAAAGAAACAAGAGGAATAAAGAAAATCTATGATAACTTTAGAACAGAATTAAAAGAGCATCAGTCAGATTATTGGGTTTCAAAGGGGACTAGAGAATGCCAAAGGGGTAGAAAGCTTATTCAAAGAGATAAGAAAAAAAAAAAACTTCTCATACTTAGAGAAGGATACAAAAATTAGGTACAGGAAGGGCAAACGTCCCTATCAGGTTCAACTCAACCAAGTCTATATCCAGACATACTACAATCGAGACTTTACACTAAAACACAAAGAGAAGGTTCTCAAAGCATTAAGAGAAAACAACAACAACAACAAAAATAACCCATAAGGGTATTACAGCAGACATCTCATTAGAAACTTAACTAGTCAGGAGGAAGTGGCATGAGATTTTCATAGGACTAAAGGGAAAAAATTGCCAACTGAAAGTATAGTACCCAGAAAATCTACAAACCCACCACCTCTAGCCACAGTCTGTCTGCATAGAGTTATCACCCAGTTAATCTCTATTAGGGAATTAATGCACTGACTAGGTTAAGGCTCTCATAAGCCAATCATTTCACCTCTAAACTTTTCTGCGCATTGTCTCACACATGAGCTTTTGGGGGTCATCTTATATCTAAACCATAACACCATGCTTAAATCAGACAACACAGACTTTATATCAAAAGCAATAAAAAGAGACAAAGAAGATCATTACATAATAATAAATTGGTAAGCTCAGCAAGAGAAAATAAGAATTCTAAATATGTCAAAGAAATTGATAACTTATAATAAATGAACAAATTCCTTGATACATATGCCTTACCAAGATTGAATTGTGAAAAGAAAACCTAAATAGAGTTCAATGTAGGGGGTGATATTTATTAATATCAATCAATCAATCAAATACCTAGGAATAAATTTAACCAAAA
The DNA here is from genome assembly GCF_001458135.2 of Marmota marmota marmota. Classification (NCBI taxonomy): domain Eukaryota; kingdom Metazoa; phylum Chordata; class Mammalia; order Rodentia; family Sciuridae; genus Marmota; species Marmota marmota. The sequence goes on from NW_026000005.1 coordinate 1,355,635, forward strand.
AGGTAAAAGATCTTAACAATGCAAATTGTAAACCATGAATGAAATAAATTTAAAAAGGCATTTAAAAAATTGAAAGGCATTTGTGTCATGAATTGCAGGAATCAATACAGTTAAAATATCCATATTACCTAATGGATCTATGGATTCAATGCAATCCTTATCAAAATTTCAATGTCATTCTTCACAGAATTAGGGGGAAAAATTCTAACTGGAATTTTAAAAAGATATCAAAGAACCAAAATGATCTTAAGCAAAAAGAACAAAGCAAGAGGTATTACACTACTTGACTTCAAAGTATACTATAAAGCTGTTAAATCAGAACAGAATGATATTGGCAAAAAATTAATAGTGGTTTTGCTGAATTATGCTAGTACTGTTTTTAAATTTTTTTATTTGTTCTTTTTAATTTTTAGACAATATGTATTTTGACTTATCATTCATACATGGAGCATAACTACCCATCTTGTGGTTATACATGATGTGGAATTATACATACCATGTATTCATATATGAATATAAGAAAGTTATGTCCAATTAATTCTACTGTTTCATACTCCCCTTCATTTCCCTTTGTCTAATCAAAAGTATTTCTAATATTCTCTCCTTCCCCTTATTGTGTGTTAGCATCCACATATCAGAGAGAACAGTTGGCCTTTGTTTTTTGGGGATTGGCTTATTTCACTTAGTGTGATATTCTCCAGTTCCATCCATTTACCAGTAAATGCATTAATTTCATTCTTCTTTGTGGCAGAGTAATATTTCTGTGTGTGTGTGTGTGTGTGTGTGTGTGTAATTATCTTTATCCATTCATATGTTGAAGGGCATCTACGCTGGTTCCATAGCTTAGCTATTGTGAATTGAGCTGCTATAAATATTTATGTGGCTGCATCATTGTAGTATACTGATTTCAAGTCCTTTGGGTGTATACCAAGGAGTGGTATAACTGGGTCAAATAATAGTTCCATTCAGAATGTCAATGCTGCTTTCTAGAATGGTTGCACCAATTTGCAGTCCCACCAGTAATCTATGAGTGAACATTTTTCCCCACATCCTTGGCAACATTTATTGTTACTTATATTCTTTTTTATATATTGTTTTAGTTGTAGATGGACACAACACCTTTATTTGTTTATGTGGTGCTGTGGATAGAACCCAGTGCCTCACCTATGTTAGGCAAGTGCTTTACCATTGGGCCATAGCCCTAGTCCTATTGTTAATTTATATTCTTGATAATTGCTATTCAAAACCTTAGAGTACTTTTAATTTGTATTCTAATTGCTAGAGTTGTTGAACATTTTTTCATATATTTGTTGACCAATCATATCACCCATAAATCAATTGTGTTTCTATACATCAGTGATGAATCAACTGAAAAATAAATTAGGAAAACTGCCCATTCACAAGTTCCTCAAAAAAATAAAATATTTGGGAATCAATCTAACAGAAGAGGTAAAAGACATCTACAATGAATACTACAGAAACTTTAAAGAAAGAAATTGAAGAAGACATTAGAAGATGGAACTATCTCCCATACTCTTGGATAGGCAAAATTAATATTGTCAAAATGGCCATGCTACCAAAAGTGTTATACAGATTTAATGCAATTCCTATTAAGGTTCCGGCGATGTTCTTCATAGAGATAGAAAAAGCAGTCATAAAACTCATTTGGAAAAATAAGAGACCCAGAATAGCCAAAGCAATCCTCAGCAAGAAAAGTGAATCAGGAGGCATCACAATACCAGGCCTTAAATTATACTAAAGACCTATAGTAACAAAAATGGGATGGTATTGGCACAAAAACAGACACATAGACCAATGGTACAGAACAGAAGACACAGAAACAAATCCTCATATATACAAAGGTGCCAAAAACACACATTGGAGAAAAGATAGCCTCTTCAACAAATGGTGCTTGGAAAACTGGATATTCATATGTAACAAAATTAAATTAAACCCCTATCTCTCACAATGCACAAAATTCAACTCAAAGTGGATCAAGGATCTAGGTATTAGACGAGAGACCCTGTGTCTACTAGAAAACAGTAGTCCCAACTCTCCATCATGTCAGCTTAGGAACCAACTTCCTCAACAAGACCCCTATAGTGTAAAAAGTAAAATCAAGACTCAATAAATGGGACAGTATCAAACTAAAAAGCTTCTTCACAGCAAAGGAAATAATCAAGAATGTGAAGAGAGAACCTACAGAATGGGAAAAAAAAATCTTTGCCACCCTTTCAATAAAGCATTAACCTCCAAGGATATATAAAGTACTCAAAAAACTTAACACCAAAAAATAAATAAATAAATAAATAACCCAACCAATAAATGGACAAAGGAACTGAACAGACAGAAATGAAGAAATGTGAACAGTCAACAAATAAATGAAAGGTAGTACTGTTTTTAATTTTATAAGGAAACTTTAAACTGTTTTTAAAAATATTTTTACTAATTTACATTCCTGCCAACAGCAAGCAAGATTAGGATACACAGACTGATTGAACATAATAGAAAATCTGAAAATAAACCACACATCTACGACCAACTAATAAAAGTGTAAAGAATATGCATTGAAACTTAGAATGGAATCACCATTTGACTGAGCTATCCTACTTCTCAGTTTATACCCCCCAAAACTTAAAATCAGCATACTATAGTGATGCAATGTTTACTGCAGCTCAATTCACAATAGCTAAACTGTGGAACCAGCCTAGGTGCCCTTCAACAGGTGAATGGTTAAAGAAAATGTATGTATACTCAATGGAATATTACTCAGCCTTAAGGAAGAATGAAATAATGGCATTTGCAGGTAAATGGATGGAGCTGGAGAATATCATGCTAAGTGAAATAAGCCAAACCCAAAAAAACAAAGCCAAGTGTTTCCTCTAACAAGTAGATGCTGGTCCCTAATGCAGGGGGTGGGGGTGGCATAGGGAAGAATGAAGGAATTTTGGATTGGACAAAGGGGAATAAGGTGAGGGGATGGGGTGTTGAGTGGGAAAGACGGTGGAATGAGATGAGCATTATTACCCTATATACATGTATGATTACATGACTGGTATGACTCTGAACCCTGTATAGCCAGAGGAATGAAGAGTTGTGCTCCATTTGTATACTATGTGTCAAAATGCATTCTATTGTCATGTATAACTAATTAGAACAATTTTTTTAATTTAAAAAATAAAATAAAAACAACAAGAAAAGAAGATGCTTTGGAGAAATGTCAGTCTTTTCAATAAATGATGCTGGAAAAATTGAGTATCCACATGCAAAAGAATAAATCAGACTCCTACAATCCATAACTACAAAAAATCAAGTGTATGAAGACAAATATAAAACTTTAATAAATGAAAATATTAGAAGGAAAAATGGGGAAATTCTTTAAGGCATTGGATTAGGCAAGGATTTTGGGGAACATGATCTAAAAAGCACAGGAAACAAAAGCAAAATAGATGACTAGATTTAATCCAACTAAAAATCTTCTGAACAGCAATGGAAACAATCATCAGTCAGAAGAGAAATTCTACAGTATAAGAAAAAATATTTACAAACTATATAAGTGATAAGGGGTAAATATATAGGACATCTAAGGAACTAAAAACGTCATAGCAATAAATAAATAAATAGGAAGGAAAGAAAGATATGATTAAACAATGTGGAATAGAATCCATCCATGCATTTTTGTGTGTCCTTTTAACTGTGAAGATATTCTACTGAATGTGTAAGACACAATTTGTTGCTCTAGTTATTGTTGATAAGTATTTCCAATTTGTGGCTATTGTTTATAAACTTGCTATGAATATTTATTTATATGTTTTTTGGGGTAGACATTTTTTCCATTTCTCTAGGTATTTACCTGAGGTGTTTTCCAACTTAATTTACTTTCTTATCATACCTTTCCATATGTTTTCAATTTTTTAATGAAAATGTCTTTTTTTTTTTAAATCATCGGGGGCAAGTGTTGTTTTTATTTTTGTAACTATATAAAATAGCTCTATACTAAAAAGAAAAAAATCATGCCCTTCTTATTTTGGAACAATGGACTGTTATTTCTAATTACTCTTGGAACACTCATTTCCTTCTTCATAACTTTCAAATCATATCATAAGATACATTATACACTTTAATTATATTATTGTGCCATTTAGATAACTTTAAGTGCTAGTTAAGTTTGCATTGTGCATGGTTTTCTTTTTATACTTTTTATCACTAAAATAGATTAACCTAGCCTTAACTTCTACTTGCAATAGGCTTTATTTCTGGGATATATATGAAGAAGAAAAATATTATGTTAGGAGTTTTAACATCTTAAGAAAACTCACCTAATACGACTAGAAGTACAATAAGAACTGAGATTAGGGGAGTTTGATAATTACATGGCAGAGATTCAGGGAAGAATAATAGGCAATTAATTAATTCTGGAGAGAGACAGATAAACACTTAACCTTACAGTAATATTTCTCATATTTTAAACAAAGGTGATAAGATAAATCTGAAAATTGGCTATTTTTATATTTAATAGGATTGTCTTTGGAAGCATTTCTACATAGAATTCTCTCAGCTTTGTTAAACATACATGAAATAATTCTTCTTATTACTGTCCTTTCCCACTGAAGTGACACTTTAGAAAGTAATGTAGAAGATAGGGGAACAAACAACTTGAAGAACTACAATTCCAGCTTCCAGTATTTCCTTGGGACTCTCCCATGACCTCTGGTGTGAACCACAAAATGTTATATTCATGGCAGACCCAAGGCCAGAACATTCTTGCAGAACCCTCTGGGTTTGATCTGGTACAAGTTGTGCTTGGGATTTTGTCCAAGAAATCCAGTAGACATTCTGCTTGTGTGATATGCAACAGAAAATTTTCTGTTCAAAATTCTCTCAAAATTTAGATCACTGTTGGGGTACCAGAATCAGAGGTCAAGAATGGTTCAGTGCATTACAGGATCTACTAAAATACTAAAATGCCATCTAAAATACTTGAGAAGACAGGGACTCAAACAGAGTGAACAAGCAGGATTCAGAGGATAGGGTTATTTCTCAGCCAATCCAAAATCTCAGTGCTTCTTGTGAGATTCTAGAAATAGAGCAAGAACTCAAACCAGAACCTACCACCCAGGTGTTTGATGTCTAGCACTGGGGGCCCCCTACAGTACTATTTCTTCAGCTGTGGTAATGGTGTTAGTAAGGCCACATGGTTCTTTTATTTGTTCCCACCTTTCGATGTTTACCCAGGTACCATGTCATCTCATTGGCCACACCTACCCTTCTGAATCAGATGACTGTTTATATGCTACCAACACTTTGGAAATGCTATTTTAATGTTCATTAATGAGCCTCCAGGGAGACTACCTCCTTTCTTTTCTCTTCTGCTCAAAGAGCAGGGTGTATCAGCTGAGTAGCCTGAAACACAAATGCAATCAATATACTAGTGGAAAGAGAGGAGATCTTTACCCATTCATGCTAATGACAATGATTTCAAGTCGATGAAGGAGATACAAGAGACTTAAAACTCTGTCTTAATAATATTTCCAGCTTAAGCAGCTGTCACTGATGCTCATACCTGTAGGGCATTTTTAGTCACCACAATGGGGAAAGATTGATAAAGGATTGTCCCACCAAATGGTAGCACTACTGAGAAACTAATGAATGCCCTGCACATCATAAAGGCTCAGTAAGTGTTCATGGTAGATTGTGTGGGAAAAATCTAAAAGGTTTCTTTCACATTTTCCTGAAAATCATCTCACTTTATTTCACAGGTTATTCAGGTTAGAGGAGACTTTTGACACCAGTTGTTCCAATCCAAACTCAACAACGTTAGGAAACACACACGGCTGCCACTTGTCTCCCCCACCCTTAGAGCAGACCCTTCCATGGATGTTAGAAAAAGTTGTCTTCTATTGGACCAAAATCTGTCTCTTTGTTCCCCAGACTGCCACATCTCCAAGATTTCTAATTGTAGGAAACCCCTTGACAGCACCCTTAAAGTCTTCCATTTCTCTTTCTTCTTATTTAGACCTGAAGAGTTCTTTTAGAAATTGAATTTGGCACTATGGAGACTTAGACAAAGAAAACTTGACATATTTTAAGCATCTGAAGTGAGCCTGGCACTCCACCTTCACCCCCTCTCCTCAAATGTCTGTCCATCACTGTCAGCTATAGACTGACTTCTTGCCAAGTGGTGAGAACAGCTCTTCCTAATGGAAGACCATCAAAATCCAGGCAGTAAGAAGGGACAAATTAGTAACTGAAAACACTCTTTAAAATGGAAAAGTCTAATTTTTTCATGTCTTATTTATCAATTCAGTAATGACATGATAATGTCAATAAGAATATTTGTATAGTGCTTTCCAGTTAAAAATATAAATATTATCTTTATGATATTTATGATACCCTCCATCAACATAGTTGTGTAGGAAGTATTTCACTTCAATGGAAAGGGTGCTCTTTTTCCTCCATTAAAGCTAAAATTGAATTGTCACTTGTTCAAACATAACACAATAATACTCTCTATGATGCTTGTTTGTGGAACCTAAAGTTATTCATGAATGTATTCACTTATCCATTTGCAAGAATTTTCAAGCACCTCTTAAGCAATACAGATCATGGTGATAGATATTGAAGATGGTGGTCTAGTTATTGTGGCATTGCTTTCCTTTCTTCCATACTTCAGCTTTTTCTAATACTCATCTCCTTTTCAACTCATTCTTGAGTGATTTCTGTCTCCACTCTCCTACTCTTGCAGAGATCCATCTGACCTCACATTTGTCAATGCCATAATCCTCATTTAATCACCTCTTCATAATTGAAAATGTTCAGTGCTCCAGTAAAAATGTTTCTCTTCTACTGGGAACCACTACATGCTCATTCTGTTTCTGTTTCTGCTCCCTTTTACAAATGTATTTCTCTGTCCATTTTTAAGTGTCTAGGTATTCTAGGATATCATGGCCTTTTCTCTTCACACAAAAAGTAGGTGTTAGTAGTGGGGTGGGGTGGGGACTAATCTCAAAATCATTTGGTTGACTTTTTAAAAACTACACTCAACTTCTTTCAGGAATGTTGGTATGGTCCTGAGGGCAGAGGCCCAGTGACTCCTTCTGAATAAAATATTCCAATAAGCCACTAGTATTAATTATATTGTGTCTCTGTACAATCCAATAGAGGGTGGAAGAGAAAGTGTGAAAATTATTATTCAGTACCCTCTTTCCAAGTGAATACCTCGCTCTTGTAACTACAATCACTATAGACATAGTTTATTTCTCCTGATTTTTAAATCCACTGAAAGTTGTCACCCAAAAATCTAACAACCATTTTCACTAAGTTTGCAACTCACTTGGCTGCCAGGAACAGAAATATGAAGGACAACCTTCACTCGCCCACCCCTGCCAAATTATTCAATTTCAAGATCTAGTCAGTCACAAAGACCTACTGAGTTGATCTTTTCCTTATCATTTGAACCCTGGCCTTTCTCTATTTTCACCCCCTTGCCCTAATTTAATCTCCCATCATCTCTCTCCTGATTTCCTCCAATAGCTTGTCAACTCATACCGGTGCCTCTAGGCTTATTATCACCCAATCCATTCTCTACCCTGCTGCCATGTAGAAGTATGATTCTGCTAATCAGCAACTTGTAAATCTTGCCATGCTTCCAACTGGTTTGAAGATAAAATTTAAAGTCTAAGCGTAGCAAACGAGAATCCCAGTACTTGATTCTTTCTATTCTTCCCTCTCTCAATTCACTCTCTCACACTCTTCTCCAACTTCCCTGAAGTTCTTGTGATTCCTGACTCTATGGGTTATTATCCATGTCTCAGCCCAAAATTCTCCCCCATGCAGCTTCCTGCTCATCCTTCTCCTTCCTGTGAATCACCTCTGTCTAAAGAACTCTTCATCATCCTTTAAGATATTTAGGTGCTGTGAGTCTTCCCTGACCCTCATCTGCCTCTCATACATGGGTCTGTGGAATTTGCCTTTCTAAAGTGCTTTTCAGGCCACTGCACCACCTGCCACTACTGCCCCATCTATGAAGGAGGCCAATCCATTGTGGGATACCAGCCAGGGCCTGGAAGCCCAATATAAACATAAGGTACTGGAAACTTTCAGGGACACTATAAGTCTACAGGGTAGAAACTATACAACCTCAGATCCACACTGAAGGTTGGGAAGACACGCAAAACACATGAAAAAATAAGGGAATAAAGTGTCCCAAACAAACCAAGATGCTCTAATAGTAGAATCAACAACACAGTAGAAGAAATGTTGGAAAAGGAGTTCAGAATGTACATAGTTAAACTGATCCATGAAATAAAGGATGATGTAAGGAATGAAATCAGAGAAAATTTTCAGGAGGTGAAAGATCACTTCAATAATGAGATCGAGATTATAAAAAGAAATCAAGCAGAAATACTCAAAATGAAAGAATTAATAAAACAAATTAAAAATTCAATGGAAAATATCACCAACAGACTAGACCACTTGGAAGACAGAACCTCAGGCAATGAAGACAAAATATATAATCTTGAAAATAAAGTTGACCACACAGAGAAAATGGTTAATGAAAAAACATGAACAGAACTTCCAAAATTATGGAACAACATGAAAAGACCAAATTTAAGATTTATCAGGATAGATAAAAGCAAAGAGACACAAACCAAAAGAATGAACATTCTTTTCAATGAAATAATATCAGAAAATTCCCCACACCTGAAGAATGAAATGGAAAATCAAATACAAGAGTCTTACAAGACACCAAATGTACAAAATTACAACAGAACCACACCAAGACACATTATAATAAAAATGCCTAGCATTCAGTATAAGGAGAGAATTTTAAAAATTGCAAGAGAAGAGTATCAGATTACAGGGAGGGGGACACCAATTCGGATCTCAGCTGATTTCCCAACCCAGAGATCCTTGAACAACATATACCAACATCTGAAAAAAATGGATGTCCAACAAGAATGCTATATCCAACAAAATTAAGCTTCAGATTTGAAGATGAAATAAAAACCTTCCATGATAAGAAAAGTTAAAAGAATTTACAACTAGAAAGCCTGCACTACAGAACATTCTCAGCAAAATATTCCATGAGGAGGAAATGAAAACAAAAAAAAGCAAAAACCAGCAAAGGGAAAGACTACACTAAAGGATGACAGTCAAAGGATAAACTAAGTTAAAAACCAGAAATAAACCAAAATGAATAGTAATACAAATCATATCTCAGTAATAACCCTGAATGTTAATAGCCTAAACTCATCAATTGAAAAACATAGACTAGAAGATTAGATTAAATAACAAGATCCAACAATATGTTGTCTCCAAGAGACTCACATCATAGGCAAAACCCCACAAAATCACTCACATGGAGCATGTAAATAAGCAGGGGTTTCCATCCTCATATCAGATAAAGTAGACTTTAAGCCAAAATTAATAGGAAGAAACAACAAAGGCTATTTCATACTGCTTAAGGGAATTTTACATCAACAAAGCATAATAATCATATGCCCTGAACAATGGAGCATCTACATACATCAAACAAATTCTTCTCAATTTTAAGAATCAAATAGGCCACAGCACAATAATACTGGCTGATTTTAACACACCTCTCTCACTACTGCATAGATCTTCCAAACAAAAACTAAACAAAGAAACTATAGAACTCAATAATACAAGCAACAATTTGGATTTAATGGACATATATAGAATATTTCATCCATTAACAAGCAAATACACTTTCTTCTCTGCAGCACATGGATCCTTCTCTAAAATAGACCATATCTTATACCACAAAACAACTCTTAGCAAATACAAAAAATATAGAGACATTACCCTGTATTCTATTACATCATAAAGTAATAAAATTAGAAATGAATGATAGAATAAAAAATAGAAGCTACTCCAATACCTAGAGACTAAATAATATGCTATTTAATGACGAATGGATAGCAGAAGAAATCAGGGATGATATTTTAAAAAATTCTTAGAGGTAAACAAGCACACTGATACAACATATCAAAATCTCTGGGACACTATGAAGGCAGTGCTAAGAGTAAAGTTTATTACATTGAAATCATTCATTAGAAGAATAGAAAGTCAACGAATAAATGACCTAACATTACGTCTCAAAGCCCTAGATAAAGAAGAACAAATCAACACCAAAAAGATTAGAAGACAGGGAATAATTAAAATCAGAGCTGAAATCAATGAACTTGAACAAAAAAGTTTTTTTTAATTAACAGAAAAGTTGGTTCTTTGAAATTATAAATAATATTGATAAACCCTGAGCCATACTAACAAAGAGAAAGAGAGGGAAAACTCAAATTACTAAACTTCTTGATGAAAAAGGAAATATCACAATGGACATTACTGAGATACAGAAGATAATTAGAAAATATTCTGAAAATTTATACTCCACTGGAGAATATTATGCTAAGGGGAGTGATAATAGTTGTATTTTGGGACTAAACAGAGGGGAGTGAGGCTCATAGTATGTATACATTCTATGTATGAGAAATGAATACCCTAGCTTGAGTGGTCATTCATCCAGGCCCCTTTCTATACTCTAGAGCAGTGTGTCTCAATATTGAGAACTCAGGAACTCAAAGAACATGCTGTGGACTCCCCAGTTGAGGAACCACCAAAGAAAGTCCATCTGCCATTCCACTGGCACCAATGAAATGAAACACAAACACAAGTGAAGGCATTGAAATTTGTCAGCTTAAATTAAATATTTCAAGATAATCACCAAAAACATGGAAATTATTTGAAGTACTAATGGATCTCTCTGAGACTACATTTGTAAACTCCCATGGATCTAGGAAGCACAATTGAGAACAACGCAATAGAAGAAGCTGACAAATGAGTCAGGCTGGGCAGGAGTGATGGCTGACTGTGCGGATGTGCTGCTACAAAAGCTGTGCAGTGCCAAAGACACTCTGTGCTCAGGAGAGTCCACCAAGAACAAATCAATTATACATTTCCAGGCTTGTGGTCCACTGTTTGTGGGAGGTAAAAAGAGGATAATGGATTCAAGGGGAAAAAGTCATAGAGTTGAATAGAAATGACCTTGGGAAGAGGAATGAAGAGATGGGGGATGTGTACACAGCAAAGCACCAGGAAATCAGAAAACGTCTCAGAGGTGGTGGGAATAAGAGAGCCAGGAAGACACGGGCATTCCAGAGTTTGATGTAAGAGTTGAGACCAGGACACTGTCATTGATGAAGTGAAGCTCTCAAGAAGCATCTCAGACCCTTCAGAATGATACAGCTCACAAACACACAGAGTTTGTGATACACTTCTTGTGGAATCACGGCACATATGAAATATATGCTGCTAGAAACATAAGTGAACAGCAGTTGCTTAGAGCCTATTTGAGTGGTCATTTGTCCAGACCCATTTCTACACTATAGAGCAGACAATTTGAAGCAACTTCTTAGACAATCTGAAGGATGCATCCATCCAATCTGGAAAACAGAATAAAGATCTTTTATGCTAAACACTTGTTTATGGATGAAATTGCTCTGATATTTTTCTGGTTTGCTCTAATTTTAAAAACATCATTTTAACATTTCTTAATGAAATTTGAATTTTTTTCTTATTCTGGCAAGGAGACAAAGTTTGCTCATGAGGCAGCTATTGAGGTAATATCCTTCCTTTTTTTTTCACGTATAAAAATGGTGTTTTTCTAACAGTCAAAACATCATACACATTGAGTTGTTTCTCCAGAGATGGAGATGAATTTGCCTTGAGGGGCCACATTCCAAAGTAGTAATGGGTCTCCTTTTGATGTCATACAGTGTAATGACATCATTAAGAGCCAGGCTGAAGTGGTAGAACATTACTCAGCACACACAAGCTTCTGGGTTTTATCCCCAGCACTGTGAACAGACTCCAGAGTCCACATTCTGGCTCCACCACTGCTCTGCACACTTTACAAGTTAATTTTCTAACCAAATCTCAGCATATCATAAAATGGGAACAATAATAATAACTACTTCATGAGGTTTTTGTGAAGATTAAATGAGTAATCCCTGGAAGCCCTTGGCATAGTGCATGGTATATAGTAAGTGTTCAATATATGTTAACCATCATTTTAATTATGTTTTTATTTATGTGTGCTTCTTACTAGTAAGATTTTTATTTATTTATAAAACCACTGGATGGAGAACATCATATTGAGATCCTAGTAGGAATAAACTAAATGATACCTGTTCTGATTTGGATCTTGGAACGTCCCCTGAAAAGCTCAGGTGTTACATAATGCAACATATTCAGAGGTGAAAAGATTGGGTTATGAGAGATGTAACCTCATCAGTGGATTAATCCATTTGATGGAGTAATAATTTGAATGGATTACTGGGTGGTGATGGTAGGCAGGTGGGGTGTAGCTAAAGGAAGTTAGGTCATTGGGGCATGACCATGAACTACATCTGTCCCTGGCCCTCACCTCCTTCTCTCCCCAGCGCCTGCCACAACTCTCTCCTTCTTGCTTCCTGGCTACCAAGAGCTGGCACCGTGCCCTGTCATGGTGCTTCTGCAATGGAGTCAGCTGAAAGTGGACTGAACCGCTGAAACAATGAGCTAAAATAAATCCTTCCTCTTCCAAATTGCTCTCGTCAGATATTTTAGTCACAGTAATAAAAAGCTGACCAATAATAACATACTCATAATAGGAAATAAAAAGTTACTTCTGATTTGCAGTATCTATATGAAATGCTAATCACTATAACCATTTCAGAAATGATGACAGTTCAAAACGTAAGATATTTTAATCTGAGACAAATAACAATGATCTATTTCCAAGGAACATGAATATTAGATTATATTTAAAGAACTGGGTTTTTAGAAAATTTCTCTTATTTTGTCCTAATTTTCTATGATGAAATTATTATTTTTATGTATGAAATAATTAATAATTGTATCAGATATGTTGATGAGATGGATAGCACAAATATTCAGTAATTAAATATAGAAATTCAGCATATGGCAAAAATTTATGTTTTATAAGGCTCAAGTCTTAGTATTTTGATTTTGCAGTAAATCCAACTATATAATCATGTATAGCCTGTTTTGAAAATCCAAATGGAAGTAAAAATGGAATGTTATGTTCTAGGATTTATATTCCTTTGGGCTAAATATTGTATTAATGACGAGGAAGATTGACATAATTGTTTTTATGCATCCTTAGGCATCACTCACTAAAACAAAGTAAACATATCTGAAAGCAAACATATGCTGTAATTATTGAAACCACATTGCCTATTCTCATACAAAAAATGTATTCTCAATCAATTTTTAAAAAAAAATTTTTTAGTTGTCAATGGACCTATTTTATTTTATTTATATGCGGTGCTGAGAATTGAAACCAGTGCCTTGCACATGCTAGGCAAGCACTCTACCACTGAACTATAACCCCAGCCCCCTCCATCAATTTTTATAGTCATCTTTTGCAATTTCTTCTATTGCTGATAATTATCTTCATAAGTTTGTTTAAAAGCCAACAAGGCAATAAATACAAATGATCATTTATTAAGAAAACTAGATATTTGTTGATAGGTGAATTATATGTGTTCATCTGTACGATACAACAGATCTTGGATCAATAGACATTTTAGCTTACTATCAATATGATTGAATTCTAACGCCAAATATTTTTGTTATTAATCTTTAAATTTTGGGATCAGAATGAGAATGCCATCTGAATTTTCTATTTAACAGTGATATTGGGATATCAATTTTCTTAAAACCACACCTATACTCTCTATCAGGTAATTCAGAATACTTCCTAAGTAACATTTAAAAAAAAGGCAAACTAAACTCCTAAAATCTATATTTTTTGGCTTCTTGAGGAGTTGTCCTCCAAGTCACAGATGAGTTGATTGGTTCAAGAGTGAAAACATGATTTTCTCAGGGAAGGAAAATGATCAAAGCCTGAAAAATCAGATTCCACAGAACCTTACCTACTGAGACGATCTGCAAAGATCTATTCACCAGTTACTAAATTGGTCAGATGTGAGCCTGGTGCGGGTGGTTGGCCACTCTACCAGCTATGTGCACAGCTTACCCAAGAGACAGAGAGACAGAGCCCAACAACATTACTAGCATTCCTGGATCCAGCCTACTTATTAACTGATTCTCCTACTTAGAAAAATAAATACATTCAGAGACATAATCCACATTTTTGTGGCTTCTCCAAACTTAATAAATATTAAAATCTTAAAATTGTATCTGTTTATGACTTGAGGGATAGAAAAAGAACTGCATCAGATAAACATCATTATTTAGCTACTTTAAAATGCATGCTGTTCTGGAATATGGTTTTTAAACAAATGAATTTTCAATTGCTAAAGATCAACTCTGACTCCCCAATATCAACTTTTAGCATCTCTCCAGACCCCAAATGTCAAGATAAGACTTTTATTTTAGATAGTTAAGTATCATAAATAAAAGTCTTAATTTTTTTTAACTGTCTACCTAGAGTCTCAGGTTTGACATCTATAATGAAATGTCAACTAATGATTATGCAGTCATACTATCTCTTCTGCCAGGCAAGAAGATTAAATGTTTCAAACCATTTATTTCCAAATACTTTTGAAATAAACAACATGAAGTGATTATCAAGTTCAGTCTCAAATGATTTTTTTCCTATCTCCATTATTTAATATATGTCTGGATTAACTACCATTATTACCTTCACCTGTCATCACTTAGATTATCTCTCACAATCACACAGCGATCATAACTGATTCAGAAAGAATACCAGGGAATGCATTTTCTTACTTTAGCATACAAAGTTTCAGTGTGACAGTGTTCACAAGGTGACTGATGTCATCTTCTATATTCTGTTATCTTCTTTAGAGCACATATTCTACCAAAATAGTTGAACCCTGGCTTAAGAATTCAGAACTACTGAAAAGTCTGAAAAAATAGCTAGGACCTAGGCTGTCTGTATTTTTTAAAAATATGTTAGTATTTTTGGTGTTTTGGCCAAACAAAAATATACATCCACACTGCTAACCATCTCCTCTGCTAGCATTAGGGTTAAGCAATGTTCATTCATTTGCCAAATATTTGTGGAATCCTACCATGTGCCTGACTTTTTAATGTTTTCCAAGGATGCAAACAGACATATGACACTGCAGCTTGTACAATGCAGGCTGATACCATAAATGTGTTCCCATAACATTTGGTAGAGTTTTCCTGGGCATTGACCATTTCTGAGCTCTTTGCAAAGACCTCTGAACTGAATCATTCCTATCTTCCTTCTAAGGCTTCCTACTCCCAAACCTCATGCAGTGAACTGGCCTCACCAGTGCTACAGGAGGGAGAGATTCCAGAGAATGCAGATTCCCAGGTCCATTATAGCAAATTTTGATTCAATGTGTTTGGAGTGAAAAATGGGGAACCACTCTTTCTCCAGAAACTCCTCACTTGATTCTGATATTCAGTCAAGCACCATCTACTTATTGTTTTTCTAAAGGGCACCACAGTTGGATAGGAGGAATAACTTCAAATGTACTAAAACACAATAGATTATTGACAACAACTAGATGAATATTTCAAAATAGGTAGTAGAGAGGATTTTGTATGTTCCTAACACAAAGAAATGATAAATGTCTGAAGTGATGGCTATGCCAGTTACCCTGATCTGACCACTATACATTGTATACATGTATTGAAATGCCACAGTGCGCCCCATAAATATGTATGATCACTGTATGATTTTTAAAAGTATACTTTGGTAACTTTAGCAACATTGACCTAGACTTCTAAAGGAAAAGGATTGTGTCTTAAATCTCTTTTTATATGTTATGCCTGGCATGTCAACTGACACAAGTTAAACTTCAATGAATATTATTGAACAAAAATGCAAAAATATGCTCTGGGGTTGTGGCTCAGTGGTGGAGCACTTGCTTGGCATGTGTGAAGCACTGGGTTGGATCCTCAGTACCACATAAAAATAAATAAATAAAATAAAGGTATTGTGCCCATCTACAACTAAGAATTTAAAAATGCAAAAAAAAAATCCCTATTATGAAAAAGAAAGGGAGGGAGGGAAGGAGGGAAAGAAGGAAGGAATATGGTACCAATTCATGGGTAAGATATTATGGCATTTGAAAGCCTGTAAGTTCCCACAATATCTTTACTTACACGCTTAACAGAAGGCCTGAAAATTTCCCCCTTTACAGTTATTTCAAGTTGAGGCATTCTCTCTATAAAGTTCTGGTGAAAGAATACCAGTTAGGACACTCCCCTGCCAAAACATTTATCAATGTTTTTTTTTTTTTTACCCCACAAGAGAAGACAAAAAGGAACCTCCCTTCTGCAGCAAACCTGGCATTCCACACTCTGGATACTGCCCACCTGCCCATCCTCTTTTTTCCCCAGCCCCTTCTTCCTGACTCTTGGTGCAACCTTGCAAAGCCACCTTCTGCTCTCCTAGTGCTCCATACTGGCTAGGTCCTGGCGCTATGATTTGTGCTTTTCCTTTTGCTCAAGCTATGCAAATAACCTTTTGCAAAGACTTTCCTGATTCTTTCCTATACCTATCTTTTCCCTATATTTTTATGAGCTTCTGTATATTTATTGGATTCACTTATTGAAAAGCCCATCTCCTGAAGTCTGAAATTTACTTTTCAATGTTTAGTTCTTTCCACTCCCAATTTTAATAAAAGGATGCATAAACATATTTACATATTTTGAAAGAGAATGAGAAAGAAAAATATAGAACAATTTTAACAATTAGTAAATCTAGATGAAGGATTTCTGACTTTCCCCAGATCTTACTTTCTTCATTTATATTTAAATACTGTTGACTTTTGCTAAAATAAATAAATAACTCTACGTCTGTCATTGGCTAGCATTACCTCTGCTAAGAAGCCACATGGTCCCACTGGAGAAACCCATCTTAGAAGGAAGTTTCCACTTCCCACTTACATCTTAACTTGTGAGTCACTGTCTCTGTCCCTTGGGAGTTAAGCATTCTGTCCACATCTCAAGTCTCAATACCCTTCCTGGGACCCTCATTCCCATATCAATTTTACAGTATATAAATACCTCTCTTCACTGTGCCATCTTCAAACCAAAGAAAGTGGCAGTTGGGTTATACAAAATACCAAAAAGAAAAATTAGACACTGCCTTGGGTGCCAAGAAAATACTTCATTCTATTTTCAAAGTCTAAGGGGAAAAAAATCAATTTTTGTCCTTAGTTTTTTTAAAACCAGAAGACAACATTCTCAGATATGAAAAAGTCCATTCTCGGGTTGAAGAGGCCTGGGGACGCCACCAAATAAAACACTTAGATTAATCGACAGTAGCAGTAATAACATTTTTTTAAGCTAGTTGTTTAACAGAACAAATGCAATATCCAACTTACAGTGTAAGCAGACTTCATGTTGACAGTGAGATATGGAGCTTTTACAATGAGCAACCCGTGAAAAATGACTTGCCTCGGGATTCAGTCAAGGCCAGCTTAATTTAAGTTTTCCTCTCCCACTTGGTTAGTCATTAAACTCAAGAAAGTATTTTGGAATGGGATCTAAGAAAAAGACATTCTGGTCAATATAATAAAGCTGGTTATTTAAAGAGATGCTGAAGGACTGCTTTCCCTTTTGGTTCCAAAAGGATAGGAAACCAAGAATGTTCTATGATCCTGGGAGAATGCACTCTGTCTTTTTAAGTGTGGCTTCGAAATTGCTGATTTTAAGTAGAGCATATTTTATGGTCATTACACCATCTCAACTGCCATGCAGAGCACAAAAAGGATTACGGACTTTCTCTTCAGTGGAGCATTAAATGATCCCCTGAATAGCAATTTACTAAAAGAGAAAATATATGTGGTATGACCTGCATATGTTTTCCTGACAGGAGAGTCTACCTGTAACACAAACAGGTAGCGTCTCCAGCTTGCAGAAATGATCTCAGTTTTATTGCTAAACTGGAAATGATTCATTTAGACTAACGAAGAACAAAAATTTTGAGAATAGCATATAGTTAAATTCAATTATTTCTGTCAGTCTTTTGCACATAACATCAAGAATTTGTTTTAGCGTTTGCTGTTCTTTTTAACTAGAGAACTCCACCCTTTCATTGCTGCCTTTCCAAAACCTGGTAGCCTTCAGGTCCCAATTCCAATTCAGCCTCCTCTAATATGAAACTTTCCCTATCCATCCCCATCAAAAGCAATTTGTCTTTCTTGTGAACCCTTTTTTCTCTTTCTAACTTTCTCATTTGGATGTTGCACTGCCCTTGATAGTACAATTAAGTGAGCAAATTTTAATTCCTGCAGATTATAAACTAGACGAGAGCAAGGACTATCTTGATCATTTTGTGCTTCCAAGAGGGAAGTTACTGTAAAAAATTAGGCAGCAAAAAATAAAAGAAAAATTCGTGTTCTAAAATTCATATTTTGAGAAGATAAGTCATTATTTTTTTCAGATAATGAATCCATAAAAGCAAATTTTATTAAACAAAAAAAGTCCAATTTCTACTCAATTATAAGTACCCAAAGACCATGTCCTTCTTTTTTTGGTCCAAGTTCAGAGTATTATGTTTTGTCAGTGTTAATCATCATCTGGTAATTCAAAAATATAATTGTGTCTGCCAAGCCATTGTTATATTATAAGATAAAAGTGCCTTTTAATACCAACACTTAATACAAATCCAAATACTTAATATGTATCCCAAATATTTCTATTGAAGTATCTCCCTCTAGACTCCAGGAATAGGAATCAGTAAAATATATTCATAGTCGGCACTACAGATAAGAAAAGCACCTTCATATTTTAAAAGAACACTCAGTTCCATAACCTTATTTCATATATGCAGAGCATTTATGATGAGGGGGAAACATTCTTTCTAAAGACCCATCAAATCCAAGCCCTCACTGTTGCACACTTAGTGCAACACTTGCTCACCACTGTGTCAGTAATTCCATTTTAACTACACAATATTTATTTGATATTGAAAAGCTTTTAGCAATGTTCAAGTAGCTACTTAGAAACTATTATATATTTTATTTTCCTTCTATCTTCTTGACTTTACACCATACCTCATATCAAAAGTAAAATGGGTACTCTATAGTAGGAGATTCTAATAATTAATATTGACTTTAAAAGTTGAAGTAATCTAGTTCAAATACATCATATAGTGCTTAGTCTATTTCAGACTGATGGGAAGAGCATTTAAATGGGTAAGATACGAGAATATTATTTCATGTTTATCAGCAATAAAGACTTTCTTGTTATTACTATCACTTAGAATCTGAAGAGTTCTTTAGAAAGCATTTCCTTGTGTCAAATACAAGTATTTTGTTCTCCCACTCAATATATGGTCTCAGGAGTATTACAGCAAAAATCTGAAAGCATAATTTTCTTTTATTTGACCATTGCCATTTATATCAGATGTGGTACTCCCACACATCTCAGAGTGCCACATGACCTGTCTGGACCCATCCAAAACACCACTGCCCAGGGGACCTAAGGCCCTGGACATCAGCATCCACCATGCTGGGCCAGACTTCACATGAGAAAATAAGGAAACCTCACAATTGACAGTGATATTGCAGTACTTTCCATGGAATTAATACGCTTCTAGAAAGATGAGGCTTCAGTGCTCAGCTGGGACCAGGAAGCCACTGGATGCAGCATGGTGGAAAGATCATAACAAACTAGATTTGAGTCCAAGTTGATCCTGTAACTAGATAGAAACAAGTCCCTTAATCTCCCCAAGATTCAACTCACTCACCATAAAATAGGTATCCATACCACACTGATCCTTATTATGTATGCAAAATGAGAATGTATATGAAAGCAGTCTCTAAAGTAAATGTGAGTTGAACGCTACACGTGTGTGTAATGTCAATTACTCTAACCTAGTTGATGTTCTGGTCGTTTATTTTAAAAATTCAGGGCTATGGCCCAGTTATGAGTGCAAAGCTTGTACATTGTCCTGGCTTCAGTGTTTCCTAATGGCCACTAGAGTGAGCCATAAATGTTGATAAGTAAGCCATGAACATGTGGTGTGACCGTAGGAATGGGAGGAAAACCCTGAGAGTCACCATAAATCCTTTTCACATGCTGGCCAATACTAACAACTCTATTAGCTGATTTTTTTTTAATTTAAGGATTTTATTTCTTTGAAAATATTCATGCAAACCAAGGACCAGAAAGCCTTTAGGGTCAAGGGAGGTAGAACATGAGAACAGGTTCTGTCAGCAAAAGACTATAGGATGGGAAAGGGCTTGCTTTCCTACTCATATTTAATAAAGAATAATTTTGTGAACAATTTCTTGACAATTTGAAATAATGGCTCTCTAATGGTGGAATCTGTGGCATCAGAAACTGCCTAGATGAGAAGGGTATGGATAGGTGAGCATAAGAAGATTCCTTGTCACCCCAAGTTGTACCAGCAGATGGTTTGTCACTAACTATGGGATCTCACACAACCAAAAAAATGAGTCTCAGTTTTCTCATGTAGAAATGGGCATGAGTGATCTTCCCCTCATACTGTGGTGAGTCTGAAATGGCATGATATATATAAGATGAATATCATGGCGCCCGGTGGCAATTTAGTGTTCTATAAAAGTTAGTAACAATGAGCATCATCATGATTACTAATTGCAACCAAAATGTAAGATGATTATAAAATAACAGGGCAAATACTTTAGAAGTTACACACTTCCTTTTATAGGCATTTTATGCCTTTAATTCATCCTCCATGTATCAAACCTACCTCTGTAAACCACAAGTAATTTGGATTTCCACATGCTATATTCAGGCACAATGACTTTTGACTTCAAAACATTTTTCTGATGAAAGAGAAATGAGCACACCACCACTTAATTCTGGCTGTAAAAACCTCATTGCACACATCTGTTTGGAGGAATCATTACCCCACCCTATTCATATGGGCTGCCCCTAATCCAAATTGGCACACAACACAAAGGGCAGACTAGATTTCTGGTTGGCTTCCAGTTTGAAATAAAGCTGCAGTGAACAGGCTGCAGAAAGCCCAAAGGCCAAGTCCTGAGTAGAAATGGCCTCTACCCGAAAACACCCTCAGCCCTCATGTCATTAAGAATTCTTCTGTCATGCTTTAACTTTCAGGGGTTCCTGTGCTAAAACCAAGTTAGCAAATATCAAAGGGTTCTGCTTTCCATAGAAAACATCAGCAATATAACCAGTTACAGAGACAAAATTTATCTAACAAACTGACTTGTAAAATTCTGAAATTGTGTGGAATCAGTAGGTTTGGATTAAAAAGAAATAAGGATTTGGGTTGTTTGTTGTTTGGTCTTTTTTCAGGCCAGAAGCCTTTAAAGGACCAAAAAAAAAAAAAAAATCCATTCATAATGGAAATGCCAGAACAACTTTCACCTTTTAAGGCTACAACTTAGTTCCCTTAGAATTAAATGTAAATGCAATCAGATATTTTCTTCTCAATTACTGCAAAACAACTGTTATTCAAAATATTTCTTTTGTGCAATAAAAGATGGTATTTTAAAATAGACTTCAAATGCATCCCCAAACCTCTACAACATTATTTTTCATAAATGCATTTTAAATTTTTTTCTTTTGCATTTGCATATAAATGACTCTTCCAGGTCTCTCTGTGAAATGAAGGAAATAATGTAATTAGAAATAATCTACAGGTGCATGGTTAGATTCTAAATAATGTTTTCTGTTATTGGAGAGAGTTGTCTGTACCTGTACCCTTGGATTTGTTTAGATTTTCATTACCTTTTCCTCAGAGTTCTGGGCTCTTTTGTGTGACGGAAAAAACAGAGTCCTAGGGGCTTATCAAAAATTCTATTGTGTGTTTTACTGGGGAACTTGAACTCTACCACGTTTGATTAAAAAACAAAAACAACAATAACAAAGAGAATAACCCATTCTTTCAGACTTGATGAAAGCTAGAACATTGGGAAGTTTTTGTATCAAATAGGAGAGTAAATAAATAAGAGTATTAAACTAACATCTGTTCCCAGGATCAAGCCAGAGTAGAAGAAGCAGTCTGCCCCTTCTGACAGTGGACCTCTCTTCCCTCCCAGAAACTAACTTTCATACCACTTACTCCCACATTCTTGCATTTCAAGGTTGACTTAAAATTCCACTTTCTTCATGAAACCTTCCCAGCAAAATAATATCTCTTTTCCCCTGAACTTGCCTGTGGTATTTTCACTATCAGCAGCTTTCATCAGGGGACTTAATTAATCCATCTACTGCCTTGATGTTGTGATTTCACTGTTATTTAATTGCTTCATGGGCCTACCAGGGTCATTTTGTCCTCTATACATTATACATTATAAATTTCTAGAGGCCAAAAGTGCCTCTTGCATTTCTTTCATATTTCTCCCAGTGGCAAGCACAGAGCAGGCAAGAGACTGGGGAATCTAACACCTGATGGAACAGAGCCATACTATTCTACGGTGACATGCATCCTACAAATCCTATGAGATCCAAGGCCACCATATTGAGAAATTATTGAGTGGTCCTTCTCAGTCAGCTGAGAAGTGACTCACACCATCCTTACAACTCTCCTCGCTGGGAGGGACCTTATAGTCCAGCTGAAGATCAAAGGGCATGTAGCAGTACAAAGGCCACACAGGCCCCTGAATCCAGAGATCCAGCTCCCAGCTGTATGAACAGGCAAATAACTTGTACATCAAGGAGCCACCTCATTTGTAAAGTTGGGATTAAAAATACTCATAGGTAATAACCATTCAACACTCACAATGTGTTCTAAATGCCTTAACTGTTTCAACTCATTGAATCCTCACACCTACCCTTAAGGTAGGCACAATTATTAGCCCCATTTTATAGATGTGGAAACTGAGGCAGAGCCAGATTAAGTAACTTTCCTCAGTATTAAACAACCAAGTGACAACACTGGAACTCACATCCAGGCAGGCAGAGCAGATGTGCTTGACTAAGGAGGTGAGTTGTCACTCACAGAATTTATCTCATGTGGTTATTCTAGGGACAAATTAATAATTTAAAATGCTTAAATAAACTTAATATTTGAAATTAAATATTAAATTTTAAAACTTGGCTGATGTATAGCAAGCACTCAATAAATGGCCATGTATTATATTTATACATGGCATGATATAGGCTCTAAAACTCTTAAAACTAATTAAGACAAAAATTACCCAGATAATAACTTAATGTATGCCAACACAACCTCAGCCCAGAAGAAAGCTTATGGTCTTATGAGAAATATATACATATGTTTTTAAAAATTAAGCAAACCAATATGATGAAGAAGAGCCTTAGAGCTACAGGTGCCAAGGGCAAATTCCCTTGCTCTGCCCATAGAGCCTTATCTTGTAGGGGTCTAAAGAGTGGCCCTTTAGTAGGTATCTAGGTGCCTAGATATAAATATTTTATATGACACTTGAAGCACATTATACAGGTCACGCTTGAGTAAGTACCACATTTGTGTGACACTGTACAGAATGTAAGGAGTTTGTGTTGAGAAGCCCAGAGGAGGCACAGTGGAGAAAGAGAGGCCTACGGTGAGCCCAGAGCTCAGGGAAGGCTTCACACAGACTGACTTAGCATTCTGCAAAGAGGGCATCAATAATTTACTTGGAAATTTATCCTCCAGCTCACTTAAAAGAAGAATAATGACACAAATCAGAAAAGCTAATAGTATTAATAATTTATCTGTCCCTCCATGTTCTCTTAGGAGCCCAAATGTTCTATACATTAATAATTAAGTCTTCTTAAAACCCTCAGAACCATTGTGTACAAGAAGAGCAAGGGATGTGAACACCATTTAGATCATCACTATTGCATTTCTTTACCTACATTCTTTTTTTTTTTTTTTGCCTGTTTCTTTTGTACACACACAAACACACACACACACAGAAATTAACTTATTTTTTGTTACTACACAGAGATTTTTTTTTTACTTCACAGAGATTGTGTAATAGATACATGTATTCATTCATTCAATCCACAAATATTTACTGAACATATTCAAGCATAGGATTAGGCCCCAGGAATAGAAATGTGTTCAGTCTAATGAAGATGATGAAAATGAAATATATGTGGATCTTTCATGAAACAGATACTATAGTAGAGGTAGACTGCCTGCAATTTACAGAAGGTACTCAGAGGAGAACATGGCCAATAGCATAAGTGGAGAATATTCCAGAAAGACTTCAGAGAGAAATAATTTTCTCACTGTCAAATCTAATGGCAGATTCATCATAAACACTGCTGTGTATGTACTTGTGTCTTGAAATTCTATGCTGTTTAGTACTCTGTCTTGAAATTTTCTTTTCCCCAAACTTTTGTGATATGTTCCTAAATATTTTTTAATCTAATTTCCATGGTTCCTTTCTCATTCTATCAAAGACACCTAACTTCAAGACCTTTAATTTGGTCGCTTTGTGGAGGATGATTTTTCTGGTTTAGGTCAGAGCTTCTTATTCTTCATTGTTCATTGGAATTACTACAAAAAACTTTTAAAATATACAGGTATTCCAGCCTTCCATTGGAATACTTGAAATATGTGAGAACTGGGTTGCTTTTTAAGCATTCAGGTTGAGGCCCACTTAAGTAAACCTTTCCTTCTCTAACTGCTCCTTGTGGAGATGCTTAATTTCCATGCCATTTCCTCTCATTGATTTCCTGAAACAGTCCATCAGAATGAGAACACCAGAATGGGAAGTCACCATCCCAGAATTGCCAACCCAGGATACCAGGGGATAGATGCTGCTGTGACCATTTGCAATCTCGAGGCTGATAAGCTCTATGTTTCCTTACATTCCTTCTGTGCCTGGGTACTTGAGTGAGTCTCTCTGATCATCATCTGTCTGCTTTATATCTTACTTTTACTGTATCCTCTTCTTCCAAACTTCACAATTGTATCTTATGGAAATCCAGGTTCCTAGTAAACAAACTATTCTCCAGCTTGGACTCTACCTCTTCATTGGAGGCTGATCATCTATGCAGCCTCTCATTGCTTCCATCCCAACACAAGCTCCTTGGTGGGCATCATCCTCTAGTTCCAGTCATATGTTTTAGAACAGTTTACTTTTGCTAGAGCCAGTTCTTCTCTTCATAGTTGTTCATTAAACAACTACCACTTTGGTGTCCAGCACCATGACTCACTGTAAACTACTCCAGCAAATGGAATCAGGGACCCACGATATGCTAACACACACGATGTCCTGATTCAAAATGGCACCCCTTGGGTCATTGTATAATATATCATTGGAATGTCTTCTTTCTTAATTACACATTTAAAGGTTTGGAGTAACTTTTGACTATTCCCTTATTCTCCATATAAAATAGATTCTGAAATATCTTCTTTATATTAACTCAGCAAAAGTTTTGTTCTATTTATAAAAACATACTGTGCTAACTGCTATAACAAAAAACTGTTAAATTTGATCATTTTTACTCTCTCAGAGTCCTACTCTAAGTCACAGTGTCTATTAATAGCTTCTATTGCATCTCTTAACTCCAGAAATGTTCCAAGCAAATCTACCCTGCAAAATGTTATAAAGGTAACCTTCATGAAACTATTTTATCAAAGAGGTAAAATGGGTTCTGCTTTAAGAACCCATTCTAAACCACAAATCTAACTGTGCAGATCAGTGAGTCCTGCTTTCTAGCCCAGCCCTCATCATTAATACCATGTTAACCTTATCTTCTGATATTTCTGACAGAACTCTTCATGTATCTGTGTGTGTCTTGCTAATATCTATCTCAGATTTGCTAACCATGTCCTCTAATCTAGAATGTCATTCTGATTCCCAATCCTTACAGCTCACTTCCTTTGAGATCCAAATAACTATTCTTCTTTCTTGAGATAATGACTCTTGTATGAACCATCTGTTAGCACTTTGTACGCATTCTTGCACATGTTATCTCTTAATACTTAGATTTTGAATATTAATAATAACTTCTTAAATCAGAGTGGCAATGACTCAGAGTGGCATAAACTATTGTGGGACTTATTCATAAGCCACCTTTAAACCCATTTAATTGTGAATATGTTTGCCTCACAAAGTTGGTTTAAGGATGAAATACCTAAGGCATCTAATATGACTAGCACATAGTAGATGATCAATAAATAGAACTATCATGCTTTTGTAAGTTTTTCAACTTCAATTTGCACAAAGAACTTAAGTCTTGGATTCTGAATGAGAGAGTAAAAAGGTTCAACTTTAAAAGACTTTGTTATAGCCACTGGCACAGTACATTTGTATAATGAAAATACACTTTTGCTGAGTTAATGAGTTATAAAGAAAATAATTAAGAATCAGTTTGCACACAAACTCTGAGCTATGTACACAGAAGATGTCTCATAGCTATATATTCAATCCACAAGGTGAAAATTCTAGTAAATATGACAAAATATTATTTGCAATTTTAGCTAGTTTTTATTTTTGGTAGAAAGATAAACCTGACTCATAAAAAGAATCTCTCATGATGACTAATGAATGGGAATTTGAGGGTTGAAAATGCTATTTGGTATCCCTATATTTAATTAACCTTTTATGCAGACTAGTTGTATAAGTCTCAGTTAATAATTTATAATTCCTAATCTTGATTAATTATCCAATACTTTTCCAGGTGGGTGGCTTGGTCCTGGAAAGCAGGCTTAACCAAAGATTTAAATATATCCCCTAATGATACATGTAGTATACAGACGATGGTTCAAAATATTAAATAATAATAAAAATAGGACACTCAAGTTATTAAAGAACATATTTTTTCAATAACATTGTGTTCCCTTTCCATTTATTATTTAGAACATAGGCCATCATCTACAACATAAATGAAAACCAATCAGATGTGAAATATATATAAATGAATTAAGCAATATCATAAAATTTCAGTTTCTCTAAATACAGAAAGAACATCCTTGCTTATTCCTCTCAAGTAACAAAGTACACGATCTTTAACGATCTGTTAACCAACACACATTAACAGAATCCTTCCAGTTATTTTTAGAATCTGAATTGTATTTGCTCCCATGTTATCATTATTAAGCAAAATAACCATAAAAACTCCACTGAGCAATATTTAATAGATGAACAATGAACAACAAATTAATTATATATAAAATTATTAATGAAATGTGCAGTAATGTTTCCAGAATTTGGAACTAGACAGTTCACCATTTAATTACAGTGTTCTACTGTCAGCCTTTCAAACTGGATTACTACAAGGTTTTTTTTTTCTATTGTTCAAAATGCTTTAATAATTTATTTGTTCTAAAGAAATTATTTTTTAAGTAAATTTAATTGCAATAATTACCAAACACATCTTTATTCACATGCATATTTTTTTAAAAAAAATTAATTACACTAGGAGAAATATTTTTACTCCTCCTATGACAATGTCTAATAATATTGCTTTATAAATGCCTTCAAAAAAATTGCTATTGGAAATAGTTTGGTCTGGTTGTTTTGATTTTTTGTTCCTGAAAGTAATCTTATTTCACAAGTTTCCTTTTCAGACCCTGCATACATTATCTTATTGATAAGTCTCTCCCAAATTAGAATATATATATATATATATATATATATATATATATATATATATATATAAATGTATATTTATATATATATATATATGTGTATATATATATTTATATGTATATACATGTATATATTTTTTCCCCTATAAGATTTTGACTTTAGTCTCTAAAGCTACCAAATTGGCCAGATGGAAACCACCAACCACTTAAAATGTGCCTAGTTCAAATCATGATGCACTACTGGTTTTGATGATTTAGTACAAAATATGATTAAAATACCTCATAAATAATTTTTATGATGATTACATTCTAAATGACAATTTTATATATACAGGAGTAAATTAAGCATATTATTAATTTTTTTCACTTATTTCTTTTTACATTTCTTTTTGAGTGGTTTTGGGCATTTATGGCTTTCAAGGAATTGGTTCATTTCATCTCAGTTGTTCAATCTGTGCCTACAGAGCTGTTCATGGCATTTTTTAATTGTGATTTTAATGACTGTGGTGTTTATGGAGACACCTGTCTTTCATATCTATATTATCTATATTGGCAAATTTCATTTTCTCCTTTTTTCTTTCTCAGTTTAGCTCGAGATTTATCATTTTTATTAACCTTTTCAAAGAATCAGCTTTTGGTTTTATTGATTTTTTTCTCTATTGTTTTTCTGCTTTCAATTCCACTGATTTCTACTTTTATCATTATTGTTTCTTTCATTCTGCTTGCTTTGTTTTTAAGTTGCTCTTACTTTTCTAGTCTTTTCAGCTGAGATCATTAATTTGAGATATTTATTCTTTTCTAGCATAAGCATTTAATGCTCTAAAATTTATACATGACAATTAAAACATTTTAAGTTACAAATATGGTCAGCCCATATAGTTTGCATTATATATTTCTATTTAGCACTGCTCTAGAAAGTGTAATACTCAGCAAGGTGTTTTCTTTCTGAGACATTAATAAAAATTTAATCCCCTACAGGACCACTGAACCAAAGAACCTCAGGCATTCCAAGAGCAGTCGGCAGCCTTGGGTGGTATGGGTTTTTCTAGTTCCAATTACAGAAAAACTTGGATGCATTTTGATTTGGCTGTTCAAGTGAAAAATGTGTTCTTTGACCTTGAACTTCAGAGTCTGTGGCTCTTCAGAGATCCATGTCTAGCTGACTGTCATTAGGCATAGCCATCTATATAATGAGTTATGGAACTGAGAAGTGGGACTGCTGGCTCCCCTTCTCTGACCTCTTACTGCCCTGGTTGACTCAGCATGTGACACTTGTTCTGGGGAAGGCCCCCTTACTAGTCACCTGACCTGAAAGCTGTGCTTTTGGTTTCCTCAGCCTGCCAGGCACTTCCACCACTGCATCTCACTGAGTAGCAGAAAGGGGGGGGGGCAGAGAATACACCCTCAGTGCTGGGGCCACAGTTCCTCTAGACAGAGGTTTAGGCACCTCCTGTTTCTCAGAGGTTTAGGCACAGGCCTGGCTGCCTCTACTTTCACCACTGCATGGGGGGATGGCCTTGGCTGGGGAAAACACGCTGGACATACTGAAAACAAAAAACAGAAGCAGGGGATTTCCCCTTCCTCTTTTAAGCTTGGAGGTCCTTTTTCCTGCTCCTTGGACCTGAAGGTGAGTTTTCTGGGGCTCTTTCTGTCCACATCCGACATATCACCAAGATATAAATCTGCTTTTGTAGTCAATCTAGGAAATATTGGAGGATGGGGGAAGGTGGGGAAATGTGGGCTTAATAGTATGTGGAATTCTGCTCTCTTGCCCTAATCTGCCTGGGGGCCAGTACTCATCAGCATCCAGGCCATATGCACACCACACCAGGGGTCTTATTCCCAGCAGTGGAGACAGTCTGGAGAGTGTTCATTCCATCTTGCCTAGAACTGGAATCAGTAGAGAAGACAAAAAGTCTAATTTCACTCAAGTATCTGAATTTCTAGGATGTGAGAGGAAAAAGCTAGTAGATACAGATAAGTTGGAGGACAGACTAACCATGGAATCACAAGTTTTCCTTAGTCTCCTAAAGAATAATAATAAGATGAACTTGTCATGAGAATGATATAGCCATGTCATTTGAAAATCCCTTGAGTTTTATGCATTTATACCTTATTAAATATCAAAGGCAAAGTCTATAGTTTAGAAAAGATACATTCTAACTAAGGCCAAGGAGGCAAGAGACATAGTGAACCCAGCAGTACTGAACCATATCCTCAACCCTTTTATATAATTTATTGAGAGGCAGGATCTCACTGAGTTGCTTAGGGCCTAGCTAAATTGCTAAGGCTGACTTTGAACTTGCGATCCTCCTACCTCGGCTTCCTGAGCCACTATGATAAAAGGAAAACACTACTGCACCCAGCCCATGAGTTCTACTTTCCATGAAAAATTTTTGGTTGTAGATTTAACCTTAAAGAACAACTTATCTTCTAAATAAACAACAGCTTGGAGGCTATAAGCCTATGATCTCAAAATGCTAGCTGTGATCCTGGCCTTGGAGCCAGATTTCAGATAGTAATATATTTAGTGGCAAATAACAGAAAGCCCAAGCAGCACTGGATTAAGCACCTAAGAGTTTAAGGCATGGGGCTCACCATAATATTCTACAGTATAGAAGAAGCATATATGAGCAGTTTATAAGTTTATTCCTTTTATTGGATATTGTTTATTTCCAGTTAGGTTATTTTATTAAAAACATATGAAGCCAAGCACAGTGGTACGTGCTTAAAATCCCAGTGACTTGGGAAGCTGAGGCGGGAGGTCCAACTTAGCAAGGCCCTAAGCAACTCAGTAAAGCCATATCTCAAAATAAAAAATATAAAGGTCTGGGGATGTGGCTCAATTGTTGAGTATCCCTGTGTTTGATTCCTAGTACCAAAGGGGAAAAAGAAGTGTAAAGATGCTCAATGTGGCAGCAAAAGCATTACTCTCACTATATCCTGAGCAGTGCTTTTATTTCTAGGAACAAATTCTAGGAGTGAGGTTTCTGGGTCCCAGGATGTAAGCATTTTGCATTTTAATGCTTTCTAGTTTCCAAATGGCTATGTCAATCTGAAGTCTCCCCGATGGTACAGGAGAATGCCCCTTTCTTTACATTCTTACTGCCATTAGATGCAATCAATATTTTAAATTTTAAATTAAGCAAGAGGCAAATAATATAGGGAAATAATCTTTTTCAATTACTTTCCTTGGGCTCCTATTGATATTGAGCACATTTTTACATGTTTATTGATGATTTGCCTCTCTTCTGTGAATTGTCTATTTTGGGTTTTTTGTGTGTGTGTGTCTTTTTTTTAAATCAATTTGAAGGATTTTAACCTTGAGTGTCATGTATATTGCAAATATTTATATCTCTTTCCATTTTTTTCTTTAAATTGGTCTATGGAATACACATATTCATCTTTAGGACAGCTCAGATACCACTTTCTCCATCAAGCTTTCTCTGATTTTCTCTGACAGAATCAGTTATTCCTTCCATGACATACCTATAAGATTTTATGCATATCCCTATAAATAAAATTATAGAATCTTAACTACAATGCTTTTCCTTCTGATCAATAAACTATATCAGAATGCATATAGTTCCCTCATTCTTCAAAAAGTAAATCATTCACAAATTTTAGAATTTTCATTTACTTATTTTAGTTCTAACACAACAACTCTTATTTTAGAGGAACTCAGTGTCATTTCTCAACTGTCTCCCCATGAGAATTCTTGTTTTCTTATGCCTGTGCCTTTTTTTCCCCCTAGTACTGGGGATTGAACAAAAGGCCTTGCACCTGCTAGGCCAGTGCTCTACCACTGAGCACATCCTCCGTTTCTGCTTGTGTCTTTTCTTTCATAAATGCTACCTTCAAAATCCTAGAGGATGGCACCATTGCTGTTACCTCTCATCTTGTTTTCTCCTGGGATAATGAACCTAGTTGCCTAAGCAGCAGTCTTTATTTGTTCAGTTTGGACAGGGCTCAGTGGAGAAGGCTTGTCTCTATTCCACACAGGTAAGCTGAGAAGCTCAATTGGGGCTGGAGTATCTGCTTTCAAGATGATTTACTACGTGGTTGGCAGGGATACGGACTTCCATTCTCAGTGGGAATAGAGCCAAATAATTTAAAGTTATCTTTGCTATAATCTTCCTATGAATTGGATCTCTCTAAAATTACCCAATGGTTTGTCAGTATCTGCTACACCTCAGCCGTGCTCCGTTTCTAGCAGAAATGTAGAGGATGACTCTTTCCCTTACTGACTCTGTGTCACCTGGTGTTGCTCAGCTACAGAGAAATATGGTGTGCCTCCAGTTCCCCATAGGCCCTTCTGTGTCCCTTCTCTTAAAAATTACGTAAAAGCCTTCCCTGTCTTGGCAAATAAAATACAGCACAGATGATGCTATGCCTAGAGAGCCTATAATTTTGTTACCATAATTTGTTCCTGATAGGCAGGAACTCAGATACATCCATTTTCCATGAAGTGTTTATATGAGTTGATTTATTAGAGGAGCAGAAATTCTAAAAAAAAGAAAATATTATAGATATAGAAAAGAGTAATCAGTTGTGGCTGGGCAGTCAAGATTGGGCTCCTGGACATCAGGGTCAAGTATGGATCAAAATATTTGCTCTTCTTACTGGTGAGGATGGACTAAAGGATGGGGTTGTGTTGGCTTTCTACTTTTCCCCCTAAAATCTAGCCCTTGGGACCTGCCTGTGAGAGAACTGGATCTGAGGCACAGCTGTCCTCAATGGGATTGTGGCCTATGTCTACCAGGTAGGGACATCTGGCCAGGTCAGCAGAAGAAGAGAGGAGAATCTAGAGCCCATAGGTGGACAGAGGCTTCACAGAGCCCTTGAGGCTGGCTGCTCCATGGTGGCCACTTCATCCCCAAGTCTCACCAGCCCCGAGACACTTTCTCCTCACTTCTGCAAGGAAAAAAAAATGAAGAGAAAAGATAGGTGCAAGCTTCCCTAACACTTCTGAGAGAGTATAATTCCTGATCTTCTGGGCCTTATCAGACAGCAGGGAAAGAGAGGAAATGGATCTCCTCTATGAAATCAATACTTAGGGTAAAACACTGCTATGACACAGTCCTCTTATGACATCACAACATACATGCTATAAAACTGTCTCTAATATTCAAATATTTATAACTCAAGTTATATAACTTTAAAATATGTTCTTGATAGAGATTATCCAAAAAGTGAAAAGCAACCTATAAAATGCCAGAAATATTTGCAAATCACATATCTGATAAGGGATTAATATCCAGAATATATAAAGAACTCCTACAACTCAACAATAAAAAAAAATCAAACCAACAACTTAATCTCAAAATAGGCAAAGAACATGAATAGTACCAAAGATGATATAAAATTGACAAGTAAGCATATGAAAAGTTGTTGATATCCTTCTTCATTATAGAATTACAAATCAAAACCACAATGAGATACTACTTTATAGGCAATAGAATGGCTACAATTTAAAAATAGAAACAAATAGAAAATAACGAACTTTGGTGGGATATGGAAAATTGGAATGTTTGTATATTGCTGGTGGAAATGTAAAATGATATAGCTGCTGTGGACAGATAAACAGACGTTTTGTAAATGTACTACATGTTGAGCATCCGAAATCAGAAATGCAGCAATGACATGAACCCATAGTGGAAAATTCCACATCTGCCTCATGTGATAGGTCAAAGTCAAAATGCAGACACAACAAAAATCCTGTCTAAAATTGCCTGTAGGCTATGTGTAATAAGGTACAACTAACACACATGAATTTCACAGTTAGAATCAGATTCTATGGTCAAGATATCTCATTAAGCATACACAAATATTCCAAAAAAAAAAAGACCCTTGAAATCAAAACATTTCAAGGGATACTCAATCATTGCAATATATTATCATTCATTATCTACTTATTCATTGTTATTATTCATTATTCAAAAAGAAATGAAGTTCTGATATATGCTACAATATGGGCAAATCTCGAAAATGTTTTAAGCTAAGTAAAACAGCTAAGCCACACACAAGAAGACAAAAGTTATACGATTCCATTTATATGAGGTGCCCAGAAAAGACAAATTCATAGAAAAAGTCCATCACAGGTTATAAGCAGAGGTCACAATGGGGAGTTGCTGCTTAATGGATACAGATTTTCTGTTAAAGGTGAAGAAAAATTTTGGAAAAGGATAGTAGCGATGGATGCACACACAGTGAATGTAATTAAGGTTACTGACCTATACACCACCGAAATGTTAAAGTGGTAAATCTTATGTTACATATGTTTTAGCACAATAAAAAATATTTTTGAAATGCATTCTGAGTAAATACTTCAGCTTAACAGCAAGAAAGTTCACAGTCTCTTAGTCAAAGCAAGTTTCAATAAAATGTTTAGCTTTACTACTAATACATTCTATTTATAGTACATTTGCTTCTAGCTCAGGAAACAGAAAGAGGACAAAAATAAGTGTTCATTGAGTCAGAGATTTAGTGAGAACCAGGAAACTAATGGGTTTATGAGAGTCAAATCAGAGGTGAATTTTTTTAGTGTTTATACTCTGAAGGCTCATTCTTCAATGAAAGCTGATGTCACATGTCTACAAATACAAGAGCCAGTGTCCAGGAGCTTTCTTTGGCTCATATTGTGCTAATTCCTTTGGACACTAACAATGTAGCTGGAAGACAGACACCGGGCGGAACATTCTCAGTGACATTCTCTTGGTGCCTTTTTTTCTTCCTCCCACCATTTTGTGCCCACCTGAAGGTGCAATGTTCATGGTGGCCCCAGGCAGCTCTTCACCTGACTGACATCTACTCCTGTTCTGTTTCCTGATTGCCTTCTTTCTCATTAGAAATTATTTCAGTATGATTTGGGAATCCAGATGCCTTTTGGAAGTCAAAAGTTTTTTCCACATGACTGTTTTCACCACTGAAAATAAGGAAGACCTTTTCCTCTGGATACTCCACTGGGATTGTTAAGCACATTACAGAAAGCAAAATAAGATCTCTGGGGTATAGACATTACCAACATTAGAAACACTCATAAAAATTCTGTTTCCTGAATTTTTCCCTTCCGTCTGAATTAGTAGGGTTTGAGATCACTTTCAATGGAGGGCAGAAAATAGCTTTTCTATTAAATTAAGCATCCAAATTACTTTGATATATTCATTATTGACATAATAATTATGCCACTTTTCGTTTCGAAAGCAGCATATGCTTCTATATATCAGTGCATTTCTCTTTCCACATTTTCCTTTTAGATGTGTGAAGGTAATTGTTATTATCCTAACTTTTCAAATATAGACCCTAACACCAGAGAGGATCAGTGCTGTGCTCAAATCAGAGAAGCTTCAGCACAGACTCTCACACCCCCTATACCAAATACCCCTTACAAAGCATTCTTTATAATTAGAACAAATCACAGGGCCCTGTGCATAGGGATAAGGCTGGAATGAACAGTAAATATTAAATATTATTGGCTTCTTAAACTAATATCAACCCTATTCTTTGAAATCTCCATATTAAAAACCAACTTGGATCCAAGAAATTTCTGCTATAGGTTAAGTTTGTACCGACCCCAACAGCAAAATAACTAATACATTGATTGAAATTGTGGTCTATTCACTTGCTAGCTGAAATTCATAATTTTTTATTTTAATAAAGTTGGCATATCTGAAATAGACTTCAGATTCCTTGATAACTTCCTTCCTTTTCTTACTTTCTTTTTCTTAAATACCAGTAATTTTAGAACCAATTCTGTTTGGAAGATAATTCTACTATTTACAATTTCCTGGGGTTGTGGCAGATGAGTGGAAAAGAGATGAACATTAAGAGGTTATGGCTACAGGTCTACATGAAGCCAAAAGACCATTCTGAGGTCTTGTTTTTTTTTTGTTTTTTTTTTTTTTTTAGACACATATGCAGGGAGGGAGAATGGCTCCCAAGGCACATTATGAGACGATCCACAATAAATATGAAATTCTGCTATGTCTTCCCTCTTTGTTTTATACATAATAATCCTGAAGTCCAGAGAACTTAAGTAGTTGGTATACAGTCCAAGGACAGCCATAAAGACAATAAGACATTTAGAATCTAGATCTACAAGCTCCTTCTAAGGAGGGTGGATCCTGTTAAATAAAAAATGCCTTCTGAGCTGAGCAAATAGTCATAGGAGCTGAAGACAACTGTACTGCTCCACCTGAGAAAGCATCCCCCGCTGAAGTTGCCTTGATAGGAACAGAGATGAGGGGGGGGGAAGAGAGGCATCCTGAGAGACCCAAACTGCTGTGAGCTCCCCACCACTCACAATTCATCAGTGAAACAGAAAATGCTGCTTAGTATGAATTATTAGTGGAAACTGGGGAAGGAAGGTAGTTTCAAGTCCCGATTAACTTCAGTCACCATTGGCAGGTGAATACAAAGGTTCACTTTCTCTGAGGACTATGAGAAAGCAAACTTTGTGGAATGGGCAGGAATAACAAGGAAGTATTGGGCTTCCGTAGTTAGTAGAATTAGGTATTCAAGACAAGTTTATGCAGTTTTTTCCTATAACAGGAACACCTTGCATTGTTAATAAAATACACTAGCTTGTAGCATAATTAGAGCTAAATATAGGCATTTGATTCCCAGTTCAATGCTCCTTCAGATTGTAATTTCATTTTCCAATAGACACAAGCCTTCCTGATAACTCCAGCTCCTAGATAAGGATTGCTACCTTGAAAGACAATTCAGAACCCAGAGACCTGAGCAAGGAGCTGTCAAATGGGAGAATAAATTCTGGATCTAATGTCTCCTTCTTCAATAATAATTCTTTCTTTAATGTCTCAGTCTGATTTACCTGGCTACTTTTACTACTGTCTGTATATCTGATGTAGATTATATCTGCCTCTGAATCTAGAAAGCAAGTATGAATTTCAATCTGGATGTTCAAAGAAGCCAGTAATGTTAAATACCAAAACTTTAGACCATCTTAGTAATTGTAGGACTGTGAATCTCCATCACTCTCTTTGATCTTAGAAAAGAAATTTGCTCCATTTTCAGAAAGGGACACCATGGGGCTCATGCTCTGCATGTTCCTGACTTGAAATTTTTAAGGATTTTTTTTCTGTCAATTTGTGTTTCATAAGTGAAGTCCCATGGGACAGCAGAGCATATGCTAGGAATTGGAGCCTCAAACACTTGAAGTTCCACCTCCAGGGGATGGGAACTCTCTGTTGTCCTGTCTGCCCCCTCATCCCTTCTCAGTGGGGTCAGGTCCACACAAGTATATTAACTGAGCTTTGGGTGAGGTTGAGCATCCCTGAGGGTCTGCACTCACAAAACCTTGCACCTGAAAAAATCAGATATTAAGCAGCAAATAAAAAGAACTATGACAGATCAAGAAAGATATTTGATGCTTTTTTGAGCAAAGGACCCCATATTTTTATTTTACACTCAACCCCACAAATTATGGTATGGCCTTGACCTTTCCTGTCCCTTACTTGGAAATCTCTAATCAATGTTAACTTTGGATCCTTTACTAAATAACTACAACCTATATGGAACAAGTCTGATTTTACTAAAATACTCTTTGGCTTCAAGAATTCTAAATACTAAGCACAAAATCAGATATTTTTGATAGTTCAACAGGGGCATAAGGCCTCCAAATTAGTCTTATTAGAAGCTATAATTAATAGCAGGAAGTTTGGATCTGTCATTGACTTGAAAAGTATGAAGCAAAGAATGCAAGACTTGGAATTTTTTTTTCACTGAGGCAAAGTGTAAAAAACGTTATTTATTCACAGTTTTTTTAAGAATATTATCACTCAATATCTCCTATCACATCAAGGAATATATTTTTTTTTAATTTTGTTACTTCTCTCATGTGCTGATGTTTACCCACAGTGACAGTAGTAGATTTACCCATTATTTATCTGGTACCATAGTAAAGTGACCATAACCAGTGACAGCAAAGGATTCAAAGATGAAGAGTAAGAAAGAGCTTTTTCTTTCTTTTTAATTTGCATCTGCTTTACATCTTAGGCTCTTACCTTGAGTTTGGCCAAAAGAAGTTCATGATCATGAAGAAGTTTTTTGGTTTCATCCTGACTGCTCCCAATCTCTAGAAGATTGGGCTGTGATTCAGCCAATTGAAGTTGTACCCATTTGCCACACTAAAAATAAAAATGGAATAAAATGCACTTTTAGTTCCCCTTGCTTCTTCCTCTTTACTCTTCTCCTTTTCTATTTTTATTTTTTTAATTTCCAGTTATAATATGAAATCTCTTTCTATAGAGATAGGCCTTGCTTAAGTTGAAATGTAGCAAGCAGGTCTAATATAAATGCATGCTTTGTCATGTTTTATTCTTATAATAAATTCATCTCTCAGTGTAGATTTAATTTTTTAAATTCCCTAATGAGGAACACATACAATGAATTATGTATTACTGAATATTCCAAAGTTACAGGATAATTAACACAATTGTATTCTCACAAAACTGAACTTCCATAAAAATAGTGAAACTCCATGTGGGCAACGTAGGATGCAAACTTCACCACAATCGGACATGGGCAGTGCTATTGAGTCCACTGAGATGGACTTTCCACCCTGAATACCATCAAGTGTATTTTATATGGAGATGGTAGTAAGGGAAAGGAGTTGGGGAGGGGACAGTGAAGGAACGTTCCTAGAAACATAATTCAGTTAAAAATAATAGTATCCAGTGTAAAGTTTTTGTTGTTGTTGTTTTTCCTATGTTCATCATCCCTCTGATTCTCCTATAGATTAATTTCCTAAACATTATTCTTTATTCTGTTCTAAGAATGTTTCATTTGAAGAAAAGAAAAGTTAAAATCTTTTAAATAGGAAAATTGCCTCTTTTCCTTCATTGCTGAAATTTACAGTTGCTGGAAGCCTCATTAAATCACATACAAATGATCAGTTCTCACTACTTCTGCATCAGAATTCTCTTCATCTCCACCTACTGCCTTCCGAAAGACCAGAGGGCAAGGGAGTCAGCAGAGGTCCTGTATACATGGGGGGCAGGTCTCCCCAGCACAGGCAAATAGGCCTCTGTAGGAACACTTTGCATTCTGTGCTTCTATAATGAATCATTTTGCTCAATGTCAAGTTCTGTTTTTCTGTTACGTGTTTTCATATGACCGTAAAATTTGCAGCAGTTAAACAGGACTTGTTGTTCTTGCTCTAACAAAAGGCTAGAAAAGCATTCAATTAAGTCTGCTGGTATCCTGAAAGTAACTGGCTGGTGAACACCAGCTCCTTTGCCAGGTTTCCTTTCATTACACACTGAATTCTTCTTCTTCCTTCTTTCTCTCTCTCTCTCTCTCTCTCGTTGTTGTTGTCGTTGCTTTTGTGGTATTGTGGTACTTTTGTGAACCCAGGGCCTTGCACATTCTAAGCAAGTGCTCTACCACTGAGTTACATGCCTAGCAAACACTGAATTCTTTAGATGGTAACTTGTCTACCACCCAAGTACAGTGCTTCAGAGGTTTCACGGGCCGTTTTCATAGGCAGTAAAGTCATGGGTGTCTTCTTAATCCTAAGATGTCTGGTTATCTTTGCAAATGAGAAAATTGCTAGACATAAAACATGTATTTAAGCACCAAGAGGCCTCAGCTTCTGACTGTTAAAAGCAAATTTCATACCTGCTTTTTACACCTTCTGTAGCACTCCCCCAGCAATGTGACAAGGATTTAGTAGCACTGTTACCACATTAAAACCAGTGCTGTATGGGGTGCAAGTCAAGCCCCTTCCTAGGTGTCTCCTGTGCTCCATCATCCTCAAAACAGTGCCACCCTCTAATCTGCCTCCTCCCACCTCCCTCACATCTACTCTCAAACCCACAAGCCATGCACAGCCCTGCCAGCCTCCTCAGCTAGTAAGCATGACCCTCTAATCCACGTGCCTTGCCTTTAAAGACCAAACTGAAAATATATGGTGGGGGTCTTTTAATTCAGCTGCTCTAGATGCTTTCTATCTAACTGAAAGGAAAGAGAAGCTCTGGAAACTGGCAGAAACTTAGTAAAAGTTTCTCTCTTAGTTGCTGATTTCAGAAAGCAAGAGTATATACTGCTCTTTTCTATGTTCTGAGTCCTGCTGATTGCGTGTAGTGCTCTTTAGGGTTATCAGCATGCTGCAAGAAGCCCAAGTCACACAGAAAAAAAAGAAAGTTGTTCACTTACCTTTATGACAGCTATCACGACTCTGCAGTCTCCAGCCTGCACAGCCACTGAACTGACAGTTGTTGTTGAAAACTCCACTCCAGGACTTCCTTGGCCAGACATGGTACTTTACAACCAGAGTTTATTCCTTGGGCAGCCTCTGCTCAGATGCTTGTCTGCTGGTCATTTCAGAAAGGAACCACCGGGGTTACTTGGATTCATTCAGGGAAAAGAGCTCTGCTTGCACTGATTACTTTGCTGAAAGTAAAGTACAGGAGGTTAAAAATAGACAGCCCCATTGAGTTTATCATAAGAGAGGAGAGAGAGGGGAGCAATCGCAGAGAAGAGCCACACCCCTAGTATGGTAACACTAAGTGCCTGTTATTTTTTTGCCATTATCTGAAAAGTGAAGGACAGCTTCGAGCTCTTTGCCTATCAGCTGATGTTTGATAGCAAATGGAAAAAAAAAATACATCCTGACAACCCAAATTAGTTTTGCCATTGAAACTAAACAGTTGTAACTACGGACTTTGAAGCCAGCAAGTCATTGACCTGGATATCAATCTTTTCAAAAATTTTCAAGTCTCTCATGAAAAAATAAAAATACCAAAAATGTACTTAAAAGTTCTGGTATTTGTTTTGAGGTTAAGTCACAAAATTGCTTGAAATATATTTTTAGATTAATCTGCTTTTCTAAAACTTACTGCCCTTTGCCAAATGAAGTTTATGTGGAATAGTTACATTTTCTCAGAGCCTCAGATTTCTTAGGAGCATTTTAAAAATAGTCCAACCAGCATTTATCAATAGATACCTATCATTTCAAGATTTCTTTGTGACGGTTCTGCTCCATCAAAGAACATTTTTTTTTCAAATTATTCCTCACAATTACTTACAGAAAGCAAAATGCTTTGCTGTTACCTTTTAATTGCAGCAAGAAAAGAGTTTTTAATCTTATTTTTAAATTAAAGGCTAACACTAAGTATACTTAAAAGAAAAAGGATAGCACTGTACTGGCTTGGCTTCTATTCTTTACCCCACCCCCTGAGAAGAAAAATTATAACTGGCTTCAAATCAGAGCCCAAGATCCACAGATCAATCCTATTGCTAGAAACTCCTCATGTGTCACAGTTGTCTGTGGTATTAAGCAGCAGCTGTTGGAGTCCTTGTCAAAGAACAGCTGAAAATAACACTGAAGTTTAGGTCAAAGGTCAGATGAAAACACATCAGAGACTCCAAAGCGGCTGAAACCTTTGGAAATCTCTGGGACAAAGCCAGAATGGAGGATGTGGCAATAAACAAGTTAAATGCAACCACTCACAGTATAAAACCCTAGCCCAGTTTAAAGGCATGTTCAGGTTCAGGTCTGATGTTCACAAGTCTGAGCAGAATTGCCTTGTTTTGCTAATGTTCACAGTAATATTCTTGAATTAAAGGGGTAGAGAAATACTTTTACATAAAACTAGATGTTCAGTAATTGTTTTTGTTTCCAAGAACATGTCATGGCTGCTCTGCCGTTGTGTACGTGTGACCCTCGGCTTTTGCTTTCAGCATCTGCCTGCTGCTCCAGTAAAATGAAACCACACCTGGATCCCAGATCCAGTGAACAAACTTCACCTGGCCCTGAGAGCAGCAGCTGGAGCATGCTACAATGTAGAAAATACTATGAATGGTTTCATTTCATAGCAGGACTGGAGAGCCTGCAGGGAGCGAACTGCCTTGGAATACTGAAGGCTTCCACTTAAGCTATTGCATAGTTGGTCCACACAAAACCAAAACAGATTGCAACTCATTTTTAGCTAATTGTCCTGAAGAAAAAGCAAGACTTGACACTTGTGTCACAGAATATCCACACCCTAAACTAAACTGCCAAAGGGGTATTGCTTAAGCCACTATGTACTTGCCAACCAGAACAGCAAACAGTGACCTGCACTCAAAACCCTCCATGCACTTTGACCCAGAGTTAATCTCACTGCTAGAAACTTGTGTCACAAGTTGCATAAAGGGCCTGAGGACGGAAAGGGACATTTCAACAGCACACTGCAAGGACCACAGGCTAAGTAGCTCTGTCCACAAAGCCCCTCTCAAGAAAGACTGTGTAGGGGCCACAGAACACAGCAGGGAGTGTCTGAAACTGCAGGGCTAGTCAGAGGAAATGGAGCGGTCAGAGCAAGAGCCTGAGAGTCTAGTTAATTCCAAGGTTTAAGGGCAAAGGGAATTAGAAATATTTAAGACTTTGTTAGAAGATTAATCCAGCTATTCAGCAACAAAGGTAGTGCCCTTTTGTGCATGTAGATGACCTTTCTTTCTGTTAATTAGATGGAGCAGGTCCAGGATGTTGCATAAAGAAAATGTTTTCTACTTTGGTGGACACGAGCAATAAAGCAAACGATGTGGTTTCTGACTAATGTTTTTATTTTAACTCGAATTCTTGGCTTTAATTCTTTCAAAGACTCAAATCATTTTGGCTTTTCCTCTTTCGTTATTCTCTCTTCCTACTTTTTTTCTTGCTTAACTTTTTAAAAATCTTTCCTTTACAGAAGCCCTGTTGCTCAGACCTCTCCATCCACATCTAGTTTCCTTAGAACTCTAATCTATTTTTATTCATCTAGAACAATAATTACAAATTGCAATAGTGACTCCAGTAAGCAATTTGGAGAACAGTTAGTACAAAATATATTGTACTAAACGAACTGGTACACCATGCTTAGATGGAAACACTACAACTTGTTTTAATGTTAAAGTAGTAAACATTTCTTGAGTTACAGCTTATTTATACTCTGCCTCCCCTATCATCACCAAATAAGAAAAAGAAAAGAAAGAAACCAAAATAAAACAAAATGAA
This sequence comes from Marmota marmota marmota, assembly GCF_001458135.2. Lineage (NCBI taxonomy): Eukaryota > Metazoa > Chordata > Mammalia > Rodentia > Sciuridae > Marmota > Marmota marmota. Next base: position 1,398,135 of record NW_026000005.1, read on the forward strand.
AACCTTACAGGCATTCTCAGACCCTTGAAGTTTATAGTGGATCTTGCAGAGGTTATTATGCCTGCTCTGTTTATCCCTCTGGGAAATGCCTGTTTTTATATAAACTAAAATATTCTCCATGGGGAATCACAAAGCTATGACTGGATTCTGTAGAGTTGTGAATAGCACATTTTTAATGAAATAATAAGAGCTAGTAGTCTGAAGATCTGTTCATGTGATTACTTTTCAGTTCTATCAACTAGTTTGCCATTCTTTTTTTTAACATTTTTTTTTAAATTTTTAGATGTTGATGGACCTTCATTTATTTATATGTGGTACTGAGAATTGAACCCAGTGCCTCACACTTGCTAGGCAAGCACAGCAGTGCATGTAGGGTCTGTTCATTTTTTCATACAGGATCCCATCTATTTGTTTTAACCAATATGAGTGTGTGTGTGTATGTGTATTCCTGGGGATTGAACCCAGGGACCCCAGCATGCTGGGCAATCACTCTACCACCAAACCATATCTCCATTCTCTAATCAGTACTATTATTGGTTAAGCTATATTCAACTTTATAAAGACAAAGTGGATAGACCTGATATAAATAATTCAAAGTCTGTTTACCCAGATTAAAAATTCAATGCAAAATTTTCTCTGATGTAATCATTAGTAGTTGTAATAATAGCTACCATGTACAGACTGATCATTATGCGCCAGACTGATCATTATGTGCTTTCTACTTTTATCCCATGTACTCCACATTTTAAGGCTAGAACAACCGATTTTCCTGACTTTATAAATGATGTACTTATACCCACATATCCACACCCACACAAGGTTTCCTTGATTTGGCCACCTCTGGTCCAGTTTTGCCTGAATTTCAAGCTGATTCATGATCTGCTCCTCCCTACTGCCTATCACATACATCACTATTCCTAGAAAACAAAGATCAGCCATGTACTGTACCTTAGTTCAGTTTTCCATCCAGGAATATCATTCCTTTCTTCCCTCCATCTAAATTCTTCCCATCTCTTAAGACCAAGATATCAACTCTTTGTAGAAGATGAATATAGAAAGAGAACCAAATTCCTCTTTCTTCAAAATTTAATTACATCTCAATATTCAATAATTATTTGCTGCTATTATAAACTTGTATTATTTTCTAGTTATTTCAACTTCTATTAATATTATTTTTCCATTATATTTGAAGATCTTTATGGAGAGGAGCCATGTCCTAACATTTCTGAATCTTTGCCAATCAACTCTTAGGGTTATTGTAGAGATTAAGAACTGTTTCACAGAGTACTTAAGAGGAGGAGCTGGTATTTAGTAAATGCCATGAACCACAGAACCAGACCCCAAACTGGTACTTATAAATACTGGGTGACTTTACTGAGTCACATGAATCATATACAAAAAAAGAGAGACAGTTTTAATACTATTCATTATTATTCATGCAATCAACAGTTATTGAGCAGAGATACACATCAGGTACTTCTGCATCAGGGATAGAACAGTGAGAAAAATAAAGAGGCCTCTGCCCTCCAGAAGCTTTTCTCACATTTCAGTGAGAAAAGGCAGGCAATGAAATAAAAAAACAAGGTTAAAACACTAAGAGAAAAACAACTGGCAATGGCTTAAGTAGATTGAGTCACAAAAGTTATGTTTAGAATTTGCCAGAGAAATCATAGAGTGCTGTCAAGGTGTTTGTATTGGAACACAGAGGTTAACAGGAATAATGAATGAATAGTGATTTAACAACAAAAACAGTCAAATCACACCCTATGACCAAGACAGTGTCTCAACCTCTCTGGACCTCAATTTTCTTGATGTCAGCTGAGATAATGGGAACATTCACACCATAAAGGTTTTTTGGGGAGGATTAAATAAGATGATATTTGTAAACAAAAGAATGTTGACAGTTACATATTACTATTTCTAAGATGACAACATCTTTAAGGGATTTCCTAAATCTAGCAGCTGCCACAAAATTTAAAAATGAATTTTAAAAATTAAGTTGAATTAATGCACATGGCAGACAACCCGAATGTAATAATCATACTAGAAAGACATAAAATATATTTTCCTATAATCAGATATAAAATTATTCCAGGGAGACATTACTTCTTGATTGCCATCCTAACCGTTCCACTCACTCTTTACAAATATTGTATAAAACTTTTCCTGATACCTCTCAGCTATTTCTTGGATGACAAGCATCTGACTTAATTGCCATCCATAAGTAAATGGAAGTTGCTCTTTCCCCATAAGCCAACCTCCAGTTCTTGCCAGTTTCCTATTCATCTAGGCAAGTGCTCATCCTCACCCATCAAGTAGGGCTACATGCCTACTATGTGTCAAATGTGTAGATGCCAGGCACTTACAATAAATATGACAAATCCCATCTAGCCATGGAACTTGCCCTCCACTGGTGGAGACATAACAGAAAACATACAAATAAACTGTACGTATATATAACATGGCAGGATGAAATGAATATAATGGAGAAAAATAAGGCATGATAAGGAGAGTGAAGAGAGAAAATACTATTTTAGGAAGGGGTCAGGAAAGCTCTAATAGATGAGATTTGAGTAAAATCCTGGATTAGGTGGAAAGAGCCAGGCATGCAGATATCTCAGGGAAGAACATTCCAGGTGGCTGAGACATGCTTGTTATATTTGAAAAGCATCCAGTAGGTCGCTGAGGGTGAAGCTAAGTAGGGGCTGAGAGTAGCCAACAGAGCAAGAACCTGAGACCCCAGAGAGAAGGCTGGCTAGTTCACATGGGGTCTTCTGGTAGGTGCCACTAGGTCTCTGTTGGGACAACCTTGGTTTATACCTCTTGCCCTAGTATAATTGCTCTTAAGGCCCCTTTTATAATCAAAAGAGTCTGCAAGATAATTATGTGATAACCCTACTATTAAGTCAACATGAAGCCTTTGAATTCATTCAAAATGAGATAGAAAAGTACTGCAGGATTCATCTAAAGAATATCATTTAACTTAACATTGTTAAAGAAACTGCGGAGAAGAGACTATTGGAGTTTATAGTGAATGAGAAGGTGGGGAGAATTTTGTAGCATGCAGTACATAAATGCCCACACAGGTGGCTGAGTTTTACTTAAAACACACCTGAGTTTTACTTAAGAAGAATGACATGTCCAAAAGATCATGACCCTCACTGACAGTCTCATTCCCTCTGGGCATTGACTTTCTTATAATGAAACATGTTGATTTACCCGTAAACCCTTAGCTTCCCCGTGAGATCTTGGAGAATAGTTATAATCAAGCAACTTTTATACCCAGCAAATTTCCCTTCTCTAGGTAGTAAGAAAAGTAAAACAAAACATGGGCAAATTTAAAAAAGATTTAAGTGGGTCAACAGATCCATGCTGGCTCTGTTATCTATTATACATTTAAGCAATGGTTTCCCCCAAATGATGTGTGAGGTGATATCAATTCTCCTCCAATTATGATGGATAGTTTTTATTGAAAAGCTTCTAATTAAAGCTAGGCATGTTTATAGTCAAATCTGTGTAAAATTAAAATGACTAGTGAACACATGGGCTATCATTGATTTGGGTAAATTTCCTTCTGAATGTGAAAGATGTATAGACTTCTTCATGCAAGAAAATACTTTTTAAAAATTGCTGAAAAACTTGCAAAATTTAGTTTGAAAACTCTGGTCAGCCATAGGCTCCAATGTAGCAGGGCTCCCTTTGTAATGGAATTCCTCTAGATATAAATAAGGGTCCTGAGAATTGTCTCCAGAAGGCAGGCAATTTTATGAAAAAAATAGGAGCATTAGTCAACTTGGTTTTTAAAAATTTCATTTCTTATGTTTTCCCTAACTGTGGCTTAACTCCTTTCAAGGCTGAGAATTTTCCATCCCAGAATTATCCCTTGGGAGGCCTCAAGAGTAGCAATCGTTCCAGCTGCTTGGGAAGCAAGCAGTGACACCACGAGTGAACTATCACTTCCTCCAGACAGCTATGCTTTTTGCCAAGGAAAGAATAATAATCTGAAACCTAAGGATATAAAAATCTACTGCCCAAATGGCATGACTATTATCCATGGATGCATAGTAGTAAGTGTGTACAAAGTTAAAAATATAAGGTTTTATGAAGAAACATTTAAGATATAACTCAAGGGCTGGGATTGTGGTTCAGTGGTAGAGCACTTGCCTAGCATGTGTGAGGCACTGGGTTTAATCCTCAACACCATATAAATGTAAGTAAATAAAATTAAGACAGTGTGTCCATCTACAACTAAAAAAATTTTTTTAAAAAGACGTAACTCAAGAGATTAATGTGTATGTGCGCATGCAGATTGTTATATATGGTGAGGTTGTTTTTAGTAAGGTTATACTGAGATTTCTGTTGTACATGGCTGATATTTTGTGATTCACTGAGTTTATTGGCATGTGTTGAATGACAAGTATGTATTTTAACAAATTCTACCGTAGATTTTTTTTAAGTTTATCTGAGTTTTTAAAAATTAGCTATGCTTTTGGAGATTCACATCCTCATTCCAAATAGGAACGCCTCACCCCAACGTTCACACACAAGTCTCTCGCTGTGGGAATCTGTTTGTGTTAATACATCACTCACCCAGGTCATAGGACCCACATGAAAGCAATGATTGCTGAGACTGTCCGGAAGGATAAAAAAGTTACTAACACCTGCAGGAAAAAAGATATTCATATACACGGGCTTTCAGAAAAACAGGAAGCAAGATGAGAGAACCTCACAGAAACCTGGAAATCAAACATGGAAACAAAAGTAGCAGCCATCAACACCCCACCCCACCACCCTAACCTAAGCAAACCGGTTTCCTATCACAAATTCCACCCTCATAAAGAAAGGACTTCAAAAGCAAAGCCAAGCTGTGTCATGTAGAGTGCAGATTCTGCTGTTGGCACAACTCTGCTTTGAGCTGCCACTAGCAGCCTAGCCTCTGGGCACAAGGACCCGGTCCCCTTCATCAGCCCATCCTCCTCAAATCCCTTCAGATTTGTAAAACATGAAGTCAATCTAATTCGGCCTCTAAACAACCTTGTACTCTAGGCTATTACTATCTTATGAGTTAGAAAGCCAAGGAAAGTACATGGCTTATTCAAAACAATGGAGCCAGTGAGTGAAGATCCCAGACACTTTCCTCTTAGTTTCTTGCTCCAATCCCATAAGGAATAAATTCCATTTTCCTAATGTTAGATTAAAAAAAAATTTACAGACCTCTAAACATACCCATCACTCAGTTAAGCCACACAATCAGACACTTCCTGGGCACAGCCCTGTGAGGCAAAACCATTATCACCACTTCAAAGTCAAAACAAAGAAAACAAAACTGTGTTCTGAGTGACCCCCACCGGCAATGACAAAGCCATAGATGAAGCACTTTGATGTTTTACAAATGAGAAGAACCCTCCTAAGGGATTTCTCAAATCAATGTAAGAAATCATAACATAGGAACAGTTTTATCCATGGATGTATATTAACAATTATAATAAAACTACTTTGTGTTTGTGTCATAGTTCTTCTTCGTACCTTTAAAATCATTTTTGCCATCTTGGTAAATTCGTGGATAGCATGTGAGGATGTTTTGGCTGTTTCATTGGTTATTCACAGATCCAACAAGATTTTAGCAGAACAGAACAAACAGGGCAGGTGAAGCAAGTGGTAGAAAATGTGGACCAATTGTGAAATTAAACATGAAATCTAAGTGTACTGCACTTAGAGGTTCCCCCTCGCCATGGCATCCACAGACTAATTAGGCTGGAGTGCAACTGGGTTATCAATGGGTTATCAAAAGATCTGGAAATTTTCCTTAATTTCCCTTCCTAGTCATTAGAAGGGCTGCATAAGTGATGTGGCTGAGGCAATGTTATTTTCAGTCAAACCCCAGGATGGAATCAAACTCACTTTAAATAAAACATTGAGATCAAGGAACTAAAAGGAAGCTCTCTGGTTTAGAATGTAAGCTCCGGGATAATGGACATGTGTTTTATTGAAAACCTCCCCCAGAATACCATCTCATAAGTATATCTGGATTTGCAAATTTTGCAGAATAAAGTAGAACCAGTTCATGGAGAATTGCACAGTTAGGGAGGACTGTTTTTGTGCCCGCCTACTGTGCCCTTTGGGTCTCCTCTGCCAGAGCACTTTCCACCTGCCATGCCCTGCCCTCCTTACCTGGTTGATAACCAGACCCCTATGAGGGGCAAGCTCTTGAAATAATGCAGGAGTTGATGAGGACAATGCCTGGCTCCTTCTAGGTGAGTCTGATTTAAAGAGGAATCTGAACATGAAGAAAGGGAGTTTCTGCATCAACCCCTAACATGAGCTAAATGAGCAAAAACCAAACACAACAAAAACTTAATGGCATTTTAGAATCCACAAAAATACTCATTTTCTTTTTCAACATATATTTACTGAACATTTCTAATGAACCAACCATTGATTTAAGCACCAGTGAAACATCAGGAAGAAGACACAGAAGTCCCTTCCCTGACACGGTGGTATCCAGAAGCTTTCAGGGGAAAAAAAAAAAAAAGGCAAATGGGCACAGATCATGTGCCAGCTACCCTGCTAAAAATTGTATAAACTACCTCATTATCAGAGAAACAATTTCTATGATTAACCTCATTTTATTGAGGAAAGTGACCTAGATACGTTAAATAACTTACCTAAAATCACAATCCTAATATGGCTTAACTTGTGCCAACATGACATCCAAAATAGGATTGCTGACCCACTGGTTCTAAATCACACAACCAAAGCTTATGTCTCAATTTGTGTGTCACGCTTAAGCAAATCTGATTTTGAATAACTATAGAAAAATATGTACAAATTCATCAAACTGAAAAAGTAAACATACAGCACCCATTTCAGGAAAAGTCCAGGCAAACTCTACACTTATAAATTCTTTGATCATCAATTCAACCACAACAGACAATTGGTTGGGGTTTGCTAGTTTGGGGTCTGAGGTTTCTATTTCTTCTTTCACCAATATTGATATGTCATTTTGTTTTTTCATGTCTGTTATTCCCATCGGTTAGGCCTTGTTTTGTGTTTTTGCATTTTATATGCAAATATGCTACTGTAAATATATGCACTTGAAAAGATGCTCTATAAATAATTGAATAATCATTACCTTCTCACAGATCTTCAGTTGTTTCTCCATTTTCTCCTTCCCTTTGTTTTTGTGCTATTTTCTAACACTGTCTGTTCTTCTTTTCTCATGCATTTTTTCCTCTCTGCATTCTGCAGTTTTGTTCCATGTTGTGTACGGTGCAGGTAACAAACTCCACAAATACTGCTTCTTCCCTCCCCTTATCTCAAACATCCCTAAGTATATTACCCTTTTTATTCACTCCCTAAAGCTGACATCTATATTCTTCATGGAGTTTTCTTTATTTACTATGACACACACACACACACACACAGAGAGAGAGAGAGAGAGAGAGAGAGACAGAGAGAGAGAGAGAGAGAGAGAGAGAGAGAGAGAAAGCATTCAGTAGGAAAGAGCCATTTCTATGTAATGTTACAAAAAAGAAAATTTTAAAAATTTTTGTTGTTTATTTTTAAAGCAATAATGTAAGCAGTGGGATTCTAGCAAAACAATAATCAGACTGATCAACAGAACAGTTGGCCCAAAAGCAGGCCCATAAGACTGAAGAGCTCATATAGTTTCAAAGAGCACCAGAAATACATGAGGGGCAGTGATTATTCTGTAATTGATATTAAGAACTCTTGAGGGGCTGGGGTTGTGGCTTAGCAGTAGAGTGCTTACCTAGCACATATGAGGCCCTGGGTTCCATCCTCAGCACCATGTAAACATAAATAAATAAAATAAAGGTATTGTATCCAACGGAAACTGAAAAATATTTTTTAAAAAAGAACATTTGATATTCGGAGAAATCCATATTATATCATTACCTTATTCAACCCACCAAAAATTGACTCTGGATATGAGTTAAATGTAAACACAGTTAAAAAAAACTGTGTAAGAGAAATAAGAGGAATAAAATACAAGCTAAAAAAAGAAGGATTTTCTAAGCATTAAGAGCAATGTAAGGGAAAAAAAGATGACTGGTTAATAGGATTCATCATCAAAATTAGTGTGCAAAGATCATTAAATGTAATAAAGATAGAATAAATATTTCAGAAGCTGTAATTCTCTGTCAGATTCTTTATCGTGTTATCATACTTTGCTGTGTAGATTTTTAAAAAGTTAAATTTTACATATTCCTGCATTAATGACTTTCTTTTGATTCTTGTGGTGTCTCAGAATTGCTATATGGAGGGTTTTCAAAAATGTTTTTCTTTAGTGTGATAAATTAGGACATGAATCGTTTGCAAAAGAGAGAGAGGACAGTATTTAGAATCTCTGCAGAGACCGCAGTGTATTTGGGAAAAGCTTAAAATCTTTTCTCTTTCTCTACTAAAAGATCAAATTCTAGGTTGGACTGGGAATATGGCCCAATGATAGTACATGTGTCTNAAAAAAAAAAAAAAAAAAAAAAAAAAAAAAAAAAGATAGAATAAATAGTCAACTAGGAAAAATACTTGCTACAAGTATAGATTATTATTACTATTATATAAAAACCTTCTTCAAACAAACAAGGAAAATGCTAGGACTCCAAAAGAAAAGGTAAAAATAATAACTAAATAACAACTGATAAGTCACCAAAGAAGTACAATGCTACATCATTTTCAGCCTCAATGGAAGTTAAAGAAATATAAACTGGTTTGTCCAAAATTTGCAAAGGCTTGTTTATTAATAGTACTTTGTGGGCTGGGGTTGTGGCTCAGTGGTAGAGCACTTGCCTAGCACTCGAGGCACTGGGTTCAGTCCTCAGCACCACATAAAAGTAAATAAAATAAAGGTATTGTGTCCAACTACAACAAATATATATATATATATATATATATTTTAAATAGCACTTTGTGCTGGAAAGAGCACAAAGATAGGCACTCTAGATATTGATGGGAGCCTAACCTGGAAAACAACATGGCCATCTCCAAAACCCAAGGGAGAGATGCAGTCAGAAAGGCAAATTTTAGGATATTCAGCACAGCATTACTTACAATTCCATTAAGAAAGAAAAGAACTAAAATTTTTGCCAAATAGTCTAATAAATTATGGTACCTATTTATCATCAAATGTTTGAGAATCATTGACTTCCACTGAAGGAAATTTTAATAAAGGAAAATTTTTGATATAACTACTAACTGTAAAAGGCAGTAAATAAAGTTGAATGGTAGTATAATCTTCTTACATAAAAAAGAGGAAATGCATAATATATTAATTGTAAGCTCCCCACACTGATGAACTATGCAAAGTTTTTACTTTTTGAACTTTATTACCAAAGGTACGTTTTTACAACAGGAAGTACTCAGTACTCTCATACATAAGCAGAATTGTAAAGCATAAAGGAATTAATTTTCTCCAGTTGACCACAGCCATCAGTCAAGTCATGTGATAATAGTAGAAAATGCCATTTCAGGCTTTACTCTGTTTTTAATTTGATAAAATTTACCATGTGTGGGATGTGTTTATCTTACAGAACTTGATAATTTCATAGCTGTTTAATTTCTGAGGTCCTTAGGAATACTTCCCAAAATGCCCCTTCTGCTTTTTTTCTACTCAGGGAAATTAGTTTAGAAGAAGATGCTCAGGCTGGGTGTAGCTCTGCAGTAGAGCACTTGCCTTACATGAAGGAGGTCCTGGATTCCATCCCTAGCACTGGGAAAAAAAATCGGATAATGTCTTTGAAAAATCCATATATCAATTTTTATAAAGAATTCTCTAGAAGCTTGCAATAGTGTGTCCTGCAGACTGGAAGCATCAGCAACACCAAGAACCTAGCTGATAATGCAGAACCTCAGGTCCCACCCCAGACTTACTGAATCAAAAACCTGTACTTTAGTAGATCAACTGGAGAGTTGATTTACAGGCACATTGAGGTTGGACATCACTGATGTAGAATACATGTTCTACATAGAGCTACAAGTGAACTATGTTGGTCCTTGGAAACCAATCTATGTTCATGTCTTAAGTACCAGAGATCTGTGTATCTATGGGCTCTAAACATTTGCTTAGGAACCAAGCAGCAATAAATGGGAACAATGGATGGGAAATATTCTAAAACTCTATTGGAAGGTCCCTAGTGCACAACTTGCAACACAGTACCATTGTCAATGCTGGCTAGATTTCTAGGTCATCCTAAGAAGCTGGCTTAATCTGTAATGTAGCTGAAGAAATCAATTGTATTTTAATAATTGTTTTTTATTCTAAGAGAAGATTCTGGAAAGCCTGGTTCTGATATTAAGAATAGGATGTTCCCATGGATGCAACTGTTTGTGTGTGTAGACAATCAGTAGAGTAGTACTTCTATTCTATTCTGAGAATGTTCTAAATACAAGAACAACATGGATTAGAAAGATGGGAATACTGAAAGTTGCTATTGACTTGTTCACATTTTCTCCCAATCTTTGTTTTAACCAATATCTCAAGGTCAAATGTATAATAGGAAATCGAGAAATGTGCTGGACATTGTAACTAACTTATAACATGAAAATAAAAATAAAAGACAGACTATTTTTATATACATATTTTGCTTGTGTTAAATTACCACACAAATGTACTTAACTTTTTATGCTAACTTAACAAAAATTCAGCAACTCAAAATTCCTCATAGCCATTCTGAAGCTACCACTATTTATAGAATATGATGAACTTGTTATTTTAGATATAGCTAACTTTGTTCTAATATGCTTTCTCCATAGCCAAATATACACACACACTTTTATATCTTAAAAACTAACTTCTTGGACTGGGGATGTAGCTCAGGGGTAGATTACCTGCTTATCAGACATGAGGTTCTAAGTTCTATCACCAGCACAGGGCTGGGGCGGGGGTTGGATAGGAACAGAGAAAATATTTAAGCACTACTTATTGTGACAACCTACCTATTTTTGACAATGCAGGACTTGAAGAAAGCACTGAATTTCTGTGTCAAGCCTGAGGGAAGGTGGGTTTGGGGCTGTTGGAGAAGGAAGGGGAAGCTTCCATCTTCTGAAATTCCAAATTATCTCACAATAAATGTTACAGTTTCTAGTCAAAGATCTTAGAAAACACTGTTAGAAAAAAAATTTAGTTTTGCAAGAAATAATTTGAATAGATTCAAAAAAGCATAATTCATCAGAATGTTGCAGAGACCAGGGTGATTTAATTTTCCCTAGATATTATGAACAATCTTTATTAACAGCAATCAAACTTATTGTTTAGAGTGACAACATATCAAGGAAATACATATCAAAATCCACTGCCATTATAGTTCTTAACATTTTATTGCATATTTACAATGTGTGGAGCATTATAAGGATTTACAGTAGAAGCCAAAATTCCCAGCCTTTACAAATCTAATAGGAAAGATCAGATAAACCATACACAAATATCTTTGAACATGGGCACTGGAAACATACATACGATTATAATTTTACAGGCTAATACAGGTAAATGCTCTATGTAATAGAACGGGCAGGAAAGATAAAACACAGTGGATAAGAAAGTCACCAGAGTGTGAAATAACCACAGCTGGGTAGTACTGAATATAAACACAATATTGAAAATATGGTTTTAAAGGCTAAAATGTCCTGCAAAAGCATAGCTATCCCCTATGCAAAACTGTGAGGTAGAATTCTTCCCATCCCGTTTTCTGCTTTCCTGACTACCACTGGGTGACTTCCGTCACAGGGAGTTCCGGGGGCTCTCTCACATTGCTGGACCTGAGACTGACCGAGTAGTACACATACATTTTACTACCCACTCCACCATCACCACAAAAATGGTCTTTTCTGTTCAATGATGAGAGTCATATTTTACTTACTGAAAACGGGTGGCAAAAGTTAGTAACATAAAAAAAAAACCAATGCTCTTTCTTGTAGCTAATATATCACCATTCTTGGGGTTTAACCTTTCAAAGAATGAAATTAATGCTAAAGTTTCAGGTATAGGAACCTCTCAAGGAGTTGTTTTGGGCAGATAGGTCTTTGCTTCCCTCAAATGACACTAATTGTCAAATTTAACAATGAACAATGTCATTTCTACCCCCAAACCTACATCTCCTAATATTCAATGTGGATCATAAAAATAGTTTACCTTTCTACACACCTAAAATATAAAATCCAGAGCACAGAACAATTGCATTGGAAAAAGGTAGAGTTTCTTTTTAAACTACCCTATGATCCAGCAGTTCTATTCCTAGGTATCTACACAAGAGAAAACGAAAACCTATGTTCACATAGACATATATAAGATTGATCATAGCAGCTTATTTATAATTGACAACCCTGGAAATAGCCCAGGTAGCCAATAGGAAACTGGATAAATCAACCGCAATATACAATGAATGGAATACTACTCAGCAACTAAAAGGAATAAACTAGAAATACCCAGACACATTGAGAAATCTCCCAAACATTATGGTGAAGAAGCCTTGTAGAAAACAGTACATGTGTGATTTTATTTACAAAAACAGGAAATCTGGTAGAAAAAAGAACAGTGGTTGCCTTTAAGGGTCAGGTGAGGGGACAGGGATTGACTGGAAAAGGACCATCTGGGAACTTTCTAGGATGGTGATAATTCTATATCTTGATAGCACAGTATGCATTTGCCAAAAACCAGGCGATGCAAATATAAGTCTTTTGCATATCACTGTATGCTAATTTTACATCAAAAGAAAAATGGGAGCAAATACTGAATCCTAATGATATGTATGCTAAAGTATTTAGAAGTGTTCAGATGTCTGCAATTTAAAATGCATCAAAAAAAATAACATGGATTGATGAACTGAGGTACGGATAATTCTGTGATAAAACAAAGAGAGTTAATGCAAATTAGCATTTGGGAGCTAAGAACACCATAAAATTATTTTAACATTTTTGTTACACAGTTGAAAATTTTTATTTAAAAAGTTATGAAACATAGGGTGCAATTTTTTAAAACCAAAAGATGCTCGTGAGAACTTCATTATTGATCTCATGACAGTATATGATTACTAAATTCTTCTATTAAATGTAAATTTAGAATCAAGTTTCTCCTAAGTGCTTGAGAAAGGACATCCCAGAGCATGAGGTCAGTGATCGCTTCTCAAATTTACTCTGGTTCAAAATTGCCTAAGTGATATTTCGATCCTCTCACACTTTCGGAAAAAACACATCTTGATGGCATACTGTGAGCAAATCTGTTGGCTGTGAAGACTGATGCCAAAAACCAAGATGAAGAAACATTCTTGTTTTTACCCTACCTTAAAAACTAAAGAATTGGGGTAACTATAATAAAAAAGGTGTTACGCGCCAGGCACCATCTCATTTCTGCACATGCCTGTAATCCCAACAGCTGGGAGGCTGGGGCAGGAGGATTTTAAGTTCAAAGCCAGCCCCAGCCACTTAAAAGGCCCTAAGAAACTTACTGAGACACTGTCTCAAAACAAACAACAACAACAACAACAACAACAAAAAATGGGCCGGGGATAGGGGCTCCATGTTTAAGTGCCCCTGGGTTCAATCCCCAGCATCAAATAGTGAATGGGCCACTATATTCTCAGTGGAGGGACACCTTGATCACCCTTCTATATCTAAGTGAGACACACATTTGGACACCCTGAAGACGTGGCATTCAACCTGTAAATACTTTAAAGTTACTTCCTTAAGATTTACTTAGAAGTGGCTTCCAGAGTTCAAGAGCCCTTTTGTCAGAAATAGTTTTCCACATGCCTGACTTAAAATCCCTCAAAACACGGCTCTCAATATATGGACTTCACAACTATTTTTAGTTCTATGTTAAGAACTAAGAATTCCTATATTATGACATATAGGAATTATATGTTTCATATTGCCTCATAGACTTCTCACAAAAATAATCTGATTCTTCAAAAAGTGCACTCACTGGATGTCATAATATTTAGAGTTCTGGCTTTCTTTTGATCTCAAAGTTCTTCACGTCCTAGTACAGGTTCTGCTTTTACTTGATGTATAGGACTAGTGTTTATTCTCAGGCTTTCAAGTTTGCTTTAAACTACTGCTGTGATATTGAGTCATATTTGGCATCATATCCATGAATCATTTTCCATCTTAAAACCTCTGCTGTATTTATGTATGCTAAGTCATGCAACACCCTCAGTTCTAAATCTCTGGTAGAAGAACAATCTTTTTCTGTTTATCATCACAACCTGCATTTGCCGAGGAAGCTCTTCTCCAACCATAACCACCAATAACACTATTGGTGTCTCAAATTGTGTTTTCTTAACTCATTATTGGAATACTTTATAAATACCTCAACAGATTTATGTTCTACTAGTTTCTACAAGCGGGTGATTTATTAAGAGACAATCCAAGTATGGCTTTCTTTTCCTTGGGTTTATTAATGGAGTCATGTCATGCCCTGTCAACCTCAAAATAAACAATACTCATCACTAGTCTTCCATCTTCTTGTGACATCATCTTCCCCCTCAACAGTGAGTTGGTCAGTTTAAAGCCTTACCATGTACTCACCAACTTCACCTTAATATTTCACAGATAGAATTCTGAATGCATATTTTCCTTGCACACTAGTGAAACAGGAATGGAGCTAAGGGGGTAAACATGAACAGCATGCTGTTCCCCCTGCCATCTCATGCTTATCATCTGAGACAGAACAAGATTAAAGGATACTCTATTTTCTCTTCTGAAGAGATAATTAAAGCAATAACAATTTCCATTTTGTGTAACTTTTACAGTTCCAAAGAAATTTGCTGATTTAATACCAAGGTCACAGTACATGGCAATGCCAGTTTTTGAAGCCAAGTTTTCAAACTCCAAACTCTTTCCATTATATGCACTATAATTCTTAGTTTAGCTTTTATGATAATTCCTCTACAGTTCTTCCATTATCTTTGTTTCTTAGCTAAACCTAGATTTTTCTGGGGCACACACTAAAGCCAAGTAATGTCAATTGTTAAATTTATTCTTATTTTGTCTCATCAAGGTATTCGTTGGCATCAAACAAGCAGAATATTTTCTACTCCCAACTGAGATGTGTTTATTTCTAGAACTGAAAGTTAACATTGCTAAGTTTAACAATTCGATTAACTGTTCAGTCATGTTCAGCCCATCTTTTTGATCCTAGAGAACTTTCATTTAAGGGCTTAAGTGAAGATACCATAATCATACAAATCTTAGTCACTGGTTACGATATACTTATTGGTGTTTGTTTTCGCCTATGCTATTCTCTATAGACTAGACATGGAGGGCTTTAGCAGCCATAAGTATGTTCAGTTTTTAGTAACCAGGTTACTCTTCTTAGGCTTCTGTGCACTTTGGGTAGATGGGAGGATGGGAGAAGTGCACACCAGCAGCCAATCTCTACTGGCAGGCAACTTAGGTATAGTAGAAAACACTGAATTAGCTCTTCAGATGTACACTGCACAGTGGGACAGACTCAACTCACCTCACTATCATACCAATCATACCACTGATTATAAAGGTTTTCGATCAGAAAATGTGGTTTGCTTAGCACTGTAGTAAAAGTAACCCACTGTCATACTCACATTAAGGAGTGTGACCCTAGTAACAACAATGATAAACTGAATAGCACACCATACAGCAACTGACAAGGTAATGAAGCAAAAAACACACTAAGACTAAATAACATCAGATGCAATAGCCAGTATAAATCCCTTTAAGTGAGAGACATACCCAATCTTCTATCTGGTCATGAAGCCTAGATCTACCATTAGTTTCCCAGCTGGCAAGACTACACACGCAGTTTCACCAATGCCATCAATGAGCCACCCTAGAAGAATAAGGTCACCAACAACAAGGACTGGGAACAAAGCAAAGTGGATCAGAAACGAAGGTGTCATCTTTATCTGATAACCCTGCTGGGTTAGACGTGAATAAAGAATAGGTATTAAAATGTCTTTATATATTGAGTTCACACCGTAGCAAATACACAATCAGAAAGCAAGAGAAAAAAAATAAATCCTTCAAACCCAAAGACAAAATACATAACAAAACTATCCCAACCAACATTATAGTAATTCCCTGAGCAGGGCTAAAGTAACATGGGAAGTTGTGGCATGTACCATGAGAAATAATTGGTTCTTTTTCAGTTACATTTGCAGGGCAATGTTCATCTACTACACACAAAGGGCTTGTGATTCCAGTCTGTAGCTGCTTCCTTCACATGCGCTGTAAGTGAACTATGACCACATGAAAAAAATCATATCTGGGCACTGTTGGGCTTTCATTTGTAACTCTATGAGTATGTACAGAAACATATATAGAAAATAGCAGCAAATTTACAAATGAAGAACAACGGTATTTATTTTTGCTAAAAGTATATCTAGCTTATGTGAAATATTCAAATTACAAATAACATTTCCAACTTTTGTCTTACTATACTCTTTTTGTGGGCAGGAGAGTTTAAAATATATAAAAAATGGCAATTTTGAATCTGTGAGTTGATGGTCTAAATACTAACAAATCAGTTCTTCTTTTAAGAAAGTCTTAATAAAAAAATTCTAACAACTCTGAAATTTAGTAGAAGATGATGAACCTACTAAATATCTGAAGTAGCTACACAACTAAATATATAAAATACCAAATGACTTCCTTGCAAGGTGAGGTACTCCTCAGTCTTAACGTTAGGAAATGAGTATGCTGAAAACAAACTTCAGGTTGAAATATGAAAGGGATTATTTTCAGTGATTAAAACGGAACCCATGTAGGAGTAAACAACTATTTCATGTGAGTCAAACCCTGGGAACTGAACTAGTGGGACAAGATCTTTCCCTCAAAAGAGCTTATAATGTAGCAGAATATTACATAGAAGTGTAGAATGTGGCTAGCACCATCAGGAAGACCAAAAGAAGAATCACAAAAGTTCATATTAATAGGAGTAAAGCCCTAAAAAGCTGAGAGGATTATCAAGTACAGAAAGAACTTCCTTGATGTTCTCAGAAGCAGTGGTAGCATAAGACAAGAAGGAACAGTTGAATTTTGCCCCAGATTATCTGGCATGTTTGACTAGGATAAAGGGCTGCACCATTAACTAACAAAATTATGCCAGGAGGACAGGGTGAGCAGTAGGAGAAATCCTTCCTCTGGGCTGAAATGTTAAGCAGGCAGTTGAAAGAACAAGTCTAGTGTTTTGGACCAGATATGTGATGCACGATGCTGTGATAAAACAGAAACCCTAAAGAGGAGATACCTAAAGAAGAGCCACAAGCATTCTGAGGACAGAATCTAAGAGCACACATGGTTAGTACACATTTTAAAGATGAATTATGTGACTGTACTCACAGTTATGGCAGAGGATAGCATCTTCGAGGGAGGAGATGCTGCCTAGGAAAGGTTGCTCAATTTTATAAATGGAAGGGTTAGAGATGCCGGCTGAGAAAAAAACAACACTCAGCTCAGTAGGTGGAAAACCATTCCTGATTTTCAAAAGGCATTAGAGTGCTGTGTGAAACCAGACTGCAAGGTGCTCTGCAAGGAGAAATGACGATGTAGGGCAAGGGATATGGACTTCTTCAAGAAGTCTGGCAGTGAAGAAGGCTGGAGAAACCAGCAGGTTCAGAGGGAGGTTTTTGCATCAGAGATACATGAACTTGTTTGTGGATCATGAAAAGGAACCAGCACATAATTCTTTGCATAATGTTGTACTGATCACAAGTCTAAAAAATTATTTTTCATCTTTAAAAAATCTTCTGGCATAAAAATTAACACAAAAATTAAATTATATGCATTTTACAATTTAAACTTAATACAAATGTAAAAACACTATCATTTTGTGATAAATTTTATTTCTAAAGGAGTCGTATGGTTTTTGTTATTAGACTACTTCAGAAATGATTTTGCCTCTAGTCTGTCATGAGAAATTAAATTTTATTAACAATTACTATTTTAGTTCCAGAAAGATTACTTTGATATAAAGGATTACACTGAAGTAATTATGTATGCCTTCTTCCTCAGCCCTCCTCTCCCAAAGACAAAATATCTTCAGGATAGTTAATAATTTGGATAAAATTTTTGAAGTTGAAGAAAAGAAAACTCTGAAATAGTATCCCATTATTAATAAGTTCTTAAAGATCTAAATTATTCTTCACAATTATTTTTCATGATAAAACATGCTTACTTATTATATACACATGCATACATATGAATTTTCTGGCTAAAATACATGCAACAACCTTGAAAAAACAATTATTAAACCATCCTCACAGTCCTAAGAATGCCCTTTTTGATAAGGCACTCATGTCTGAAAATAGGATATAACTACCAAATTAAATAAGATGTTTAAAGAAGCCTTTTATTAAGCACAAACAACTTTTAATACATTATCAATACAAATAGGAAAATGTTTTTAATGAATATGATATATCAAAGATCTGAACGATGTTCTTCATATTGACACAATAAAAATAATCAATCTTAAAGAATTACAAAGTAAAATTTTGAGGATGCCAAAATCTACTAATGATAGTTTAACTACAGTCTAAATTTACTAAACACCTGGGGAGGAAGGGCGACCATTTTTTATAAGGAGAATTCCTAAACTCTTATTAGCACCATTCAAAGCTTATTATCAGTTGTTCATCTACAAACTGACAGGTCATGTAAAGCTTGAAAGCAAGATTTCAGTGCAATGTTTACAGTTTCCTTCTTTTAAGATACCTGGAGTCTATGATCTCAAAGCATATTAAATAATTATGCCTTGGTAGTTGCGAGGTGTTAGCATGTAGAGAGAAACGTGTTGTGGGAAGAAATGAGGCTTATCCTGCTGTGAGATGTGTCTTAATGGACTGTGGCTAATGCTGCAGAATGCCGACAACATGCGGGAATGTGAACTGTAGGTCTGTGGGACGCTGGTAGCTATTAGCTCTCTGTGGTCACCATTTCAGGATGTCTCAGCT
The DNA here is from genome assembly GCF_001458135.2 of Marmota marmota marmota. Taxonomy (NCBI): domain Eukaryota; kingdom Metazoa; phylum Chordata; class Mammalia; order Rodentia; family Sciuridae; genus Marmota; species Marmota marmota. Next base: position 1,417,076 of record NW_026000005.1, read on the forward strand.
GCTGCCTTTTGAGACTAACTAGTTTCATCCTGTCTCTGATGTGCTCTGCAGCAGAAGCCATGTCACTTGGACTCCCAAAATATTGTTCGGTTCTAAAATCAAAACACACAGAAAAATTCCAGATTAATACAAATTCATTTAAGTGCAGCACATGCAAGGGGGGGGGGGAATGCCATTAAGAAGAGTCTATATAATATGACCTCTGGGTAGAAATTATTTCATTCACAGTCCAAAATGTTTATCTCTTGAGGGTAATGCTATAGGAAAAATACTTTTTAAACAGCAAAAAAATATGTTAAGACATGATGAGTTAAATTTTAAATATAAATAAATGTTATATCATTTATACTTATGATAGTCAATAAAACAAATGAAGCAACACTGGCAATATTCTGCCTTTCAGTTCTGGGTCCATAAGCAAACACCAATGTAAAATCTGTACTTGCATGCTAAGAGCTGCATACAGCAATTATTGAATAAAGCAGGCAAGTAAAGAATTATTTTTGATATTAAAATATGGTTTGGAGCCAGGTAAGGTCAAACAGCTCCTTCGAGTAGTGGTAATCTCTGCTACTTAAAGGAGCTAAGGCAGGTGAATTGCAAGTTCAAGGCCAGCCTGGGCAACTTAGCAAAATTTTAAAAGGGCTGGAAATGTAGCTCAATGGTAAAGCACTTGTCTAGCATGCACCAGCCCTAAGTTCAATCTCTAGCACACATACACTCACACAAAAAAATATAAAGACATGGTTTGGTACATTAATAGACAAAAGTAATTTCATTTTCTATTATTTGCAAAGATACTACATTCAGAGTCAGAGCTTGAAGGGTTTTTGGAAATTCCTGGTTAACCTCTGTTTTTTAGATCAAAAAATTAAGGCTTAGGGCTGGGAGTCAAGTTCAGTGATAGAATGTATGCACAGGATATGTGAGGCCCTGGGTCTCATTCCCAGCACCATCAAATGAATAAAATTTAAAAAAAGGCCTAGAATGATTTAACCAAGGTCACACAATGGGGAAAAAAATAAATCAGGATTTGGGGGGCAGTGGGGGAAATCCAGAAAGACCATTAATTGCTTTTATTTTACCAGGACAATTTATTTAAAAGATAAATCTGAATAATCTGTCATACAAACTTTGCATAACAAAAACAGATTATTATTATTGTATTAGTAATTATGGAAAATACAACTGATATCATTTGAGAGACATATTTAGTGTAACAAAATACCATATACCAATATATAAATGCATATATAAATGTATACACATATGCATGGATATATATGAATATAAAATGGAATAAAATAACAACCACAAGTATTAAAAGTGAGTGCTTGTGAAATTTGAATATACAGTTCTTTTCTTTTATCTTAAGAAGAAATGACATCTGGGCTACCCATGGAACACAGGAAGAGAAGTCCAAGTAAAATCACCAAGGGCAGATGCTCCTAACTGACCCAAGAAGTGTGATAACTGACTGTGACAACTGGGAATGCAGGAGAGGGGTGAGGGTCCCTGGCACAGAAGAGCCAGAATCACCCCTACAATACTATTACTAGCTGAATTTTGTTCTCTTTTATTACAGATGTGTAATATGACTTCAGATAGTGCAAGTTTAGTATGACTAGAGATTAAGTATACATCATGTATAATCTTCTTTCAAGGTAATGAAATAGTATCTTTTAAATATCAATCTCCAATTATTACCAGAAGTTCATGACACAGCAATAGCTTACTATGTCTCATGTCTGTTTTGAATACTTCCACACATTTAATAGCAGAGAACACCACTGCTCCTATAATATGAAGAAGCACAATTGTCCCATCCTGTTTTCAGATGAGGGAACTGAGGCACTAAGAAGTGGAGTACCTTGCCCAAGTTGTCACTGCTGGTAAGAGGTGGAGCCCAGGATCCCTGGTACCAGAGTCTGCACTCGCCTCCAACACACTCTAACACAAAGTAAGGACACTTGAACTTTCATTTGATGGTTTGGTTTCTGTATCATTTGAATTAAATATCCTCTGGACTACCTCTAAATTACTTTGATTGAGAAAGTCTAGATCACCAGGGAGGAAGTTCCTTCTGAGTCTTTTACTGGCCCATTTATTTTGCATCAGATTATTAATTATTCTTAATTATTCTGGACCATTTGAAATGAAACAGCATGTCAGAATCAGGATGCCATCATTTTACACACGAAAAAATTAGGATGCCATATAGAACGGTGAAAAGAGAATGGGTTTGGAATCCCACACACCTGAGAGCATATCCTAACTCCAACACACAGATGCCTAATTAATCTTTCACAGTCTTAGTCTCTTCATTTCTAAATCAGGAATAATGATACAGGCCTTGGCACTGTCTGTGAACGTGAAGAGTTTAACTCAAGCTCACTAAACATCAGTCCTTTTCCCATGCCTTCCCTTTCCTAAATGAAGCCCAAAGTCACACTGCTCCTGTCCTCACAGCCAAGCTAAAACCATGGGCCTCAGTCTAGTCAGCAATGGTCTTTCTACAACAAGCTGTCAAGAAGAAACACATCTGATGTCAGCAAGCACCAACTGTGAGTTCTGCTAACAGCTAAGCTTGGATTTTTTTTCAGTTTAAACCAATTGAAGATGTGAACCAAACTTAATTTTCTTTACTTTTTAAAGAATAGATTTTTCCAAGCTGGTGTTATAGCTCAATGATAGAGCACTTTCCTATCAAGTGTGAGGCACTGGGTTCAATCCTCAGCACCACGTAAAAATAAATAAGTAAAATAAAGATATTGTGTTCACCTACAACAACAACAAAAAAGAAAAGATAAAATTATATGAAAGCATGCACCATACCCATCAGGATAAACTACAGGAACAGTTAATCTATCCAAAAGTGATTTCCCAACTGCTTCAATTTCATCAAATTGCTCCTCATCATTAATAGCTTCAGGCTCTTCCGGACAGTCTTGTAAAATCTGCAACAAACAAAAGGGCAACCTCAATCAAGAGACAAAAAAAGGAAATCAAGTTCATGCAAATGAAGTAAGTGGAAAAGGTGGTTTTTGTTTTATTCGTAGCATCTTCATGTACATCACTGTTCAAAGCTGAATTATTACTAGTAAAAATGGCTCAAGAAATTCTAATAAAAATGAAATATATAATCCCTACTAATAATATATAATTAGAGTACAAAATGGTCTATGGTGATTTTCAAGAAAAAATAAGTAGACTACTATTTGGAAAATAAGTTTGACCTGTGCTTAAGAAGTATTTTCTCACTCAATAGGCAACCATTTCTTAAAAACTTTTACTGTATGTTTATTTAGCATCTTGGTATGTGAATGAATGATACAATCTGTCTGTCCTTAGGAAGCTCATAGACTTCAGAAATTAAATATAAATTTTTTGGAGGGGCGGGTACCAGGGATTGAACTCAGGGGCACTCAGCCACTGAGTCACATCTCCAGCCCTATTTTGTATTTTATTTAGAGACAGGGTCTCACTGAGTTGCTTAGGGTCTCACTTTTGCTGAGGCTGGCTTTGAACCCATGATCCTTCTGCTTCAGCCTCCTGAGCCACTGGGATTACAGGTGTGGGCCGCTAAATAAGAATTTGAAGCAACATATACTTAGAGCACAAACATGTAATTGATGAGAAGAGATAGGCAGGCACTTTAGTAACTCATCTGCTGAATTTACTGCTTTTCACTCAAATTTAGGAAGCTTTAACACCCTTGAAGACATGCTATTCTTTTTTTTCTCCTCTGAGTTACACCATTTAAATTTAATTACAAGAAAAAAAATACAAACTTCTGGGGGAGAGAGAAGAAAACAAAGATGGCTTAACTCTTGCAACAACTGTTCTGTTCTACAGACCAGGCTGCCACTTAGGCATCACAACTTAGGTTTTCCTAGTGTGGATTAAGGAAATTTAACTTGGACATCTAAGACAAGGTAGTTAGTATATGCAGACAAATGTCAATAATGGAATTCATACAAAATTTAACAAATAGATTAATCAGATAATTACATTATTAGAATTAACACATTTTTAAACATATGCAGGGTATCTTAAAATATATTTAACATCCATATAGATAAACTTTCAATGTTAAGAAATCAGAACACAGTTAACTATAAAGCAAAGCTCCTCTTCAGAATGGAAATGTAAGGCTGGGTACAATCTGTAAGAAAAAGATTCTATTAAAAATCTGCCCATCCCAAGTAAATGTGTCCAAATGAAACTATAAATTTTACTGTTGGTTTCTGGAATTCAATGAATAATAAATTAGGGAATGAAGTATAGAGATAACATATGGAAAAAGGTTTTTTTCTTCTTTTAATTCCTATTCTCATTATTTTAGTTGAACAGCCTATACCTTAAGTTATAAAATCACAAAGTGACTTTTTAAAAATTTGTGACAATTAGCCAGATGTGGTGGTGCAGGCCTATAATCCCAGCAACTCAGAAGGTTGAGACAAGAGGCAAGAGGACTGCAGTTGGACACCAGCCTTGGCAACTTGGCAAGATCCCGTTTCAAAATAAAATTTTTTAAAAAGGCAAAAGGCTGGGGATGTAGCTTAGTGGCAAAGTGCCCTGGGCTGAATCACCAGTTTAAAAGAAAGTGACAATTAGTACTTGTTGTCAAAGCCAAGTTTCCTTTCCTGGCATAAAGAAAGAGACTGATGTAATGACACTCTAGAGAACAGAGCACCTGTGGACATCAGCTCGGAGAGGAGAGGAGCAGAGCAAAGTGAGGAGAGGAGCAGAGCAAAGTGAGGTTCTGGGGTTCTCCAACCATAGTCCTCCAACACTCGAGTGGATTAAGGAAATTTAATTTGGACATATAAGACCATGTATTTTATATAAACCAATGTTAATAATGAAACTCATACAATTTTTAACCAATAGATTAATCTGAACATTACATTATTAATATATACATTTTAAACATATACAATAAATAATACTGAGATTACATTTCAAAAGGGGCAAACCTTTTCAGCATTTGAGTGAAATGCAATGGCCATTTCCAACCTATGTACTCTCTCTTCGGACGCTATTGTAAACTGTTTCCACACCCTGTTCAGTCGAGGAAGTGTGTCCCCAGAAGACCGAGAGGTGCATCGTAAAGACTGGCACAACACAACTGTGGCCTGCAGCAACTGTCTACCATAATCATAAGTACTCTAAAAAAAAAAAAAAAAGGAAACATAGAATTATAATAAAAGAATTCTGAAGAGGAGGGGAAAGGTTTTGGGAGACTGGTTGCAATTAAGTAAGACCACTGGAAATTAATGCTGAATGAATCTAGTGTCACTTATTACTATAAATGATCTACATGCATAAGTAATGAAGGGGAAGTAATATTTTTAGTTTATAAGTTTCTTCTTCTTCTTTTTTTTTTAAGGTTTTCCCCATCTCTGCTAAATTCCACTGGCAAAATTCCACAGCTCATTAATTACCAAAACAAGTGAGTGAAACTAGTCTCATGATAGTCCACATAGGAAGCACTACCTATTACAATGTGAATGAAATCAATAGGGAAAATACATTAAGATACTTTTCAGCACAAAACCAACTTTGTATTATTGTGCTAACATAAGTCAAATACAAAAAGTGGGGTTTCTAATTTAGTGCTATTAATATACATTTCGTATTAGCTTCTATGAATGAATAATTGGATTGTCTTAAAAATACCATAACGTGTAACATATATCAGAGGGAGCATACAGAACCTGTGTTTGTGGCAATTTAAACCCTCTCAAGTTTATGCAGGCTAGTTTTGATGCACCAGCTGACATTTTCTTAATTCTGTGATATTTCTGGAATAACAAAACTAACCTTCTTGGACTTGGAGGGTTAAGTTACATTATAATCATGCAGAAAGCTATTCAAACACTGAGCTTGTAGAAAAGGAAGATAACCAGTTCTGCACCTGTGCAACATCAACAAATTTTCTATGCTTTTCCAGTAAAACTTTCGTTTCCTGAGCATCATCACCCAATCTGATGTGGGTCTTAAGTAGAGCATCCAGAAGTTCACTTAGCCATTCAACCGCCTAAATAAAAATACAAAACAGTGAAGCTGCATTCATAATTCTTTATTACTTACATCAAAACATCACATATACAAAAACTGCTATACTATGGTTGGTTAGTCCATTAATTATAACTAGTTCTCAATGGCTCATTTGATCCAGTGCTCCTCAGATTCTTCTCCTACTCTCAAATGTTCTTAAACTCTGAAGGCAAAGCCTACTACAGAAGCACTCTTAAAATACACATCACATAATAGAATATCATGCATTTCTGTAGAACAGACTTACTAGGATCTCATTACAGATGCATGTCACTGTTAAAAATCATAAATTCTTCTACATCAAGATGAAAGAATGTTCTAATACTAACTTCATAAAAATATCAAACTGTCTAGCATTGGAAGTTCTCCTGTGGGTTAGAAAGCAATGTGCTACAATTGCCTTTATTCTGGAATGTAACTAACAAACTACTAGTCAATAATAATATTAATAAATAATTCCAATCTCTAACACAATAGAGGATTTCATCAAGAGGATAAGCCAAATGAAATCAGTAAGCTAGCTAGAAGAACCAAATTTTATTCTTCAACAGGATAAGCTATATTTGATTAAGAATTTACTTTCTTAGGAACATAAGAAGTATACTTTTGTTCACAGTTAGATGAAATTGTTCTTCTAAGAAGTGATAGCCATATAATGTGGCCATCTGGTCCTTACCTGAGCAGCATCTTCTTCACATTTAAACAGCTGCACCATCTGAAGCATCTTTAACCTTCGCACATCTACCATGTCTTCACATCTAATAAATCCAAACATACATTTAGTCTATTGTTTTGGTTTCCACAATAACATCATCATCTGGTACATGTGTTTTATAATATACTAAAATATTTAGTCCTACACTATGGAAACTGCATGTGTTGCTTTGTAAGTTTAAGGATATCTATTCTATATCTATGTTACATCAAAACCTCAAAATACCTGAAAGACAAACCCTTTTGAGGATAGCATAGATTCTGTAAAATATTGAAGCAAAGTATAAATGCAATAGTAACTACAACCCAAACAAACTGCCACTGACAATTAGCATCAAACAAGCTTCATTGATAAAAATATGAAGTTTCTCAGGGCTGGGGTTATAGCTCAGCTGTAAAGCACTTGCCTCACACATGTGAGGCCCTGGGTTCAATCCTCAGCACCACATAAAAATAAATAAAATAAAGATATTGTGTCCATCTTTAAAAAAATCTTTTAAAAAATGTGAAGTTTCTCAACTACTAGCTTTAGGGATAATATTCCAAGGAAAATTTTTTAAATTAATACTTTTCACTGAATTATACTAGCTGGAATAATAGTTAAAACTGAATTCCTTTTTAAACTCTCCATTTACATTCTTAAAGGGGGGGAAAGAACTCCATTGATGTTTGGGTGAAAGGAACACAATTCAGAGCATTTTCTAATCTCTCTGCAGTGTGCTTGGATAATATATGGCTGAAACAATAAAAGTATCTTGATCTATCTCAACTCTGACCAATTTCCTTCACTCCCATGCAATTCACGTGCTGCAGAGGATAAGGGGGACTCCTATTGCAGTCCCAAATATCAACAAGAAGTTACCCAACAGGCACTGGGCTCTCCTACAGTTGATGTCCTTAAAGAAAGCTTAATAACAACAAAGAATGGTCCTTCCAGAGTTATCACAGGCTATTAGGGAGATAGTATCAATAAAAGTCATAGCATAATATTAAGATGCAACTTGTGTAAAGTAATTCTATAAGGTATTAAAGAGAAGTGATGATAATTATTTTTAAAATCTGAAACTTATCATCAAGAAGATAAGCCAAATGAACTTAATGTAAGACACCTAAATGATAAAGATATCAAAATATATATTCAAGAGTTGTACCAGGTTATAGGGAAAATGAAACATTTTCTCTGCTATTAAAATAGTTCCAACTTGGAAGAAGCATGGAGATTCCTCAGAAAACTTGGACTGGAACCATCATTTGACCCAGTTATCCCAGTCCTCAGCATGTACTCAAAGGACTTAAAATCAGCATACTATAGTGACATGGCAAAATCAATGTTTATAGCACCTCAATTCACAATAGCTAAACTATGGAACCAACCTAGGTGCCCTCTGACAGATGACTGGAGAAAGAAAACGTGGTATATATCCATATGGAATATTATTCAGCCATAAAGAAGAATGACATTATGGCACTTGCCATTTATGGATGAAATTGGAGACTATCATGCTAAGTGAAAGAAGCCAATCCCAAAAATCAGAGGCTGAATGTTCTCTCTGATATAAAGATGATACTCATAATGGGGGGTGAATGTGTGCGAAGGTCTAAATTGGACAGGGCAGAGTGAGAATAAGGGGAGGGGGGATGGGAAAGACAGTAGAATGAATCAGACACAACTTTCATATGTTCATATATGAATACACAACCTAGTGTAACTCCACATCACGTATGACCACAAACATAGGAAGTTATCTCCATGTATATATGATATGTTGAAAGACTTTCTACTGTTATGTATAACTAAAAAAATTTAAAAAAAATTTTAAAAAGATAGTTCCAATTTGGGAGATGAACTTTATACAATGTGACAAATGATATAATGGAGTCACAAAAAAGGTTTAATTGGAGTAAGTGACTAACCTGCCTTAGAAATCCTAAGACTTCCTAAGATAAGTCTATCTGAGTCTTGGAAGATAAGTAGGAATCTGCTAGATAGAAAACGAGAAAAGCAATACTCTCGGTGATGGATGAAACAACGTGATGTTCTCAAGGAAACTGAAAAGAACCATACAATTTAGTGGGAAAGTTAGAAAAGCATGAGACTCTGCAGAAGTGGATAAGAAAAGGTCTCCAGCCATTCCAGTAAGACTGTACTTCATCTGAAAAAAGAGAAAGTCCCAGAAGGAGGTTTAACACCATTCTTGTACTCCATGCGGATTACTCCTGCATACCAGACTGAAGAAGAGCAAGACCAGCGGAACTTGAGATCTAAAATATTGAACAAAAAATCGTGGGATTCAGCAACAACAACACTTGAATATTTGACTAGGTATAAGGAATGAGGAAGATGAAGGACTTTAGGATAAATTCCATGTTTTGTAGCTGACAGTAATTTTACCCTGAATAAGAAATTCAAAGCATGGAACAAGTTTTGGAGGAAAATGTTTCTCAAATTGGGTGTCAACATACTTTATATACCAACAGAGATATGAAAAATTGTGGTATATTTGTGTAATAAGAATTATAATACAAAAAAACAACAACAAAGTACATGTATAAAGGCATGAACTAGTGTAAACATACTCTTTATACAAAAATATGAAAAACTGTACTCTATATGTGTTAATAAGAATTGTAATGCATTCCACTGTCGTGTATTTAAAAAAATAAAATCAATGAAACTAAAAAAATATAGAAAACGATTCTAATCTGAAGATAACAGGCTTGGAGGAGCACATAGAGCATCCCACTGGAGACATGGAGCAGGTGACCGGAACTGAGTCTGGAGCACAGGAGAGGGCTTAGAAAGTGCTGCAACTATCCAACCACATGATATTTTTAAAAATCATTAAAGTAGTGAGATTTGCAGAGAGAGCAAATAAGAAGAGAATTTGGCCTCAGAACAAGCCCTGGAAGCAGTGTTTAGTTACAGAACAAGAAATCTGAGAAGAAAATTAACAAGAAACAGTGCCAGGAGGAGGACCATGGTTTCAGAAAGACACAGCTGTCAGGGAGTCTGGAAGAGAACCTATAAGCTGTGTCCAGTGCCATTCATAATCAAGCAGATCGGACTAAAACATTCTCTGGATTTTGAACAAGATCAATGTTTATCACATAAGGTCTTGTTGGTAACACCAATGAGAACAAAAGGAGTGAAGTGGAGGTCAGAAGTCAGGCTCAAGAGGATAAAAAGTAAGGTGGAGTTAGTAAGGAATGCAGTTTAGACCTGCAAACAACTTAGCTGTGAGGAAGAGCTTAATGCCAGAAGACAAAGGGATGAAAGGAAGATGGACCTCTTCATTCAGTCATACCAGGAACGTACTTCATTATATTCCAACAGGAGACAGTTGAGCATTTAAGTGAGGGGCAGGACTCAGAATAGAGAAAGGGAGTTAATGAAGACGGTAAATCAGAACCTAAAAGGCAGGATCCTTTCTCAGAGGATGGCTCTCCCTTTGTGGGGAGGAATCCGCAGATTCAGGACAAGTGCAGAAGGAATTCCAGCCTCGTGACTGTCTACTTTTGTAGGGGAGAGTTTCTGTGAGGTTCTGTTGATGACCTCAACATTTCTAAGTGTATAAGTTTTGATACAACCATGCTAGGTTATGTACGCTTGCCTATGTGATTCTGATCTTTCACTCTGCAATGGCTGTTGCAAATTATGTTTTCAAAGAATCCCTTGAATTCCTAGTCCTATATCAAAGTGAGCATCAACATTAGTCCACTGTGTCTAATCCCTGTACAGCAAACATGAGCACAAACAAGTGTGACATTTCATAAGAAACAGACATGAAGAATTAGATCAATACAGATGGCAGATTTAACAGCAACTCTAAACTAAAACGGAAATGTAAGTTTCTCCAAAAAGATTTTCTTATAGCAAAGCAAAGCAGAGTCCTAGGGTACAGAATGTTAAGCACTTTAGTATAACTCAAAATTTCACTATTAAGTAAAAGAGGGAAAGATACCTGGTAATTGAACAAATTGTCATTAATTTGTTGTACAATTATATATAATAACTATTATATTCATCAAAAGCCTATTACATGCCTACTATATAACAGGTAAGAACCTTTAGTTTGTATGTAAAATATAAATTATACAATTTTTCATTTTAGTTAGTATGTTGTCTTGGTAAAATTAACATTAACAGTCAAACTTTGCCTTTGTTTCCTAAGTTGCATGTCTTCCATCACTCCTTGTATGTGGTCCACGTTTTCTTTATTTTCAATGGTTACATCCTTTCCATAGGCCCAGGACGCCTGATTGGAGATCTGATCCAGCAGACCTTGACCTTTTTCACGCAAACCTTGCAATCCCACATCTAAAATAAAAGTTATTAGATTTAATCTCTTAACTAAGGTGTTTTTCCCTCCCTCAAATAAATCCTCTCAGCAGATACTGCACTTGGAATCCAAGCATAAAATCTTTATATATTAAACCACATTAGGATGGAGTCCTCCGAACATCTCAAGGAATAAAATCCTTTTAAACGGAGAGCTCTCAAACCAAATTCTCCCTAAAGGGAATGTTTAAAACACAAATCTCCATAGATAATAATTTCTTTTAAAAACTGAAAGCAGGAAGAAAGTATGTTAATTTCTATTTTGACAAATAAATTTTTCTATTTTTTTCCCTGTTTCATGTGTTCCTATTTTTAGGACAACAATGTAAATATGTTGTTTAAAAACAGTGTAAAATTTGTGAGATTTCAAGACACTCACATGGTGTATTATCAGTGTAAAGGGATGCCGAACGCTGTAAGTCAAGCCCAACTTACGCACCACAGGAGCAACATTAGGATATATTTACAATATTCCAAGTCAGACATGTGTAGAGAAATTCTCTTCTTTTTTTTTAAGGAAAAGTATGACTTAAGGAAACTACTGATATTTTAAAATAAATTTCATTTGGTGTATTGAATATATACTATGTATGTCATCTGTTAAACTAACAATTAGGCTACAAGCAAATAAAATGTCAATACAAAAAATGTTTTTCTGAAACCAATTCCCTGAAACTGTTTTCCACAATTAATTAATCTGATTTGATCACATGTCACCACTTTCTACATCTGCTTCCTCTGCTCCTTCCCTCAATGGACAGTCCCTTCCCATTTTCACATCTTGGCCTAGGAAAGTTCACTGCATTTCTTACTGTGGAAACGTTTAAAAGGTCCTGATGACAAAAGTAACAGAGCTTTCATTAAGAGCTAGCTTAATGAAATGGGACCACTCCCTCCTTAGAAACTAGGTAACCCTGACCATATTCCCAGGCAGAGAAACAAATGCACAGAACCAAACCAACTATTTTTTCACAAGGTTAGGATATAGCAACAACAAAAATCATTGCATAAAACACAGTTCGGGGCATACAGAGTTTACCACAGAACACTTCACAACTAATTACAGTTTATGCATGCACTACAAATAATTTCACTGTTCCTAGGATATGCAAGATATAGCACCTGTAGTAAACAAAAAGGCCAAAGGCCCAATGAAGGGAGGAGTGCCTAATCACAATGAAAAGTAAAAATTTTTAGCAAAAATTAGACTCACTCAAGGGAATAAAACCCCTTTAATACTACTTTTTCCTGTGTTCCCTGCAAATAATAATTAGTTCAGTATAAGCTGACTTAATTGTGTAACCATGATAATGATATTTTTTAAAAAAGAACTCTTATGTTTCAGCATTTTTAAAATCTGCTTACCAACACTTTTCAGCTTCTCTTCAAGCAGTTTTAAAGTTTGCTGAATCGATGCTCCATCAGCTGGTGCTACATCTACGCACAACATCCCTAATAAGCCATCCAACTGCTGAGACAACTAAAGCAGAGGGACACCAAAGAGACAACCCTGATGTAATCAGCATCTAAAGTGTTTAATGATGAATGAGGTTTATCTAATGAGGTTATCACAATTACACTTGAAAACATTATGCTGTTAAAAGACAAGAACAAATAATCAGAGTACATGTTATCTAGAAGATGGAACACACAGATGCATGCGCCAGAAAGACAAAGGAGAACATCCAGGTCAGCAGAGTGCAAAAAAATTATTGACACTTCCATTTCCATCTATGTTAAAAAGCATACATTTTGAAGAACAGTCAAAATGAAATATATCTACTGGTTTGGAATACTTTAGTTAGACAATCAAAGGTTTAATTGCATGCAGAATGACTTAGAATCATTTGTTAAATCAGAAAATTTTATCACGTTACCCCCACCAGTAAATTATATTATTGTTCAAGGAAAATAATTAGAGGAGACATGCAAACCTGCAAAAATTATGTGTGGATTGTTCAGATTATCTGAGGAAAAGAGAATCGATCAGAGTAGACACTTACATCTTGTGCAACACCATGAAATTCAAGAGCTGCTTGTAAGAGATTTTGCCTGAATTCCAGCTGACTGGCCTGCCGATAACAAACATCACTAAGTTGTTGCTGTAGTGACTTCAGTTCCACAAGATCTTCCTCATCCCCAGCATTCAAGAGTGCGGCAATTTGCTGATTAAGCTCCACATATACTGCAAACCATTCCTGTAATAGAGATATCACAAAGTATATTAAGGATCAAATTAGCTCCTGGAGGACACATTTTATCATTTCTCCAGACAAACTAAGTAACATACACATGAACACTTTTATAAAGCAACACTGTTTAAGTAGAGAATGTAAAATCCCTATCCTTCCCCACATCCGTCCATCATGATCCCTGGAGCTCACTGCCTGCCAATGGTAGTCTCCTGTGTCCTCAGTCTGGCTTCTAGATATTCCCTTCCTTCATACGCTGTAAGTAAAACCTGTTCACCCTCACAGTGCACAGTTACCTCTGCAGCCCCCTAAACTGGTTGCTATCTTTATTTCCACACCAACATACACAAGCCCAGAAGTGGGCTGACTCATTACTATTTCAAACCATTTTTCCCCCCTCTTGTCTGGAAAACCTGTGAAATGCAAGATGCTGGATTACGCCCTTCCAGCCTTTCCTGTGGTATCCCCTCATCCCCCTGAGGGTTCCTCTCTGCATTCCTCTCTGTGCCAGCCTTCTTGGTGATGGCCTCCATGTACACATGCACCAACACTCTGGACTCAGCTCCTCGACTGTTTCCCTCACTTCCACTACTGCATCCTCACCCCACCTCAGCTACCTACTCCACTGGCCCTAAAAGCCTGTCATCATGTACTGCTTACTATGCAACTCTAAACTCTCACTTTTGTGAATTCCATTCTTTCATCAGATACTGACTCCAATGCCCTTCTTTTAGCTACACCCCCAGAGGTCCACTGATTTATTCTCCTTTCATGTCTGACACTGCAGCACTTGGCAGCCTCTCACCCTTGGTCAGAAGCTACAACCACCTCCCGACATACAACCCTGGCCCACCACACCTGCCCTCCTTCCTTCCATCAAATTCACCTACTGAAACCTCAAACCTGGCTTCTCTGCCTACTGTGTGCCTGTACCAGAGTGGCTGAACACAGCTAGGTAAAAACCACCACAGACATGCCCTGCATATCATCCGTCAACGATGGACCACACATGTGATGGTGGTTCTGTAAGACTACACAGACTGGCGACATCATAATTGTCCTAGTTCCTGTAAGTGCACTCTATGTTGCTCATTCAGCAACAAAATCACCTAATGATGCATTTCTTAGAGTATGCTCCAATTAAGTGATACATGACGGATGGTCTGTGCATATTTTTTTTTAAGTTATAGCTAAATAATCTCAAACAGAGGTTCAGTAATCCTTGCAGGTTTCTCTAAGCAATTCACTTTCCCATTCTCGTGATTTTTTTTTTTTTCACTCCTTAAGTCTCCAACTCCCTTTTTACCTCTTTACTCTAGAAGAACTTCTTAATTCTCTGGATGCAATTAAAAGAGAACAGTCTCATCTTCCCACCAACAAATCTACAACCTTCCCTCCTATAGCCCTGTGCTCTGCCTCCCCACTCTATAGGGGCCCTGCTCCTGAGGCCAACACTCCTCCAGAGCATGATACCCTCTCTTCTGCTGCCTGTGCACAACTCTGCTCTTGCAACTATCATCTCTTTCTCTCTGATCAATTCTTCTGTTTCAACTGGATTATTTCCATCAGCACATAAGCAAGCTGTAACACCTATCCTGAACAAAATACACGCTTTAGGATCTATACATTTTAAAATTCTGTACATTAAACCTCAAAAAACAAACAAAAAAAAAACTTTCCTTAAAAGATAATATTCTTTGTTTCATTCCCTATTCTTTTAAAATTCATTCTAAGTCAGGATTTTGTATTTCCCACTCTTCTAAAACCAATCTTGTCAAGTTACCAAAAAATTCCCAGAGCTTGAGTCTTCCACCAGCAAGAATTGCTGGTTCAACCTCGGGAGCCCAACACTTCCTACCACTTCTGCCACCTCCACTCCAAGAGCTCCAGTCTTCCATTTACGCTGCTTGTCCCCCCTCCCTATATCCACCCGATAGCCAGTGATCTTTTCAAAACATAAATCAATTTTTTGTCTCAAAAACCTCTCCACTGATCTCATGTAACATTTAAAATAAACTTTAAGCTCCTGCTCATGGGTTAAAAAGACATTACTTATTTTGGCCCCTAACTTCCTCTCATTTTCTGTGACTCTCTGTCTTGCTCCCGGTACTCCAGTGATGTCCACCTTCTCATTGTTCTTTAGTCATATTCCTGCCTTGAGGTGCTTCCACGCTATACCCTCTATCTAGAGGGCCCTTTGCTTGGATTACTCCATACCAACTTGAGGTTTCTGATTAAATGTCATTTCCTCAGAGGAGGCTTTCTTAAATGCCATACCTTTAGTGCCTCTCTACTCCTTACCTCTCCATCATGATTATAATTCCATATGGTAATCCTGTGCAATAACCTAAGAGCCTAAAACAACCTGTGGCATATCATATGTGCTCGATTAACGTGCTGAATGAATGCATTAAGCACAGAAAACACTGTAGATTTGTTGGCATTAAATCATAGAGGAAACAGTGTATTATTCTGCCTCACATGGAATGTTTGGTTACCCCAAGTAAGGAGGAGGGATGCTGCTCCATCTAACAGATAAGACTAGTGTTATGGATACATGTCCTGCAATGCACAGGCCGGCCCCTACAACGATTTTGTATCTGGCCTTAAGTGTTAGTGGTACAAAATTTAAGAAACCTGCTCCATTCAATGGTGATAGTAACACCTGCTATACTTACTTTATTAGTTGCTGTAAGAATTTCATCAAATAACATACATAAAATACTTGTAAAACTACAGTTATCACAATGATTAAGCAGCCTGACAATTTAAAAAGTATAGAATATTACCTGAGAAAATTATCACTGTCATGGTCTCATATCTCATATCTTTAGTAATTAAAATTTAACTAAATGCTCTAAATAAAGATATCCAAATCTCTGAAGTAGTGGCAATGATTCTGAGAAAAGTAGTAAACTAAAGGATCAGAATTCCAGGATGGCACTTCTCAGTGAGAACTACTTACACTAGAACACCTGGGTGTTCATCAAAATACCCAAGTTCTTCCCTCAGCCTCTGAGTCTCTTGGGGTGGGGCCCTGGAAATTGCATTTTTAACAAGCACCTCTGATAATTCTTGACCATTAATGTTTAAGAACCACCACTGTGAAGCTGATTTTTGCCCTGGTTTGAAACCTTAAAATACATGTAAATTCTAGCAATGTGACCAGGGATGTAAATACAATATAAAGACTAATATGTCTCAATAAATTAATGCCTAGAATTGGAGTTACTGATGTTACTTTTGAGTGTGTCATAAATAAATGACAAACTCTATACCTATGTGGGACTGAGGATGGGGGGGGTCTGGCTTACATATATGTATGTGTTTAAAATTAGGCATAATGTTTCTTCATAAAAATAGAATGTATATAACCTTAGGTAAACAGCTGCATTCAATTTACTATGGCCATTCTTGTACTCTGTTCATACACATTTACTGTGTTGAAATTTATTAATTTATAGCAAAATAAAAAGTCAACACCAAGATTTGGGGTTTGGATTAAGATGATAAGTAGAGGGCTGGGGATGTGGCTCAAGCATGCGCAGGCGCTGGGTTTGATCCTCAGCACCACATAAAAATAAAATAAAGATGTTGTGTCCACCGAAAACTAAAAAATAAATATTAAAAATTCTCTCTCTCTTAAAAAAAAAAAGATGATAAGTAGGGAAAGCATTTGAATGTTAGAACATGAACAGCCAGGACTGACACTATGATTGTGGTTGAGCCAGTGTCAATACATAGTTGGTGAAATGATCATTTGCACTTTGCACTTTAAACCAAGAACAGGAATCCCAGTCTGGGAGGAAAGAAATACTGCCAACCCAGGCTATGTTATACACTTAGAATATATACTGAGGACAAAGAGGTCTTGATGTGTCAAGTAAACCTGCTCCATTACCATCTATTAGGCTCCACACACCAGCACAGGGCCCTTTGGAGGCAGAAGTCAGCACTGTGGGAAGGTGGGACAGTGACAGAATGCAGAAGCAGCTTCGGAAATGCATGCTTCTACACTCTCCTGCTATGTATTTTTGTGTGTGTGTGCCAGGGATTGAACTCAGGGGCACTCGACCACTGAGATGCATCCCCAGCCCTATTTTGTATTTTATCTAGAGACAGGTTCTCACTGAGTTGCTTAGCACCTAGCTATTGCTGAGGCTGGCTTTGAACTTGTGATCCTTCTGTCTCAGCCTCTGAGATTACAGGCGTGTGCAACAGCACCAGCATGTGCTCTTCCCAACACACTCCTACCCTACCCAAATGTAAAAGTATATTTATCATTGTAGTCAAATATTTTGAGATTTATAAACAGACTCTACAATCACTTCTATTCACTTTGATATTTTTTGTTGGGTTGTATTCAAAAACCAAGCAAACTTCTAATTCACGGTCCTTCACAAATAACTACAAATCAGGAGGATTTTCATTTTTCTATATTAGTGCTGAATATCCTAATAAATTTGAGTTGATAGCTTTATTCTGCATTACACTTTCATGTGGAATGGAAAACATAATACTTGACATGGTACTTCAATACAAAATGGTCTATTAAAGTTTTCCAAATTCTACCCTTGTTAACTATCAATACTAGAAATTTCCTAAGACCTGAACAATTCCAGTAAATACTTGAAGCTGTTGTTTTACTAATAGAGAAAAGAAGTATTAGAATATCTTAAACATCATATATTAACATTCATCCAGCACCAACCTAGTCTTTTTATTTTAAATTTTTTAAATTTACATATGACAGTGGAATGCATTACAATTCTAAGGTGACAATGAATGCAGTGCCACCTACTGGCTAAAACAATGCAATTATCTTTTCTTAAACCTTTTAAAGAATGGAAAATTTTTATCTATTCAAAAGTGGAAAGAATAGCATAATGAAGCCCCATGTGCAATCTAGCTTCAATAATTACCCACTTGTGGTCAATCCTGTTTCAACTATATTCCAATTCAATATGTCCCCACCCTCCAATTTTCCAATATCCCAAATATCACACATGATTTAAGGAAACAAAATCCACAATAAATCAAGAGTATATTTTTTCCTCTGGGGTCCAGATCTATGAATACAGATGTCAAAATATGTGCATGGGGCTGGGGTTGTGGCTCAGTGGTAGAGTTCTCACCCAGCAAATGTGAGACTCTGGGCTCGATCCTTAGCATCACATAAAAATAAACAAATAAAATAAATGTATTGTGTCCAACTACAACGAAAAAATAAATATTTTAAAAAATGTGTATGTGTGTCCTCAAATAGCAAGAGAATATAGATACATACATACATACATTGTATCTTAAGCATATCCATGCAATTTAGTAGCTTTCCCTAAGAGAGAGACAGAGTGAAGGGATCCTACCTAGATATCAGGATGTCTATGTTTTTAACCTAGTCTAGCAACTTATTGATTTAAAAAAAAGTCTGTTTCTTCATCTATAAAATAAGAAAGGGATATTTTAGTTTATAAGGTCCTTTCCAATATAAAAGTTCTGTATATCTTTTCCACATTATAAGTAAGCTTAAGCACATGAAAAGAGATACCCATACATAATTTATTTTTAAGCTGATTTTAAAAATTCATATAAAAAGTATACATAAACAAACATTTAAACACAGGGGTCTCTATGTATGTCAATGGTAATTTCACCCACACAACATACAATATAAAATGTAATTCCAATACTTTTTGTGAATTTATACATGATATATGTAGAATCCAATTTCTAACTATAACTCTCTTGGTATCTTTTAAAAATAATAAGTACATATATAAACCCTATCTTTGGGCTCCTCAAGTATCATGTATCCTTACTAAGAGGACTTTCAGAACACTTGGTGACTAAATTCTCTTAAATAAAATCTGATATTCTATGCAAATACTGCTTTCAAAAATTTACAGGGAAACAAATTATAGAAACCATCTATACTACAGTAACATGTTTCACCCAGAATAATCAAATAAATCATAATCCATGTAGAAAATATCAACAGTATTTTAAAAGCCTAAGAGAGGGCTGGGGCTGTAGCTCAGTGGTAGAGCACTTGCCTAGTATAGGTGAGGCACTGAGTTCAATCCTCAGCACCACATAAGAATAAATAAATAAAAGTATTATGTCCATACAATAAAAAATATTTTTAAAAGTACAAGATAATTAAAAGATCATAACTTCAGGAACAGGGTTTATAAATCAAATATAAATTATTCTAATTTTTTACCATAAAACGAAGAACCATATTGGAACCTGTGAAATGGATAAACTATATGGGATTTAATTTTTTTTCTTTCTTTTTTTTTTTAGTTATAAATGGACACAATACCTTTATTTTATTTATTTATTTTATGGGGTGCTGAGGATCAAACTCAGTGCCTCACATGGGCTAGGCAAGTGTTCTACCACTGAGTTACCACCCCAGCCCAGGATTTAATTTTTCCAAGTCTCTTACAGGTACTAATTAGAAATGTTAGACTACCTATGTACTATCTTTATATGATTTCCAAATCTTGTGATAGCTCTTTCTACATATTATTGTCTCGGCTAGACTACAACTCCTTTAGGCTATGTTATGTAGATTATCGGCCAGTGCCACTGACAGTTAAGCCTGACTGGGGGAGGAAAAAAAAAAAAACCTAATTGGAGAAAGATTACTAAAAAAAGCAATATGAGGAAAGTAAACAGAATGTATCTCCTTAAAAATAAAGTGATTATTAAAATATAGCTCTAATAAAGATGAGATTTACTCAAATTTATTCGCAAAGAATATTATTTATTCTTTAACCATACTTAGTTAAAATATATATTTCTTAACTGTTCAACTTTTATTACCACTTCAAGTAGAGGAGTTAATGGGTAAAGAAACACACTGTGAAAATATAATGTTTCAATGACCCTTCAAACTCACCTGTTCCAGAGTTTAACACTATTACTGATCAATTTTTGAAGATGGATAGACCAAGGAGATAGAATTTAATGGATCAAATTTTATATTTCCAATTTTGTATTCAATCTATTTAAAATTACCATAAAAAGAAATATGGCTTCAGGGAGGGGGGATGAACTAGCTAATCTACAAACTATATGACTACTTTCTCCACATACAGAACTAACTATAACCAAGCATGAGCTTAATAAACATCTGTTTCTTCCACATAGCAAGTTGTTGCACTTTAAATTCTCTTGAATAATTTTATCTATAATCTGAATAAGGATTGATTTATTTCCCAATCCATACCTGTGATCTGTCTAATTATTCCCTTCACAATTACAAATGTCACCCCTAATGCACAGAGAATGGAAGATACTCTGCCTCCTCTGTACTCCCTCTCCATCAGCTGTGTGTAACACTGCAGTCCTGGTGGTATTCCCAGCATTTAGTTGTACAGCATGCTCCCAATGAAGTAGGGAAGGCCTTCCTCTAGGATTTTAAGAACAGACTTTTCTATTGAAGGGACTAGTGATGAAGGCTCTATTTTTGTACTCTATTTTTTTTTTCCATCACTATAGCTTTTAAAATTTCATCTACACTGTGTTAGAGAGGTAACAATAAAATGAAACTGCATTGCAGGTAAAACCTAAACCAACCTTCGAATTAACGTACACTAAGTGGTCAAAATGAAAACTTATAACCTCTAAGGATTCAATAAACTGTATTCTAGGCCCCTATACAAAGTTAACAGCAGCTTAGCACTTAGTACCACCTATGCTAATTATGCACAAGAATAACTGCACTGTAACTTGCAGAGGAAAAAGCCTCTCACACTGTGCTGGCTCTCGATCTCTTCATGCTTCTGCTGTAGGGCCTGGGAAGCCCTAATAGAGTCACCAATCCCCCACTGGGCTCTCAGTTGTTCTGATCCAGGTCCTTCCAGCCAGTTCACAACCTGTAAATGAAAGTTGAGATGAAATTTTAGAATAATCAAAGGCTTTTCAAATTTTCAGTCTAACTGGTTTTCTCTCCCCCAAATTCCTTAAGTATTTTAAACAGAAATTCTTTAAGTTCTACTACATAAGTAATAAACATTTCTTTCGGAATTACACAGTTATAATATGACATTTCCAAAATTTACACTTTGAAAGATGTACACTGTAGCCTTAGGCTTACAGTTATCTGATCATTTGTCTAGCTAAAAAGAAATCTGGAATGGTTCTATAAAAGAGGATTAAAAATTAACTTATGATAAGACAATCAGAAAACTACAGAATTTAGAGTTGAAAGGGAAATCAGAAATGACATTGGTCAAGGTTATCTAACACTTAAGAAAATTGAGTTTCAGGGAGACTAAATGACTTCCCCAAGGTAACATAACCCATTACTAAAAAAAAATAGGACTAAAACCTGTGTTATCTGGTCTAATGTTCTTCCCTAAGCACTGAAAAAAAAAAAAAATTAGATGAACTAACAAAGCTAAAATACTACTTTCTCACTTTGAAAAGAAAATTAAAAAACTAACTACAGAATTATATTATAATACCTTTAGGTGCTTTCTTAGGATCAACTAAACGTTCAGACCCATCAGAAATCCCACCAGCTCCAGTCCACCCAGGATAGAGGGGAAGGCGTACAGCTATAGTTGATCCTGGGTGGCACTTTAGGAGTTCCTCTTCTCCCAAGTCCCTTTTCTGTCCACATGGGAGAGACACAGGAGTCACTCCACCATGAAAAGTTCACATCCCTCGGGGCCACACCCATTATGAGTGTCAACTGAATTCATGGATGCCCCCAGTTCGGCCTTCCATCAAATAGTATAGTTCTCCCAGTTCCAGAACTGGGGTAATTTTTACTATAAGCAATACTACCTGATAACATAGGTGACATTTCAATTTTTATCAGGTTCTCAGGAGAGCAAAGCTAGACAGTTAGGCAAAGAACAAATACTCAGCAGTTTTATTAAGTCTACACTCTACACACACAATCATGCCATGAAGGAATTTTAACCAAAGAAAACACTACTGCTGAAATTTACCTGTTGCTTCATTAGAATAAGAAATTCAAAATTATATGTAATTTTATGCCTTAAATCTAAACTTATGATAGCTCCCAAGGAGTGAAGGCAGCTTACTATGAGGGTCTGCATGGACAGGCTTGCCTTAGAACTGTGTCAACACAGCCAGTAGCTCCACAGTGCACTCTATCATATCACCAGCTTTACATTGTCTGGTTTTTAAACCTAACAGTACACACATCTTTATTTTTTATGATTATATAAAAGGACATCATAAAAAACAGTCATGTGTATTTTCTTCCATTAATTTTTCACATAGTTTTCATATACTCCTCCAGATTGGGTTGCTACAGTCAGTTCTCAGAGTGTAAGTTCTATCCTGTATTTTTCACTTATCATTAAACTATCATACTCTAATGAGTTTCCAAGTGGCTACAGTTATTACAATTTTCAGTGATTTCAAGAGTCTCTTTTTTAAGAATATCAACCTATTTGCTTGTCTACCTGCCTCTCTCCCACCTAACCAACCAGCCAGCCAGCCAGCCAGCCACTCAACCAACCAATATTAGGCACTAAGAAATATGGTACCTTAAATAACCATTATATCTGCTACATTCTTATTGTTGGACATTTAAAGTGTTTCCACTCTACATCAATTCTAAGCAATGTGATTAAAAAAATAGATAGCAATTACACATGGTATTTTCTCTAATTCTATATCATTTTCCTATGACAGTTTTCTGATACAGAACTTCTTTCATCCAATGACAATGAAATAATAAAAAAAACCCCTCAAAAACAAAAGAGTCAAAGGATAGAACTGTTGACTCACTGGAATAGCCCTAAGTAGTGGAACTTTCTCTTGATTAAACTATATTTTCAGAGTACTAAATTCATAGGCAAGCTATCCTCAGATTCTCTTTAGAATGCAAAGGTTGGTTTGTCCTTCAACATCTCCATTTTTTCTTTTTTAACCTTTCGTATGCGCTGTCTTCAGAAGGGCATGGTACTAACATCCTGTGTCTCTCTATTAGCCTGTCATATCACTCTTTAACAAAAGAGACAGATGAACAGTTTGGTATTAGAGAGGCACTACGCACGAATCTAAATGCTGAATTCTGGCTCTGCTCCCACTAGTCAAAAAACTTTTGTTCCTCACCTTATAAATGATGTTAGTGACGCTCACCTTACAGGGTTATACCAGTCATTGTATGTAAGATACTCAGTGCAGTAGACACTAATAGCTGCCAGCCTCTGCTTTTCCCAGGTTTTCTGTAGCCTAGCTTCTTGTTTTTCTCATATCTGCATTTTCCAATCAGATCCCTGGGTTCTCAAGGAAGTCCCTGAACTATGGTATCCAACACTTTAAAATATGGAAATAAAAAAAGAGTAAGCTTTAAGGAAGCTTACATCAACATTTTTAAACAATTTTCCATTTTCCTTTTGATCATAAGTTATTTCTCATTTATTACTACATGTTTGACAATGAATATGGACACACTGAGATAAAATGAGATGAAATGAATTTAGGTATTTTAACTATTTCACTAGAAATATCTAGATTCTAAAAGTAATGAAGGCATTTAAGATTTTTAACTAATTAGTAATAAATTATTAACATCAAACATGTAAGCTTTGATTTTAGAATACTCTAGAAACTAAAAAAGCAAGTTAATATAACTTGGGAAAAATATATTAGGGAAAAAAAATGATGGTACGGATTGAATGTGTTGGAAACTTAGTCCCCAATGAAATGGTATTGAGAGGCAGGAACTTGAAGGGGTGGATAGGTCATGAAGGTTCTGTCCTTATGAATGGGTTCATGTCATTATCCCGAGAGTAGGTATGTTTCAGGGGCAAGTGTGGCTGGCTTACTCCTGCACATGTGTTCTTTTTCTTTTTCATCCCACAATCAGGCTCTGCTGCCTTTATACCTCCTACAGTAGGATGACGCATCAAAAAGACCCTGCCAGAAGCAACTCTCAACCTTGGACTTTCCAGCCTTCAGAAGTGTGAGAAATAAATCTGTCCTTTATAATGATTTAGTTTCAGGTATTGTTATAGCAGCACAAAAAGGACTTAAGACAGAATGAGAGTTTGAAGAAACACAAACTTAAAAGTAAATCTTAAGGGGTTAGGGATGTGGCTCAAGCGGTAGCGCGCTCGCCTGGCATGCGTGTGGCCCGGGTTCGATCCTCAGCACCACATACAAACAAAGATGTTGTCCGCCGAAAACTAAAAAAAAATAAATATTAAAATTCATTCTCTCTCTCTCTCTCGGTTTCTCTTTAAAAAAAAAGTAATAAGATTTTTTTAAAAAAGTAAATCTTAAGTATACTAAACAAAGACATCTTGGCACAAAAACCCTGTTACATTGTCAAGTACCCATATAGTTTTAATGTATGCAGAAAATAATTTCCCTTAGTATGCTTCATCAGTAATGTAGACCCAGTAAATGGGTGACTATTTCTAATAAAAATAATGCAAATTGAGGTGGATGCCCCAGTAAACAAGTTTATTTAAATGCATTAATGATGGTAACTTGCCAAACAACTATTATATAAAACTTAATTTCAAACACAACATCTTGCTCAATCTGAATATTAATTTACTGTAAAAAACAGTTCTGTATCCAATCCATAACAATGTGACCCCAGAATGGTTACATTTATATGCAAAGTATAACCTTGGAGATGTGTTCTTAAAATCTACCATGACAAATATTTGCACAGGCCAAAAATGTGACTATCTACTATTCTTTCATGGCCAGGCTGATTTAAAGAATGCATGAGAGAATATCTGGAAGTATATAAGGTCAAACCAGCCAAAAGGATGTGTCAAGCAAATGTTAAGGATCTGCCCCACAAAAAGGGCATGGGGTCTGAGAACACAGCCTCTAGCTACATACTTATGCAACTCAGAGTGTATCTAATTTTGCATCAACAGTTCCTCTCTACACAGAAGAAAAGCACATGAATGATTCTAGAAATAACATTTGCAGTGCTGGTGGTAATTACTCCCATAATAAATAATGAGACTAACAATAGCATATTTCAGTGAAGTGGCATTGTCTTCCAGCCAAAAGCATGTGAAATATAATTTTTAACTGCCACAGCAGCAGCAGTATGAAAAACTCTTGCATACTACATGAATCTGATGCTGCTACTTTGAACTGTGGGGAATAAGTGCTGATAACTATCATGTTACTACTTAACCCCTAGTTTATCAGAGCTATGGATTCCTCTTGAATAATGTTTTTAGCGATAAGCTACTGAACAAAGAAATCTGAAGTAATTCAATTTTTAAGAATTTAAAACAAACAAAGATATTCAATTTAATGGTGACCTTTATATAAACAAAAAAATTTTACATTTTCCCCAAATTTGCAAATCAGGAGATGGTATAGCTCATACCATGTGATCAGCATATCATCAATTATATAGTTAAATTTAAGTAACCATTTTGTCCAGGGGTGGGGGGAAATCTTTCCTTAAGTTGACATCTATGAAAACAAGAATGTAGGAAAACACTGCATGGTGACCACTAATGTTCCAATTGATTGACTGGTGCAGCCAATTTGGAAAGCAGTATGGAGATTCCTTAGAAATCTGGGAATGGAACCACCATTTGACCCAGCTATTCCTCTTCTCAGACTATACCCAAAGGACTTAAAAACAGCATACTACAGGGACACAGCCACATTAATGTTTATAGCAGCACAGTTCACAATAGGTAAACTGTGGAGCCAACCTAGATGTCCTTCAGTGGATGAACGGATAAAAAAAAATGTGGCATTTATACACAATGGAATATTACTCAGCACTAAAAAAGAACAAAATCATGGCATTTGCAGGTAAATGGATGGCATTGGAGAAGATAATGCTAAGTGAAGTTACCCAATCCCCAAAAAACAAATGCCGAATGTTTTCTCTGACATAAGGGGGGTGACTCAAAGTGGGGTAGGGAGAGAGAGCATGGGAGGAAGATTATTTCTAGATAGGGAAGAGGGGTGGGAGGGAGAGGGGAGGGGAAATAGCAAGGATGGTGGGATGTGATGGACATCATTATACAAAATACATGTATGAAGATTTGAATTTGGTGTCAACATACCTTATATACAGAGATACGAAAAATTGTGGTACATATGTATATTAAGAATTATAATGTAAAAAAAGAGAGTACATGTATAATGGCATAATTTGGCATGAACATACTTTATATAAAGAGTCACGAAAAATTGTGCTGTATATGGGTAATAATCATTCCACTATTGTCATGTATTTAAAAACTAAATTTAAAAAAATAAAAAGAAATTAAAAAATTAAACTTCTGTTAAAGAATTAAACAATAATCTTGTTACCATTATTACTATTATCATAAATATCACCATCATCATTTCCCTTCTCCAATTTCTTTATCCAATTGAGCTGGCCCATCATTTCAAAAACGTGCTTGCTAACACATTAACTCCTGTGTCCCTGACTTTCTGTCATGGCCATTTGTTCCACTTCACCAAAGCACAAATGCTGGATGAGTCCTATCACCTGGGTTCTCTGCCTATAGCAATGTCTAGAATAAATATCCAGCAGTAAACACTTTACAAAGACTATCTTTTTTAAATCCACAACAGTCTTAGTAAATAGCTATTATAGTCAATGATGATATTGTTGTTATTCTCTGTTGACTAAAGAGAAAACTAGGGCATGGAACATTCCTCCCAAGGTGAAGGTGCTTAAAAGTAGAAGAGGGTAGACCCAGGTAACATGGGTTCGAAATCTGAGTTTTATACCATTATGCTATTTCTTCTTTGTAGTTTTCAAAGATAATCTCAAACTAATTAGCCAAAGTTTACTTGAATTAATAGGAACCATTCTTTAATTTACAAATGAGAACACAGAAAAAGTTGCATAAATTAAAGTATCCCCAGAAATCAAGTTTATATGTGGTTATCCATGGACTCAAGCCTTAATTTTTGCCTGGAATTCAACATTTTCATGATCCTTCCTTCCTTTCAACTGTTTTTTCCTATGACATCCTGATACTCTAGTTCAGAGGTCAGCAAACTGTGGCCTGCAGGCCAATTCTGGCCCACCACCTGTTTTTGTACATAAAGTTTTATTGGGGAAAGGCCCTGTACCTTCATTTACACAATACTATGTCTATTCTTGCACAATGATGGCAGAGCTAAGCGGCTGTAACTACAACAAAGACTGTTTGGTCACAAAGCCTAAATCTTAGTCCCTTTACAGAAAAAGTCCACTAACAACTGCAGTAAATATCGACAGTAGAAATTACTTCAATAGAAATAAAAACAGCTACTATTAATTGAATATTGGGTTCTTCCCCAAACACTAGACTTTTAAAAGAGCTGTTATTATCCCTATTTCAATTAGTGAAAGAAGGAAAAGAAGAAGGGGGTAAAGAAGGTAGACAGATAGAGCAAGTCTTAGATATAGGATGGAGACTACCTTTCTGACCATGTTGTATGGTGAAAAGGCCATCAATCCCCTCTGTGCCAATTGCTTCCCTTTTTCCTAGCAAGGCTTAGGATTTCAAGCAGCTGTTTACTCATGCTAAGCTTCATCCTCCACAGAATGCAAATCTTTTTTTTTTTTTTTTTTNTTCCATTTCCATGCAATTTCCCTCCTCTCTCCCTTTCCCTATACAAATATCCATTTAAAAAAGAAGAAGAAGAAGAAGAAATCAGCTGGGCACAGTTAGAGCAGGATTGCAATTGCAAAGCCAGCCTCAGTAGCTTAGCAAGGCCCTAAGCAACTTAGCAAGACCCTGTCTCAAAATAAAAAAAAATAAAATGAAAAATGGGTTGGGAATGTGGCTTGATGGTTAAGCACACCTGGGTTTAATCTCTGGTACATTCCCCCCCCCCAAAAAAAGAGAATAAATCAAATATCAATAATCAGATATTATTTATTGCAAGAATTCTGAAAGCACTCATCATGTTTCCAACTACCTATTTTTAAAACTCATTGTGTTAGAGTAAGCTGAATGCTCAATGTCATCACTGAAGAAATATGACTTTAATCTAAATACTATATATAAAAAGATAAAATATTTTTAGAATTCCAGTTTGAAATGTCTATATATTTCTCTATATGGTATACATAATACTTAGTAAAAGTCACAAAATAGAAATTATCAGGAAAAAAACATTTAGAATGAAAGAGTTAGATATAATCCAATCAGATACCTACCTGCATCACCTTTTGCTGAATCTCTTCTAATTGGGTGCGTTTACTACGCTGTCTACATACTTCCTGGTAGCGGGTGTACTGCTCTCGGAGTGAATCTAATAATTTCATAACCTGTGGCTGCGCAAGCAGTTCATCATCCATAGGAGACCAGGAGACCCCGCCATCAGAGCCATTAAATCGACGCTGCTGTAATTCGGATAATAATTCATGCCCTTTACAAATAAAAGATACTTGTAATTAATACCCAAAAGGAAATACAATTTGTTTTTAAAAACTATCCACCTATCTATCTTCTAGGTCATAAGGAGTAAAATACAAAGAAGAAAATTATATCACAATAAATAGAAAAATTGTATATGTGCATATAAATACATATGTATATACACACAAAATATATTAAAGTGCCCTATCATATATCACAAATACATATGCTACAGATATATGCTATGTAACAGAAAATATGGTATAGCATATATATGGTGATATATAATTTCTATCTGTTTTATCTATCACATTCTTGTTTTTGGTGGATTTATTACTTAGAACACTATGCCAATCAATCATGCTTTCTGACAGAGCAGAATTATACTCTGGGATTTCTGTATGATGATATTAATCCAAGCTATATAAGATTTCAGTATTGATCCCTATTAATATCTCATCACAACACTTAAAAGTTGACAATGAAACAGATGTATGATTAGCATAAATAAAATTTTCATTACAAATAATCTCTGTAAAATCTCCACAACATATTAACTGTGAATCATAAAACATACTAGTGTGAGAACTGCATTGAATGTGATTCAATTATAGCAAGCTCATGTAGGAAATCAACTCATTTACAACTAAATCTACTTATTTACAACAAAAGCTGTAAATATATGCACAATTTTAAAAGTAAAGATTATTTTTCCAGGATAAAATGATTCTGTTATTTTGGTACCAAACAATACATGATATTTAAATTCTTTTACTTTTAATTCAGTAAAATATGACTTTTTAAATGACTTTCAATATACAGAAAGAGAGCTATTTCCAATCTCTAAATAAGTAAATAAGTAAACAAAATTTCCTAAACCTCTCCACATTATACTTTGTAATCTCTATCTTAAGAGTTAATAGCACATAAAAGACTTAATGGTATATAAAATTAATTTTAAAATACAAATTTTAGAAGTTTCTTAATTCACCAGGTGCAGTGGTGCACACCTATAATCTCAGCGGCTCAGGAGACTGAGGCAGGAGATCATAAGTTCAAAGCCAGCCTCAGCAATTTAGTGAGGCCCTAAGAAACTCAGCAAGACCTTGTCTCTAAATAAAATATTAAAAGGACTAGGTATCTGTTTCAGTGGTTAAGTACCCCTGGGTTCAATCCCTGATACAAAAAAAAAAAAAAGAGTTTCTTAATTCAATGTCTTAAAATACGCAGTTTTCAAAATATCAAACATATACATGGAATTAAATTTTAAACATAGAGTAGAACTGGTAGTCTATTTTAATATTTAAGCATAATTCAGAGGGTACAAGTATTTCTTTGTTCTCTAAGGAAGTAAGATCTATGACACATTGAACATTAGGACAACAGATTTACAACAAAGATATTCAAAATTTATTACTCCTCATCACATCTTAAAGCTGGAAAAACACCTGTTTAAAACACATCTAACTCTTTGCACAAATCTCCGTATATAAAATCAAAAGCATAATATCAGAACACATTTATTTTTTTCTACTTTGGCAACTGTTACCCTTAATGGTGGCCTTTTAGATACCACTTCCATTAGAGAAACAGCACAACATCATTATTTCAAAGAACATATTCTGAAAGCACACTGTCTGGGTTAAGATCCCAACTCTAGCATTTACTGGGTGAATAACCTGCAAAAATTACTTAACTTTCTTGTGCTTCCATTTCCTCCTCTTAATATTGGGATGATAACAGTACAGACTTCACAAGGTTGTAGTAAAGAATTAATGAGTTAACATAAATAAAGTGCTTAGAAGAGTGCCTGTCCCACAGTCAGACTAGAATTATGAGCTATTATTGGAAAAAGTGGATAGAAATAAAATTGTGGTATTTCCAATGGGAAGAATTCCAACTTTTTCTCCTGGAATGTGTGACATAACAACTATGGATCTATGGGTAGAACACACATGGCAAGCTCCACAGAGCACTCACTGTGCAAGGTCACTGCAGACAGCTAAGGGGTTATTGCCTCTGCATTTAGACCTGTTTTTTTCTTAAATACATGACAATAGTGGAATGCATTACACTCATTATTACTCATATACAGCACAATTTTTCATAACTCTGCATATAAAGTATGTTTATGCCAAATTATGCCATTATACATGTACTCTTTTTTTTTTGCATTACAATTCTCAATACACATATATACCCCAATTTTGAGCTATGGAGAGAATTTAAGCTTATTTGATCTTGTACAAGTTTTCTGTTTGTTTGTATCTCTAAGGCTTGGCTTCATCAAGTACAAAGTAGAAAGAATAAAACTATCTTAGAAGGTTGTTAGGAGAATGAAAGATGAAAACACAGTACCTGGTACAAGGTGAATATTCAATAATTCTCACAGCCATGTAATGAAACAGAAAGTTTCACCTCCGTATTGCAAAATAGGAAATAAATCTCAACATTTTGAGAGGAAGAAAAATTATCATTATCAATTTTTTAAATATTATACAGTATGTTAACATATTATTATTAGGTTACACCAAAAAGCAGTTTAAAAATATGTCCCAGCAAAAACACCCATAAATCAGAGGCATTTCTGTACATCAGTAACAAATCCTCTGAAAGAGAAATTAGGAAAATGACCCCATTCACAGTAGCCTCAAAAAAAAAAAAAAACCCATTAAATACTTGGGAATCAAATTAATGAAAGAGTTTTAGACCTCTACAATGAAAACTTACAGAATGCTAAAGAAAGAAATTAAAAAAGACTTTAAAAGACGAAAAGATCTCCCATGTTCTTGGATAGGCAGAATTAATATTGTCACAATGACCATACTGCACTATACAGATTTAATGCAATTCCAATCAAAATACCAATGACATTCCTCATAGAAAAAGCAATTATGAAATTCATTTAGAAAAATAAGAGACCCAGAACAATCAAAGCAATCTTTATGATATGACATAAATCTTCTTCCTTAGCAAAAAGAATTCAGTAGGTGGCATCACAATACCAGACTTTAATTATACTATAAAGCAACCAACAAAAATGGCATGGTATTCGCACCAAAACAGACTTGTAGACCAATGGTACAGAATAGAGAACACAGAGCAAACCCACATAAATACAGTTATCTCATACTAGACAAAGGTGCCAAAAACATACATTGGAGAAAAGATAGCCTCTTCAACAAATGATGCTGGGAAAACTGGAAATCCATATGCAGTAAAATAAAATTAAGCCTGTATCTCTCACCATGCACAAAACTCAACTCAAAGTGGATCAAGGACCTAAGAATTAGACTAGAAGAAAAAGGTAGGCCCAAATCTTCATCATGTTGGATTAGGCCCCTACTTCCAATCAAGAATCAACAAATGGGATTGATTCACACTGAAAAGCTTCTTCTCAGCAAAAGAAACAATCAGTGAGGTGAACAGAGAGACTACAGAATGGGAGCAAACTTTTACCATATGCATATCAGATAGAGCACTAATCTCCAGGATTTATAAAAAGAAATCAAAAAAGTTAACATCAAAAAATCAAATAACCCAATAAATAGGCTAAAGAATTGAACAGACACTTCTCAGAAGATATACAATCAATGAACGAATATATGAAAAAAATGTTCAACATCTCTAGCAATTAGAAAAATGCAAATTAAAACTACACTGAGATTTCATCTCACTCTAGTCAGAATGGCAAATATCAAGAACACAAATAACAATAAGTGTTGGCAAGAATATGGGGAAAAAAAGCACACTCTTACATTGCTGGTGGGACTGCAAATTAATGTAACCAATCTGGAAAGCAGTATGAAGATTCCTAAGAAAACCTGAAATGGAACCACCATTTGACCCAGCTATCCCACTCCTCGGTTTACACCCAAAGAACTTAAAAACAGCATACTACAGTGATGCAGCCACATCAATGTTTATAGCAGCACAATTTAGCTATTTTTAATTCACAATAGCTAAATTGTGGAACCAACCTAGATGCCCTTCAATAGATAAATGGATAAAGAAAATGTGGTATATATACACAATGGAATATTACTCAGCATTAAAAGAGAATAAAATCACGGTATTTGCAGGTAAATGGGTAGAATTGGAGGATATCATGCCAAGTTAAGTAAGCCAATCCCCCAAATCCCAAGGCCGAATGTTTTCTCTGATAAGTAGATGCTGATCCATAATGGGGGTGGGGGGAGCGTGGGAAGAATGAAGGAACTTTAGATAGGGTAAAGGGGAGGGAGGGAAGGGAGGTGATATGGGGGAAGGAAAAATGGTGGAATGAGATTGACATCAATACCCTAGGTACATGTATGAAGACATGAATGCTGTGACTGTACTTTGTGTACAACCAGAGAAATGAAAAATTGTGCTCCATTTGTGTACTATGAATTGAAATGCATTCCGCTGCCATGTATAACAAACTAGAACAAATAAAAAAGACTTTCCCATCAAATTCCTACAATATGTACCACATAGATGCTGACAATGTCTACTTAATGAACAATTGGTTTATTGAACTAGTATCAGTAATACATATGTTTTCATCTTACCTGTCTGAAGAACTGTTTCAGGATCAACTGATGGAAGAAAGTTTAAATCCACAGATCTGGAAAACACCAAAAATGCAACTTT
Source organism: Marmota marmota marmota (assembly GCF_001458135.2). Taxonomy (NCBI): domain Eukaryota; kingdom Metazoa; phylum Chordata; class Mammalia; order Rodentia; family Sciuridae; genus Marmota; species Marmota marmota. Next base: position 1,450,381 of record NW_026000005.1, read on the forward strand.
TTAAAAGTTATAGTATTTTCATATAACTTAAGAGATCCCTTTACATGTAATATCAAAATGGGTACACAAGTATTCCATTTCCACCATGTTTATCTCTTAAACACAGGGAAATATATTAGAAAAAAAAATTAAATTCTAGCAGCCAGAGAAATACCAATGTGATAAACCATAAAATTTTAAGATCATAAAATTATACAAATTAGAAAATATAAATTGTGCAATACAGCATTATTTAAAATATACCAAAAAAATACATTATCATGTTAATCCACTGAACATTAGTTTCAAAATGAAGCTTCTAATTATATAGAAACCCAGAACTGTAACATAAAAAATGTATGCAGCTATCCTCCAATCTAAAGCTTTCTTATCTAAGGGCTAAAATGTAGCTCAGTGGTAGAGCACTTGCCTAGCATGCACAAGGCCCTGGGTTCAATTCCCAGTATTGGGGAAAACAAAAAAAGTTTACTTATCTATCACAACTTTTCATAGCTTCAAATATTTCTGATACTGCATGTATGTGTGTGTGTCCTACCAATTATATTCTCTTTGCTATTCCAATTATGTTTCTTATACAGCCGGACTTCTGCCTTTATTTTCTTAAACACATATGAGAAAGAGATGCTTGAGGAAAGAAAGGGATCATGTTGCTGTATACTCTAACTGTTCAGTCTTGAGCTAAAACCCTGCCTTCCGCCAAATGATCTAGGCCCTCCCCTAGAGGGGAGGTTAGCATATGTAGCTTTTAAAATGTTGAGGTATGTTCCTACTATCCCTAATTTTTCTAGTGTTTTGAACATGAATGAATGCTCTATTTTCTCAAATGCCTTTTCTGCATCTATTAAGGAGGTTGATGAAAATTTGCAAGAGAAGGACTTTATTATCTGGGTATAAAAGAAACAGCATTAACACTTGAGTGCATTGAGGAGGGATTGGCAAATACAAGATTTTATTTAATACTTCATGTAGACATGTAAACCAGCATTTCCAAAATGTTTCTCAAAACACTGAACAAGATGAGGTCAAGTAAAAGGCTTCCCATCACCACATGGAAAGTTTTAAGGAAACAATGAACAGGTTTCTCGGCTACAGTGCTTCCTCAGAGCTTAGTCTGTAACGTTTACAGTCATTCTCAGGGAGGGAAAATTAACTGACAGCACTAACCTCTCTGACCATGAACTCATTTTCTATAGACATCCTCTTCTAATGTCTTTTCTGGGGAAAATAACTAAAACATATTAAACTTCTTCTGCAACTAATTAAAAAGCAAGAATACTTGGTTAATGTTTAATCAAGCACCTTGTGTGACATTTTCAATTCATAAACTATATGTGACTGTGTAATAGTTACATACACCATCATATACTTAAATATTTATGTTTTTATATGACATCTCAGGGTAGTAACTTCCTATGATAACTTTAATTAGATTTATATTTAAGCTATTTGTATTCACATTTTGACTGTTTTAATTGAGATTTGGTATTGATACTAAGATTCTCTTATCTCTCTCTGCCCTTATTATTTCAGGTAATTGACTACATCTGGATTCACAGAATAACATGATAGACTTTTATTAATGTTCCACTGTATATTCAAGGTTACAAGCCAAGGAGCTATCCAAGAATCTCTGCTGATTCCTTCAAATTTCCTAATAAAATAAATGTAATTCATCATATCAATAGAATTAAAGATAAAAATCATATGATTACCTTAATAGACGCAGAAAAGGCATTTGAGAAAATAGAGCATTCGTTCATGTTCAAAACACTAGAAAAATTAGGGATAGTAGGAACATACCTCAACGTTTTAAAAGCTACATATGCTAAACCCCATTTCTAAATGGAGAAAATTTGAAAGCATTCCCTCTAAAAACTGGAATAAGAAAGGGATGCCCACTTTCACTACTTCTATTCAACATAGTCCTTGCAACTCCAGCCAGAGCAATCGAACAGACAAAAGAAATTAAAGGGAAAAGAATAAGAAGAGCTCAAATTATCCCTATTTGCTGACGACATGATCCTATATTTTGAAGATTAAAAAACTCCACTAGAAAACTTCTAGAACTCATAAATAAATTCAGCAAAGTAGCAGGATATAAAATTAACACCCATAAATTAAGTGCATTCCTATACACCAATGATGAATCAGCTAAAAGAGAAATTAAGAAAACTATCCCATCCACAATAGCCTCAAAAAAAGAAAATAAAATGCTTGGGGAATCAATCTAACAAAAGAGGCAAAATACCTCTACAACAATGAAAACCACAGCAGAACACTAAAGAAAGAAAATGAAGCTCTTAGAAGACGGAAAGATCTCCCATGTTCTTGGATAGGCAGAATTAATACTGTCAAACTGGCCACACTACCCAAAGCACTATCCAGACTCGATGGAATTCCTACTAAAATTCCAATGATTTTCTTCATAGAAATAGAAAAAAAAAGAGTCATGAAATTCATTTGGAAAAATAAGAGACCCAGAATAGCCAAAGCAATCCTTAGTGAGAAAAGTGAAGCAGCAGGCATCATAATACAAGAACTTAAATTATACTACAGAAGTATAGTAACAAAAACAGCATGGTATTGGCAACAAAACAGACATGAAGGCCAATGGTACAGAATTGAAGACACAGAGACAAACTCACATAAATATATCTATCTCATACTAGACAAAGGCCCCATAAACATGCATGGGAGAAAAAGATAGCCTCTTCAACAAATGGAACTAAGAAAACAAGAAACCCATATGTAATAGAATGAAATTTAACACCTCTCTCTCATCACGAAACTCAAAGCAGATCAAAGACCTAGACATTAGACCAGAGATCCTGCTCCTGATAAAAGAATATAGGCCCAAATTTCCATCATGTCAGCTTAGAAAGGGACTTTCTCAACAAGACTCCTAAAGCGCAAGAAGTAAAACCAAAAATCAACACATGGGATAGTATGAAAGGAAAAGGCTTATTTTCAGCAAAGGAAACAATCAGTAATGTGAAGAGGGAGCCTACAGAATGGTAAAAATATCTTTGCCTCCTGCACCTAAGAAAAAGCGTTAATCTCCAGGATATATAAAGAACTCAAAAAACTTAACACCAAAAAACCAAATAACCCATCAATAAATGGGCAAAGGAACTGAAGAGGCATTTCAAAGAAGAAGAAAATGAATGGTCAACAAATATATGAAAAAAATGTTCAATGTTTCTAGCAATTAGAGAAATGCAAATTAAAACTACACTGAGATTTTTCTCACTCCAGTCAGAATGGCAATTATCAAGAATACAAATAATAGTAAATATTGGTAAGGATGTGGGGGAAAAAGGTACACTCATACATTGCTGGTGGGACTGCAAATTGGTGCGACCAATCTGGAAAGCAGTAGGGAGATTCCTTAGAAAAACCTGGAATAGAACCACCATTTGACCCAGTTATCCCACTCCTAGGTTTATACCCAAAGGACTTAAAATCAGCATACTAAGTAATGCAGCCACATCAATGTTTATAGTAACTCAATTCACAATAAGCTATGGAACCTTCCTAGGTGTCCTTCAACAGATGGATAAAGAAAATGACACAAACACATACACATACATACATACACACACACACACACACACACACACAACACACACACGAATATTACTCAGCCATAAAAAAGACTTTATGGCTTTTGCTGGCAAATGGATGGAGCTGGAGACTATCATGCTCAGTGAAATAAGCCAATCTCAAACAAAACAAAACAAAGGCCAAATATCTCTCTCATATCCAGATGCTAACACACAATAAGTGAAGGACAGTGGTAGAAGTTCATTGGAAGAGGGAAGGGAATAAAAATTCACTGGATTAGACAAAGGGAAATGAAGGGAACGGAAAGGAGATGGGAATAGTAAAGATAGCAGAATGAATCAGATATGTGAATATATGACTGTACGATGAGTGAAACCCCAAATCCTGTACAACCACAAGAATGGGATCCTAATTAGAACAGTAATACACCATGTAAGCATAATAAGCATAATATGTCAAAATACACTCCACTGTCATGTATATCTAAAAACAACAAATTTTTTAAAAATAAAAGAAAAAATAATTTCCTAATGAAAAATTATTATCCCAGTGACCAGTAATAATCAAGAGAATGGAAGCAGTTATTTGCTTCCTTAAGTGCTTTTTATCTAGGGAGAGAGGAACTCACCTATCAAAAGAAAAATGAATACTGGCAAGGTTATAAGTTCAATGATAAATCTGTTAAACCTGTTAAAATGATAAATCTAGGTACTTACATTTAAACAACAGAATTAAAGATTACTTCAACAAGTATCATAAAATACCAAGTTCCCTAAGTTAAATTCATGAATATCACATATTTTATAAGGCTAGAGGAAGTTCTTAAAAGTTAGGCATTTAAGCACTAATGTATTTAGATAAAATTATAATTTTATTTCAAGCTGCAACTGTTTTCATATTCTTTAGAGGGAAAGACTAGAACTAAAAAAGGTAGAAAATTATTTCAAAAATATGTTCTTGCAACTTAATATTTTCTGCAGTGTCAGAAAAAGAAGTATATAGCTATTCACAAAAAAAGAAATGGCTTTTGTAAAGAAACTTTGATTCAAATGAGTATGTTTTACGTATAAAGAAAACTCTCATAAATATGTATGTACATCAATTTTGACTGAGTGGAAATTTGTTTATCATAGTTCTTTTAACTTGCACTAACAATACAGGTATCTTTTAACTGACAAATCATAACTTGGCAAGAATATAATTACATACCACCAACCACTTACCTTTCTTTCTCTTGCTGGTTTGCTTTATCACTTCCATTATTAATCAAAGCAAGTTCATCCAACAATGATGTAGATTCCTTTGTAAACTTCTCAAAAACCTACAATATGAAATTTTATTAATATACTAAGAATAGTCTTAAAAATTATTATGCAATAGGATTTTCAGTTAAGAGCCGTAATATTAGCCAGGATTCCCTTTCCTTCCCAGGAAGTCAATTCAGTTCAATCACCAGAGCACAAGAAAGCACAGAACACAAAGCCGCATCCAAAACAGTGAACAGTTTCAATGCAAAAGGGGTTTTTAAAAAGGAACATTAAGAAATTATTCTGATCCCTCATTCAGACAAGTTTATTTTTATCATTGTGTTTCTTGGAGAAAATCTGTAACACCAAATTTCATAACTATATGAATGTTACTTAAACCAGTTCAAGTGCTTTTGTTTTAGTTGGATATTTCTTCCTCTTATTCTATCAACAGTTCACAGTGGTTTAGAGTTTTACAGATAAGCATGTTACATGAAAATAAATTCATTATAATTCTAACATGATAGGGATTTGGACAAATCTTCAAACCTATGTAATAAAGTGGATGAATATTGTCTGATATCACTATTCAAATACAGTAGAAACGATTATCCAAAGATAACCAAAAGGTCATTATTCTCCAGTAAAATTAGCACATAATGTAATTTGAAGACTATTGCCTCAATAGCTCAATAAAACAAAGTCATATGAAACACACAGCAGATTTCAGAAGTTTGGATAAACAAGACACTTTTCAGAAATGAAAAGTTTATTGTGTCAGACTGCTCCTCAAGCTGGCAACTCAAATTGATGTTCAAATATCCTCTGAAAATGGTACTTCGACTAGATTACTTCTGAAAATATTGTGTTACTGATATTCTACTTAAAACATTTATAACTTTTATTGATGCTACTAATGGCATCCATAATAGCTAATAGTGTTATTATATCATACTGGGTGCTGTTCTAAATGCTTTAGTGTAGGTATATTCAATTCTTCTTACCCTCAGTCTCAGGAGGCAATTCTCTTATTATCTACCACATTGAAAATGTGAAACTGAGGCATGGAGAAAGGAAATGCACTGCTGAAAATCATGTACACAGCAACTGCCATGAGGATTCTTTCTAATCAAGTGAGCGTGATTCCAGAATATTTGTCCACAAACACTATGGAATGCAATGTATCTTTCCATTTTTGCAAAAAAGAAAACTAAACTACATTTTAGTTGATTAAAGCAATGAAGCTTTCAAAAATTTCTTATTTACATGCAGTTAACATTTTATCTCATTATAATATACCAACCAGTCTCTTATTTAACCAGTCCATGTGATCATAGGTGAGACTCCCACCAAAATCTTCTGTTAATTGGCATGGTTCTATATAACGGGTCAATTTATTGGCAGATACTAAAATAACCTACAATGAAAAAAAAAAAGAGAAACATTTAGTAAACCACTATTAAAGTCTATGAAAATAAGTAGAATTAGGTTATATGCAATCTTGTTTCAATGTGATGACATATATTTAGTTAATGCAACAGCATTTAAAATCAATCCAATAAATTATAGATGTCTGCTAAAAATCTATCAAAAAAACTAGTTTTTTTTATTAGAGCATCACAGTTATACACAGTCACTGGATTTACCTGACAAAATCATACAAACGTGGAATTTGACTTACTCCCTTTCAGTTCCCACTCCCTTCTCTTTTCTCTCCCTCTATTCTCCTTCCTCTCCTCTATTCATCTTCCTTGCACTCACTTATTTTTGATTGGTGCTTTCTACATACAAAGGTGAAATTCCCTGTGGTATATTTATATATGCACAAACTGATTTTGTTAAATTCATTATGCATTTCCTTCCTTTCCAATCCCTCCTCCCTCCCTCTTGATCTCCTTCTTCCACTCTAATCTTCCCAATATGTTTATGATATGATCCCCTGCCCTCCACCCCTCACCTTCTTTCCCCATTTTCCACTAGCTTCCACATGACAGAAAACATTCGACCCTTGATTTTCTTTCTTTTTTGATGCTAGGGATTAAACCCAGGGCACTTACCCACTAAGCAACATCCCCAGCCCTTTTTTATTTTTTATTTTGAGACAGGGCCTCACTAAATTGCTAAGGCTGGCTTTGAACTTGTGATCCTCCTCCTTCAGCCTCTCAAGCCGCTGGTATCGTAGGTGTGAGCTACATCCACCTCAACCCTTGATTTTTTGAGTCTGGATTATTTCACATAGCATGATATTCTCCAGTTCCATTCATATGGTTGAGTGAAATTCCATTTATATATAGCACATTTTCTAAATCCATTCATTTATTAACAGGCATCTGGGCAGATTCCATAATTTGGCTATTATGAATTGTGCTGCTATAAGCATTGTAGTAGCTATATCGCTCTAATATGCTGATTTTAGTTCCTGGTAAAAGCATAGCTGGGTCATACAGTGGTTCCATTCCTAGCTTTATTGAGGAATCTCCACACTCTTTTCCAAAGTAGTTGTACTAATTTGCAGTCCTGCCAACAATGTGTAAGTGTATATTTTTCCCCCACATCCTCATAAGTTCTATTATTATTTGTATTCTTAATCATTGCCATTCTGATGAAATGAGATGAAATCTTGTATTTCATTTAAACTAAATTCATTTAGTTTCAATTTGTATTCTCCTGTTGATAGAGATGTTGAATGTTTTTTCATATATTTGTTGGCCATTTGTGTTTCTTCTTTTGAGAAAAGTCCTACTTAGTTCTTTTGCCTGTTTACTGATTGGGTTATTGGTGTGTGTTGGGGGAGAGGTGTTGTGTTACAGTTTTTACGTTCTTTGTATATTCTGGATATTAACTCAGAGGAGTAGCTGGCAAAGATTTTCTTCCATTCCCCAGGTTCTTTCTTCATCCTGTTAAACACATCCTTTGTTGTGCAGATGCTTTTTAATTTGTTAAAATACCACTTATTGATATTATCAATAACATCATGGTTTTATTTCTTGAGGTTTAGGATCAAAAACATTTGATAATACTAACATTTTAAAGAACAAAAGCTATTAGCCACTAGTTGAAATATTTTTAAAAATATTTAATCACTATTAACAATGTCTTAGTAATGAAAACTAATTCCTTAATGTAATGATGCAATCAGCAAAAAAATTTTTATCTTAAAATTAGCTGGGTGGGGCTGGGGCTCAGCGGTAGAGTGCTCGCCTAGCATGTGCGCAGCCCTGGGTTCCATCCTCAGCACCACATTAAAACAAATAAATTAAAGAATAAAGGTATTGTGTCTGACTGCAACTAAAAAATAAATATTTTAAAAAAATTAGCTGGGTGTAATGAAATGATAATGAAATATTTTCTAGTCCAATCCTATAGAAACATGTGGTATCCAAACACCATTTCTCATTAAAAGGAATTGGGGTTCCTTGGAGATGAAGAAATATACTTCATGAGCCAGGAACATATTCTCATCCAGATTATATAAAAAAAAATCAAAGACCACTAAAGTGGTGGCAAAAGAGTTTGAAAAGACCTCCACAGATAAATATGTGACAATCTACACATCAGTAAAGATAACAATGCCATGGATTAAAATATTAAATGTGTTTAAATCATTGACCTTATACTGATACAAAAGAAATGATAAAATTTAGACTAAACTATGGAACAAACTTACTGAAAACCAGCAAATAAACAGAAATAAACATTTACCACTGGATGAATAAATAATACAAGTAAGTGTTCAAGTCAGGAAACAAAGAAGGAATAGTAGAACTGGATCACAATTTTGCAATTTTTAATGAACTAAGAGATCAAGACACTGAACATCACTACCGTTAACATCATACACCAAAAAAAAAAAAAAAGAAAGAAAATCAACTTCTATCAATCTTGTGGCCCAGGAGCCCATCATCGCCCTATGAATGACCTTGGAAAAATAAGTCAGATATGAGTGTAACCACTACCTAAATCCAACTTTCAATGTATGGAAATGCAGAAGTTGAAGAAGGCAGAAGAACAGGTCAGACTACACCATAGGGATGCTCGAGACAATATGTACAGGATGGGAAACTATACGACAGATCAATCTGTCCCAGAAAAGGATGAATTAAAAAGAGAGAGAGAAACTGAAGATTAAAAAGGCTTATCCAATGACAAATATAGAATCTCACAACCAATAACAGGAGAATTATACATTCATTTCAAGCAAACATGAAGTATTTAAAAAACCTGTCTGCACATTAGTCCATAAAGAAAGCCTTGGTAAATTTCAAAGAAATTTACACATTATATCATGACAACAAAATCAGGCTAGAATTCAATAATCTAATCAGAAATCATTAAACTATTCTAAAACCATACTCACTCAGGCATCTCAACCAACCACATTGTGTGGACATTGTTCAGATCATAATAAAAAAAAAATCAATCAATCTCTATGTATGCATGATTTATATAAAAATTTTAAAATAAAACTTAAAATGTATTACACGTAATTAACTTACATATGACAAATAGCATCTATCAGGTAATTAGAAACTCAAAACCTGCTGCCTCTTGATATTAAGAAATTATTTCTTTTAAGGTTAGATAATGGTACTAGGTTATATTTTGTAAAGAGTCCTTATGTTTTAGGAACACTAAAATATTTACAGATAAATTGATATATTACAATTTTTTTCACTGTAATATGGATTGGAGAAAGGGGATAAGGGTTAAGGATGGGGCAGGACTAACCATGTGTTGATGGTTGTTGGACTTGAATATGGAAATACTTAGAGTTAACTATAATATTGTTTACCTGTTTACATTTTTGTGTTTAAAATTCCTCATAATAAAAAATTATGAGAAAGTAAAAGAAATACATAAATCTCTCTGTTTAAAAAAAAAAGAAAAAAAACTTCCCAGTAAGAAAATTTCAGGCACAGTTTACAAGGGAGTTTTAAAGAAAAAAGAACAGATAATTTTAATCTTAAATGTTTCCAGACCCCAGCAATGCCAGGGACATTCCCAACTGGTCTTATCATTCTAGAACAATGCTGATACCCAAGGACAATATAACAAAAAAAACCACAAGGGATCTGTTAAACTTTAAGGCTGCCAATAATAAGTGTTAGCAAGACCATGGAGCAAGAAGAATTCCTATACACTTAAGTGGAAATCTAAATTAGAATGCCTGTTTAGAAAACAATTTGGCATTATCACATAAAGCTGGACATTTCTATAACCTATATGTGGTGCTGATAATCCAACCTGGATATTCAGGAAAAAGAAAATCTTGAACATATTTATTAGGAGACATATACAATAATGTTCACAGTAACATCATACATAATGGCAAGGATGAAAACACCACCAATGTCCATCAACGGAGAGTGAGTAAATTGTTTTCATTCATAATGGAATATCATCCAGCAGTGAAAATTAACCTGCTACATTGGCAAAAATATGCATAAATCTTACTAAATATGTTATTTTGGAATAAACAATATTCATAAATTGATATTCATACAACTACAGATATAACCTAATACTAAGATTAGAAACCCCACATTCTTCTAAGGTTTTGTTTTTTAAAGGTATATCTTTTAACCTACGCACAAAGAATACAAAGATGAACAAACCTGAGTTCGAGGTTGTATCATGTGCTAAGGTGAATGGGGCCAGGAGGGCTCACTGATTTGTTTCAAGGTATAAGTATTTGGGTTCTTGGGCTGGGTGGTAGGTATTGAGGAGGGCTGCTTCATTATTAAGCTTCATTTTATATATTATATATAAAAAAACATACATTTTAAAAAATATACCAAACACTACATTAGAAAAAAAGAAGAAAGAATCAATGGGCTGGGGTGGTGGCTCAGTGGTAGAGCACTTGCCTTGCATGTGTGAGGCACTAGGTTCCATTCTCAGCACCACATATAAATAAATAAAGTAAAGGCCCATTAACAATTAAACATAAATTTAAAAAATAAAAGAATCAAGATGAAAGGAGAACAGCTGACAGAACAAGACAGGATGAGATCTCAACCTTAAGTCGAAGAAATGACAACTCTTCTGAGGTAGCAGGTGAGGAGGTTGGAGAAAGAGCAAGGAAAAACTGGAGGACACAGACAGGAAAGCTGAGGAGGTCGTGTGCTTTTTTTCCATTAAAAAATAAGACATAAAAGAACACCAAATTACATTTTGGTTGGTTAAATAACGGCAAACTATATCACACTTATTTTGAACGGAAATTTAATACTCTCTCTAGTATGAGGAGTTTGCAATACCTCCAATTCACTACTTATCTATGTATTAAAGAAAACCAATTTAAAATAAACATCTTAGAATACAAAAAACACTGAAAATGAATTTCACTTAGTGGAAAACTTGTCACAGAGGACTTTATTTTATCCTCTTTTGCACTGGAGTCCAGGTAGAGTTAGCCCACAGGAACTATTCAATCTGACAAGAGACTGGGATCCACACACAGACTTTCACACCATGGAGATTGAACACAATCAAATCCCAGGAAGGAGCTTTTCCCTTCTCCAAAAGCTTCAAAAGCTTTTATTTTCCTCCTTTCCTTTCTACTAACTAGAAATACACAAATAATGAAACCAAGAAATATGTCTATTCCCTAAGGAAAAAAACTACTTGCTAAATTTTCATTTCACATCTGAAAAGATAATCCTCCCTCCCACTCTCTCTTGAAGACAAATGAACAGAAAATGTGAAAATATAATAGATGGTCTTTATGCTCTTCTGCTTGCCTTAATTGGCACAATATTCTATTTAAATACTGACAAAAGTCTCTCTTTTGAAAATTCCTACTATCCTGTCTCTTATAACTTTAAATGATGTGCTATTCATTTGTTCAACGATCATTATTTAGTGGAAGCTAAATTGATTCAACAGAAGCATTATTTTTTAGAAGCTGTGTGTCTTAGTGCTGGAAACATAAAGATGAATAAGATAATTCTCTACCAAAGATATGAATTCTTCATTCACTTCTCTGTAATAATCCAGAGATAGCTGTCCAATGCATTCACAAAAAGAAGTAGATGCAGGTTTTCTGGTTTGTTTCTAAAGCCTTTGTTGAAAACACACTACAGTTGTTGCTCCTCTGGTCATAACAACACATGGATTTACTGGAAGAGCACAAATTATTGTCAAATCCCTTTCTTGGGTAAAACATCATTATTTTACAGTTGGAAATATATTGACCTAGAAGCCAATCATTCCAGGTTGGTACCTGAGCTCTGCCACAAACTCACTATTTTTACAGAAGAGACCCTAAGGGAATCTACCACTGTAGGTTTATTTCCCAATCTGTTACAGAAGACAACTGCAAGAAATGATCTATGTGTCTTTCAGCTCTAAGAGGGCATAATTCTTTTTATTAAATTTTAATTTGTCATATGACAACAGAATGCATTACAATTCATATTACACATATAGAGCACAATTTTTCATATCTCTTGTTGTACACAAAGTAGAGTCACATCCTTCGTGTCTTCGTACATGTACTTAGGGTAATGATGACCATCACATTCCACTCTCTTTCCTACCCCTATGCTCTCTCCCTCTCCCTCCCTCCCCTTTTCCCCTTTGACCTATCTAGAGATCATTTAATCTTTCCATCCCCTGCCACCACAGCATATTATGGATCAGCATCCTTAAATCAGAGAAATCATTTGGCATTTGGCTTTTGGGGATTGGCTAATTTCACTTAGCATTATATTCTCCAGCTCCATCCATTTACCTGTAAATGGATTATTCTCTTTTAATGCTGAATAATATTTCATTGTGTACCTATACCACATTTCAAGAAGGCATAATTCTAATGTGCTGTCATTATATACATTTGAGTCATTCTCTAACATATTGTCTGTCTTACCCAGGGAGAGGCACCTTTCCACCTACCCAGGTTAACCTCAACATATGTATATTTTTTTCCTACACTTTGTAGTTCCAAAATACATTTGTACTCTTGATAAGCAGGTTTCAAGTTTAATGGACCACAGAGAAAATAGGCCATTAAAAGTTTATTTCCATCTGAATATTATTCTTAAAACCTCTTTTCCTAAAATCAGTTTAAATGTAAACAGTACAGATCCACTTTCTTTTACGGCATAATACATATTTAAGACTATAATATCCTTTAATGAAAATATTTTTAAAGGAAATAGTTGGATAAAATTATGGCTATTATGATATTTTACCTATGCAAAACACATCTGAATAAGTGAAGATCACAATTATGGAGAGCTAAAGTGCATCTTTTCCATATCATTAAATATTTTATAGAATCCATATTCTTATAAAATTCACAGATGGTTATTCTAAGTGAGAACAGTAGACCTGCCATGTTAATATACAGAATTGAAACCAACACCATAAGCACCTCAAGTTAAAGAACATATGTAACTAACGGGGACAGTCTGAACAACAGACTCAAACTCTGGCCATTGCAGATGAACAATCTGGACAACTTCCACTGTGATGAAACACCTCAGTTTCCACAACAATAATCTCATCTTTATTTGAGAGGGTGAGAGTGAGGAAAAGGGGCAGAAGACGCTGGCAAAATAGTTTCTATTTTATTAGAAATATTCTTTTAGGGGGAAAAAACAGTGAAGATTTGGCAACAACAGGAAAGTATCTTAACTCCATGCAGATGCTGTACTCCTAAGAACCACCTTTGCAAAAGAATCAGGAGGAAGAGAGTCTCTCCTCCAGGGCACCACAGCAATGTACTCTGTTTACAAGGGGGAGTAACTGTCCTCTAGCCTTGGGAAATGATACCACTGGCCATGAGGCAGCCCATAAACCACATTTGATTGAGTAGACCATTCATTCAACTCTACTCCACCATCACAGAGAGATGCAATTTCACAAAAAGAGCAAACTCACTATTGAAGAAAAACAAACAAACCAACAACAACAACAAAAAAACATTGTGGGGGGAGAGAGCAGTTTGTAGGCCTGAAGTAAAACCAGAATGCTCAAAGAAAACTAGGTAGAGAAGGAGATTTCTGGAAGTTAGAAAAGCTTGTTTACTTTTAATCAAACTGTACTGGAACCCCCAGCATGAAGGCAGTAATATATAATTTCAGGGGAAATGATTAATTATATTTATCATCTTAAATAAAAATAAATAAAGGATCATGCTATGATGAAAAAAAAGAAAAGCACAAAAACAAATTATAAAGCAAATAATCAACATGAAGAAAACATTCTTTGGGGTGGATGTTGTAAAAGATCAGAAATCCAACACGTAGCTGATTTTCTCTAAATTGTTTCATTACAGCTTCTTAAATTACAAAATAGTGGTAAGACTTCCTATATTCCTTTCTGTTATAGTCAATGAAAAAACCATTACTACAAAAAAATTGGTATAAGAGTTTATTGGAGGGTCATTTCTATCTTATGGGTAATGTTTTATTACCTGGCAAAAAGGGAATCAAAAACAAAAGAGAAAGGGGGAAGTAAGGGGGAGGGCAGAGAGAGAAGGGGAGGGAAGAGGTTGGAAATATAGCTCAGAGGTCAAGTGCATTCTTTGCATGGCTGAAGCACCCAGCACTGTACACCCAAAAAGTAAAAGAACCAAAGAAACACAATCAGAGTTTTGGTTAAGCTCTAGCCTCAAAGAGCAGTTATCAATAAAATTAAAACCAAAATTAGAAAATAAGCCCCTCCAATCGTATTTAGGTCAATATACTATGTATAATCAATCCCTTTTCATCCAGTGATTCTAAATAGAAAAACAAATGACATGGTTGCTGAAAATTCTAAAGAAACATTTTCCATAACTATAGTGAAAGCTCTGAAAGCCTTCAATGAAATGACTAATGAATAAGAAATAACGCTATGAATTAGACCAAAAATTTGTTTAGTTCTTTATTATCTTCTGAAAAATTTTCAAATATTTATTAACAATATCACCTATTTTAATTGATTACTTCATAGAAACACATATCTAGCTTGAAGGCAAACCTTAAAAACAAAACAATTCCTTACCTGCTGAGAAGACAGAACCATTAACAGCATTTTTATTTCACAGGAAGTATTTTAAAGAGGAAATTTTCCAAAACTATCCGGTATTTCTTTAGACTGGTCTATGGTAACTCACTAAAGCAGTATTTCCCAAATGGTTATGAAAATCTCATGAACACACTCTTTATCATGCCACAGTATTTTTCACAAAACATAATAAAGAAGTAGTAAACAATGAACTTGTCCTAAACTTTTTTAAAAAAGGATTTACTATATTAATTGTAAAACCCTGAATATTAAAGTGAACTTCATAACTATTTAAATGACATTTTATACCAAGATAAAAACAGAACAATTTCTTTTTTCCCACTTAACAATGACATTAATGATCTTTAGTTAATTTAAAAAATTGTGTAAACGGGGCACAGTGGTACATGCCTGTAATCCCAATAGCTCAGGATGCTCAGGCAGCAGGATCTGAGTTCAAAGCCAGTCTCAGTAACTTAGTGAGGCCCTAAGCAATTTAGCAAGACCCTGTTTCTAAATAAAATATTTAAAAAAGGGTTAGGGATGTTGCTCAGTGGTTAAGCGCTCCTGGGTTTAAAAAAAAAAAAAGTTGTGTAAGACACAGAATGATCAGTTATAGTGATTATAAAATTATCAATTGTCATGTTGGATTTTAACACTATACATATCCAACTGCTATGTATAACTATAACTCTAAAAAATTTTAAGGACTATATGTAAATTACAATGAAAAAATGTTATTATGTCATCAAGTATGTGGAGAAAGGGGAGATTTTCATAATCTAATATTTGAAATCCTAACTTCTATTCTTTAAAAAAAATCTAGATTATGTTTTATAATTGTTATATATCTTTTTAAACCACAGTATATGAGAAAACGTTTGCTACCCTGTACTGGTAGATAACTCTGTAAATATGCAAAAAGTTTTTATTCTCCATAAATGAAAAAAAACAAATGTGACTGAACTACACTTTATACAATTTTTACCATAATCTTTATAGTGCTAAAGACATCATACTATGCAATATAACAATTTCTATGAAATGAATGTAATTTATACATAGAGGGATTACTGTCAAGGCAATTATTAAAAAGTCTTCAAACTAATATATTTTAAATGAAAAAGCTACTCATATTTTTAAAAAGATATTTTTGTTAAAACAATTTCTACTTTTAAATCTTCTGGTTGGAAAATATCCTTGGAAAACATTTTTTTAAAAAAAACAACAACCTCTTGGTCTCAGCTTAGAATACAAAATTTAAACAGAGACAACTAACATATCAAATTTCAGAAAGCAGATTCTACTATTCTGCAGTGAATGTTATTGATGTCCTCTTATAATAAAAGGTATAATTCATGTGTAAGAAAAATGCCCTTAATTCTGGAAACAGGCAAAAGATACTAAAGCACTGGATGTTCTTTTATGAAGTGCTGGGCTTATACCTTTGACTGGCTTTCTACAGACTGATTCATAGGTATCAACTTCAGTAGGGGCAGGGGTCAACTTACAGATCTAGTTCAGAAGAAATGCCAATAATTTGGTGCAAGTGATAAACTTCTGTCCAATGGAATAAGAGATATCCTCAAAGTTTACAATTTATAGATTCATAGGACATTCATTTTGTTTCTAACTTGGTAACTTTATCCACCTATTAAAAATCTTAAATTCCTCAAATGCTTGTTGAACTATACCTTATAAATTATTGGGAACCTCATTAATTAATTAAATAATATATTTTACTTATGCTCTTTTTTATGTGTGCCTGAAATTCATTTTACCTTTAGGAAAATCATATTTAATCTATACTTTATCAATTTAGGAATATGGAAAGAATCCTATTCATATTTTCATCTGGCTGAACTCTAAATGTTATTTTCAAATAGCCATTTCCACAAATATTCTAGTATGTTAGGTACCACAAAATTTATAAAGGAAAAATTTACTCATTACATTCTAAGCAGCTATCATTTTACTAAGCAGAAATCTAAATTTCAGATCCCTTTACCCAAATAAATTTGAAACCTAGTAACAAGCACAAAATAAAACCAGAATAAAATAGCAGAACGACAGAAAGGAAGAAAAAAGATCACTAACCTGCACACACTGTTCAAACTTGTGCAAATTCCTTTCAGAGGTAATAAAAACCACAGAATTTTTTAATAGTAAAGTCCTACACAAATATTGCCTTTTCCTATAATTTATATATATTAGAGAGGTCAAGAGAAGACAAATAAATAAACCACAATGTTTTATTAGCTAGTACATAGCATGGTTCCAGAAGTTTGAAGGGAAGGAAATTTACCATATGGTCTTTAATCAAAACATTTGAAAAGGTTTTCTTTATTCTGGAATGTAACTTATAGAATAAGACTCAAAACTTGTTTTCCTTTACTCTCATTTTCCCATCTGCAACTAGAATAGTTATCCTTTCCTAATAAATCATTCATCCTTTCCTAATAAACCATTCCCAAAAAACTAACACTGAAATGTTCACTATGCAGGGACTCAGATGTTTTTTTCTTTTACTTGTGTTAAAAATGTGTGTGCAAGGTCCAAAAAGAAAATGTGTCTTTGTAGGTTTTTGTGGACTTAGCAGAAATTCACTCGTGTACATGCTTCATACATATACTATTTTGATGTGTACCTCTGCTTGGAATCGTCTCTTGGAGAATATTTTTCTCACTACAGGAAAATAAGTCTCTGCAAAAACTAGCAAGAAATCAAATTTGTGAAGCCACGGGTATTCTTGACAGAAGAAAAAGCAAGTATCCTTTGGTCCTGAATCCTACCATTTATTAGGCCTAAAAAAATTAAAAGGATCAGATGCAGAAATAAGAAGAGATAAGAGAAAAAAACAATTTAGATTGGTGGCTGGTTATCATGACTAATAAATAGCACTTTTACTGTCATGACAAAAAAAAAGGAAGATAGAGATCCTTTTGCTTATAAGAATGAGAGTATTTCTTGTGCTAAGTATTGAATCTAGGGCTTTACACATTCTAGGCAAACACTCTACCACTGAGCTACATCCCAAGCTCTTGTGGATTACTCTTTTTTTTTTTTTAATTTTTTATTGTTGGTTGTTCAAAACATTACAAATTTCTTGACATATCATATTCCACACTTTGATTCAAGTGGGTTATGAACTCCCACCTTCACCCCATACACAGATTGCAGAATCACATCAGTTACACATCCATTGATTTACATATTGCCATACTAGTGTCTGTTGTGCTCCGCTGCCTTTCCCATCCNTTTGGTACTGGGGACTGAACCCAGGGGGACTTTATCATTGAACTACAACCCCAGTCCTTTTTATTTTTTGTTTTGACACAGGGTGTTGCTATGTTACAGAGGCTGGTCTGGAACTTGTGATCCTCCTGCCTCAGCCTCCTGAGGAAAATGATAAATTTTATCTTATTTTCTTAAAAAAAAAAAAAAGAATGAGAGTATTATCAATTCTACCTCAATTTTATCTTATAATTAGATAGACTATACATGCTGTCATCTAACCAGTAAAATCTGCCAAAGTCATCAGGTACAATGCTGCAGAAGGACAGAAAGAACTCACATATCATAGGAGTTACTATAGGAAATTGAACAGGTAAGTAACTATTTCAGAGATAAGAAGGATATGTGAAGAAATATTAAAGTTAGCAATGAGAGATGACTACCTATGGTCAATGGAAAACACTAGAGAAGAGATGGGAGAGAGGTCACCTGGAAGGAAAAAATACAATGATGGGCAAAAAAGGTTTCAATATAATGATGGCTAGGTGTTTATGACCATTAAAACTGGTACTAAATCTTTGTTATCCTTAATGCTAAAGGGTAAAACATACCAACACTCAAAACAAAGTTACACTTTCAAAAGTATATAAACCATACATACAAACATAGGCTGAACTACAATAGCCTAAATTATTCAAATCAACACCAAGCAAAATAATTTTTAATAAAACACCTATATTAAATTTGGGCTTTGTTGTTGCTGGTTTTTTCTCAGTGTACTACAGACTTCAAATTTCTTTAGAATTACTTTGGAGCAATGTTTTTTTCCAGCTTTCTATTTTCTAAGTAGGAGCCAGATCCACCCCCTATGTATCATTTAATGGCTAGTGCTGAATTGACCCTTAGAGTTGGCATGTTTGATGGCAAATTAACTAGCTTTTGAAATCACTGTCATCTCTTTAGGACATCAGGCTTTTAATTAGTGCCTAGTACTTATTTACTTGGAAAGATATCCTAGCTGAATCTCTTCAATGTCTAAGTGAAAACATTGAGATACAAGAAGCTTTAACACTTCTGTTTTAAAATGCAATCTATGATATCAGACCAAGGCAGATAGATAGAAATTGTTTTATTTATCCTCCAAGATACAGGTATTTAGCCACTCTTAATTCATACACCATAAGATCAAACTAGACACAGCATCTCTGAGTGGATGCCTAGGTTTAGACAGGATGAGAAAGGATCCCTTACTCCAGGCTCACAGCTTTAGTTTCTTAACTACTCTGCATCTTCTCAGAGTACTTCCTGCATGTGCCTAGCCACAAACTGCAGACCTCACTGCCTGTGTGGAATACTCACTCTCCATGGAGCTGACTCTTAAACAAAATTCAGACCTCTGGGTTCAGCTTTTACTCTCTCCCCTCACTACATACCTTTGTCTCTTTTCCTTGGGATGTAGTTTCCCACTCAAATATCAGGGGAATATCCTTTCTACTACAATCCAGCAGCACAGGCCATCTTCCCTCAAACTACTGGCACACATTCTTCCACTAAGTTATAATAGTCAAGCAGGGAGTTTTGGGTGGGGGGCGGGAGGATCTGGCTCCTACTTAGAAAATAGAAAGCTGGAAAGAATACTGCTCCAAAGTAATCCTGGAGAAATCTGAAGTCTGTGGTACACTGAGGAAAAAACAGCAACAACAAAGCCCAAAGCCAGCTCAACTCTTTGCTAGAATAACTCAACATTTTCCCTGTACTGTTTGGCAAAAGACAAGATGGGCACATGTGCAGATATAAATACTAATTATCTCAGTCTTCACTGTCTTAGACAAGATGTCTAATCTTCAATGAAAAATAAGAAAAAAAAAATCCCACTGTCAAGAACCAAAGTAAATTACATAACCAGAGTAAAAATACCCAGATATTAGAAGTATCAAGTAGAGAATTTAAGTTAACTGTGATACAGAGTGTAAGATAACATTCAAGAACAGATGAGAAATTTCAACAAAGAGATAGAAACTAGATCAGTCCCTTGGTATCTATGCAAGATTGATTTCTGGAAACCTCCCTACAGATAATGAAATTCACAGATGCTCTAGTCTTTTAAAACAATGGCAGTCCATTTCCATATAACCTATTTATATCCTCTTGTGTACTTCAAATCTACTCTCCATTACTCATGATAAGTGATAAAATGTAAATGCTATGTAAATAGCTGTTAATACTGTATTATTTAGGGAACTAATGACATAGAAAAACTCTATGATCAGTACAGAAGCAATTTTTTTAAAGTATTTTCAATCAGTGTGTGGCTGAATCCATGAATGCAAACTCTTGTATATGGAGGTCCGGCTGTAAAAGAAGAGTCAAACAGAAATGCTACAAACCAAACACATGGTAACAGAGATGAAGAAACTTGACAAGATTCTCATCAACAAACTCAACAAAATCAAGGCAAAAGTGAACTTGAATATGAATCCACAGAAACACCCAAATTCAATACAAAGAGAAAAACAATATAAAAAAAAATATATATATATATATATATATATAAAAAAAGAGAAAGACAATATAAAATGCTGAGGATATTTCCAGTAGTATGTAACTGAAATTTCAGAAGAAACAAAAAACGAGCATGGGATAAAGAAAATATTTTGAAAAGAAAGTAACTGATAATTTTCCAAAGTGGCAGACATCAAAGCCAGAGATTCAAGAAGTACAGAGAATACCAAATAGAATGAATACCAAATAAAACACATTTAGACATAATGAAATAAAACTGCTAAAAATTAAAATCAAATCAAAATCCTGAGGGTAGCCAAAGGGAGGAAAAGACACATGAACACAGAGGATCAAAGCTACACACAATGGCAGGCTTCTTCTCAGAAATGATGAACACAAGAAGGCAAAGACAGTGAGAAAGCACTTTTAAGTATATCTAAAGTGCTGGAAGGGGCTGGGGACCCTATGAGACAAAATGCTACCCCCACTGAAAATAGCTTTCAAAACCGAAATACACTACCCAGGAGGCTGAGGCAGGGGGTTCTGAGCTTGAAGCAGGAGGATGCGGGGCAATTTAATGGGACCCTATCTCAACAACAACAAAACTGAAATACAAATAAACCTTTTTCTTTGGGCAAACAAAAGCTAAGAAAATTCAACCCCAACCAACTTGCACTGCAAGATATGTTACAAACACTACATGCAGAAGGAATGTGACAACAGACAAAGAGGTAAATCTCCAAAAAGAAATGAAGCATACCAGAAATAGCATAAAGATTAATACGAAACATTCTTAAAGATTTAAATGCTGCAAAACGATTAACATATTGTCTATATCAAGAGTCACAACGTATTGTGTTTAAACCACAGTAAAAGTAAAATGTAGGATGACCCTGGAGGGAAGATACACTGAAGGTATTTCCACTATGTGGTAAGTTAACAATGGTTAATTAAAGAGACAGATTGTAAACCCTAAGATATATTTATTACATTTTAGTATATATAAAGATGGATATTGTAAACCATTAAAAAAATTAAGAGTTATTATTAGGAGATAAGATATAACCATAAAAAACATTCAATTCAAAGGATATAAAAACAAAAAAAAATCACATTTAAGAAAATTATATAAAATTTAGCAACACAGACTATCCATATCAAAAACTATATAAATAATCATATGTAAATAATCATACACACTAATGAAAAGAGAGAGATTGTCAAACTGAATATAAAAGCAAAGCCAAACTATATGGCACCTACAAGAAATTAACTTTAAGTATAAAGAAACAGGTAAGACAAAATGATCCTGAATCTTTATGTGCTGAACAATAAAGTTTCGAAATATGCAAAGTAAAATGTAACAGAAATGAAAGGAGAAATAAATCCACAATTATAATTGGAGACTGCAACATTCCTATTTCAATAATTGAAAGAACAGATGGGTAGAAAATTACCAAGGATACAGAAGAGCTGAATGACACCATGGGTCACCTTGACAGCACACTCCACCCAACAGCATCAGAATACATACTCTTGAAAACACACAGAAACTCACCAGGACGGACCATACAGTGGGTGAAAAAACAAACCTGAACAAATTTAAAATGACTGAAATCATAACACAGATTCTCTGGTCATAGCTCACATAAACACTGACTGAAAATGGCTCACAGATCTAAATTTAAATTCTAAACTAAACAACAGCTAGGAGAAAAATATGGGAGAAAAATCTTTGTGACCTTGAGTTAGGCAAAGATTTCTCAGCTGTAACACCAAAATCAGATATGATTCATAAAACAAAAACTGGGCAAATAGACTATTTACAGAATAAAAAGACTAACAATAGACTGGGATGTAATATTTGTACAGTATGTACCTGATAAATTATTTCTACCCAAATTACATCAAGATCTCTCAAAATTCAGAAACAAGAAAACAAAGGGCTTTATTGGGGAGTAGGTGGCAAAACATTTGAAAGACATTATATGATACTGTGATATAAAAAATATTTATTTGCTTTTCATCCTGGTTCAGTTCTTGGCACAGAGCTCCTGGAACCTTTGCAATTTCCCAAGTGATAGGAGAATCTTTTGTTATATTTGGTCTTAATCCTCAGTTCCTGACATTTGTTATCTGATTACATCTTATCTCCATTACTATCTTATCTCTTAAATTTTTTAATGGTTGTACTAGAGTTTATAATATACATCTGTAATTAATCAGTCTTTAGTATGTTATTGTATATTATACTTCAAGTACTACTTATACAAAGAACTCAAAAAATTAAACAATAAGAAAACAAATAACCCAATCAACAAATGGGCCAAGGACCTGAACAGACACTTCTCACAGGAGGACATACAATCAATCAACAAGTACATGAAAAAATGCTCACCATCTCTAGCAGTCAGAGAAATGCAAATCAAAACCACCCTAAGATACCATCTCACTCCAGTAAGATTGGCAGCCATTATGAAGTCAAACAACAACAAGTGCTGGCGAGGATATGGGGAAAAGGGTACACTTGTACATTGCTGGTGGGACTGCAAATTCGTGCGGCCAATTTGGAAAGCAGTATGGAAATTCCTGGGAAAGCTGGGAATGGAACCACCATTTGACCCAGCTATTGCCCTTCTGGGACTATTCCCTGAAGACCTTAAAAGAGCGTACTATAGGGATACTGCTACATCAATGTTCATACAGCACAATTCACAATAGCTAGACTGTGGAACCAACCTAGATGCCCTTCAATGGATGAATGGATTCAAAAATGTGGCATTTATACACAATGGAGTATTACTCAGCACTAAAAAATGACAAAATCATGGCATTTGAAGGGAAATGGATGGCATTAGAGCAGATTATGCTAAGTGAAGCTAGCCAATCCCTAAAAAACAAATGCCAAATGTCTTCTTTGATATAAGGAGAGCAACTAAGAACACAGCAGGGAGGAAGAGCATGAGAAAAAGATTAACATTAAACAGGGACGAGAGGTGGGAGGGAAAGGGAGAGAGAAGGGAAATTGCATGGAAATGGAAGGAGACCCTCAATGTTATACAAAATTACATATAAGAGGATGTGAGGGGAAAGGGAAAAAAAAAACAAGGGAGAGAAATGAATTACAGTAAATGGGGTAGAGAGAGAAGATGGGAGGGGAGGGGAGGGGGGATAGTAGAGGATAGGAAAGGTAGCAGAATAAAACAGTCACTAGTATGGCAATATGTAAAAATGTGGATGTGTAACTGATGTGATTCTGCAATCTGTATATGGGGTAAAAATGGGAGTTCATAACCCACACTTGAATCAAATGTATGAAATATGATATGTCAAGAGCTTTGTAATGTTTTGAACAACCAATAATAATAAAAGAAAGAAGGAAAGAAAGAAAGCAGCACTTTAGCTAGTGCAGAAACATAAAATAATAATAATAATAATTATAGTATATTATTTGAAGTAGTACTTGCAGTGTAGAGAAAGAACCTTAAAACGGTGTATCTTCATTTCTCTAAGAGCTTCTAAGACCCTTGGCATCTCTAGAATGATTGTTCTTTTATATGCAAATGAGATGATGGGTGGCTGGAGGGGGGCCCGCCTGGCTCAGGGGTTACTCCAGTTGAACTGGACTGACTGGGCTGCACAAAATAACCACACAAGAGACACAAATACCTTTTTCTTTGGGGTTGCTGTGATGGCTCCTCTGACCTTAAGGGTCCGCAGGAAGAGAGACAGTGAGAGCACTGGCTGACCCCTTTTATTGAGGAGAAGCTATTCAAATGAGGCAAGGGGTCAGGTTTCAGGGGGCTGAGTCTATCTTCATGATGTCCACTGTCAGCAGGTTGACTGACACCTGGGTAGGCCACACCCAAGGGCACAGTAAGAGAAGGGGACACACACAAGGCACTTCCATGGAAGATTCTATCCTAAACAGGGTAAGGGGTTATATTACAAAGGAACAGGTGAGCAGAGCTTCACCCATGGGGCTGTAGCAAGACACACCCACGCATGAGACACCGACCCTCAAACCCAAGAAGAGTGGGTAACTGAGCGCCTCAGCACGCAGCCGGGCAGTGTGACCCAGTCACGTGCAAGGTTGGTCTCCCACAGGGGCCTCTTCAAGGCTTCAAGATGAGGGCAAGTGACCAAAAAGATAAATGTGACTAGTTTGAACTTTCAGTCCCATCCTCCTACCTCTCAGGAAGGAAGAAAGGCTAGAGATTGAGTTACCCACTGGTAGCCAAGAATATTATCAATCGTGTCTTCTTAATGAAGCCTCCAGAAAAAGTCCTAAAATTCAGGGTTCAGAGAGCTAGGTTGTTCAGCACATCCATATGCTGAGGGGCTGGGACACTCCAACCCCTTTTAGGGACTATGGCTCCTATGCTCAGGATACTTCTAGGTCTCACTCCATGATATCCTTTCTAACAAAATACAAAATTTAAGTAAAGTGCTTCCTTCTGAGAAGTGTCTGTGAGACCTTATGGCAAATTACTGAGCCTTAAAGGAATTGTGTGAACCCCTAATTTGTAGTCAAATCGAACAAAATGTTGGGTACCCTGGGTATTCAAAACTTGGAACCAGCAACTGAAATGGGGGCAGTTTAGGAACTGAGGCCTTTACTTTTGGGTCTTGCTAGCTGAGGTTGTATCAAAACTGAAAATAAACGACAGGACACCAGATGATGCCCAGAGAGAGAGAATTGGCGGGTGTGGAAAAGAAAATAAATGAACAAATAGCCACACATCTGTTGTCAGAAGTGTTATGAGTAAAGACAGCTTTTCTTTATCATCAAAGAAGGAACATGGATGTCAAATAAGCACTTGAAAAGATCCTAACACCATTAGTCATTAGAAAAATGTAATGAAGGCCACAAAAGAGAAATATCTACACGTGCATTTAAATAGCTATTATTTAAAACAAAGGGGGAAAAAACAACCCTCTGATAATACCCAACACTGACAAGGATACAACTGGAACTTTCACACTTTGCTGGTGGTGGTGAAAAATCATATAGCAACTTACACTGCTATTGGCAATTTCTTATAAACAGATACTTAATATATGACCCCATAATCCTACTTCTAGGTATTTTATCCCTCAAAATAAAAATCTATGTTCACCAAAAAATAACAACAACAACAACAAAAACACCCTACAAATGAATGTTCATAATGACTTTACTTGTAATCAAGAAAAACTGAAAATAGCCCCAAGTGTCTCTCAGCTGGGAACCAATCAACAAGCTGACACATCTATGTCATGCAACACTGGTCAGCAATAAGAGAAACACATGAAACAATAGGAGTGAATCTTAAATGCTATGTGAAAGAAGCCATATTTAAAATGCTACCTGCTATATTATTCCTCTTATATGACCTTCTGGAAAATGCAGGGCTGTTGGGACATAAAGCATATCAATGGCTGATGGGGGCTGTAGATGGAGAAGCTGACTACAGAACACAGGGACTTCTGGGAATGCTGAGACATTTCCTGATTTCTTGATTGTGGCAGTAGTTTTGAAACTATTATATTTTCTGTTTGTTCAGAAAGCTCAGACTTATACCCTCAAATGAATATACTACACTGCATATAAACTATAGCTGCATTTTTTTAAGTGAAAGGGGGAAAAAAAATCAACATTTTCAAGAATCTTCTAGCTATCTCATTTAAGAATAAACTAGGCTTTCTTAAATCTTTCTAATATACATTGGCCACCTTTCCTCTCTACCAAAAATATGCTGATATTGATTTCCATGAAAATAAAAATGACTATTATATTACAGCAAGGTCCAAAATGAAACTTTACTATCAAATTCTTATAAGCATTCCCAGTGTCTATATTCTACAGAATGGGTTAGACATTGTTTTTCCAGAGATAGACTTTGGTATCTATCAACTCTTTACTAAAAAACTGGAAATTCAACAGGCTGTAAAAGAAAAACATGACAAAATTGTCTAAATTTATATTCCATCTTAGGGCTTCTTTCTTATTTTTAATAAGATGTATTTTCATAAAAGAAAAGTGAGAGAGAAAGAGAATAGCGTCAATAAGACAAGATGGATACTGTGTTCATCTATCAAAACTAAGTAAGAATTGGGCACAGAGGTGCACACTTGGAATCCCTACTACACAAGAGGCTGAGGCAGGAGGATCACAAGTTCAAGGACAGCCTCAGCATCTAAGAAACTTAGGGGAGACCATGTCTCAAAATAAAACATAAAAGGGGCTAGGGATATAGCTCAGTGGCAAATTGCCCTGGGTTCAATTGCCAGTATCCAAAAAAAAAAAAAAAAGGAAAGAAAAAGAAAACAACCCAACAAACTAAGCAAGATATTAAAAAATAATTAGATACATCATAGAAAGTACACTTTAATTTCAACTCCAAATGTCTAGAATTTTCTCATAGTTGTTTACTCTGGGTAATGCAATGAAAATTTTTTAAATTAAAAGGTTCTACTTTTTCAAAGAAGTTAATATAAATAAAAATAAAAAGGCTTTTGCAAAAGTCTTTGACAATGAATCAGAATTCATTTAACAACTATACACTAATTGTAGTATTACTTAGGTACTATTTGAGCATTGCTTAGTAACCAACAGGAACAAACTAAAACTAAGAGATATAATACACTTTTTTAAAAAAAATATATTTACCTCAAAGCCAAGTCTATCCTTTTCTTTCCAAAAACAAAAATGTGTCACTTTCTTATCCCAAAATTCATCTGGCTTCACAACACAAACAAGGGACACCTCAGCTGGAACAACATTCTGTAAAATACAGAAAAATAAATGTAAATTACACATGTAAAATGAGTAAATTACTAAACTTTCAAATTACTAGATAATCATGAATATGCTAAGAGACTTTGAAAAAGAATTAAAATAATAAAGTAGAAGTAATACTCCAAACTTTAAAACATAAATGGCAATGCAAACAGGAAAGACAAGTTAGCCAGAAAAGATTTCAAACAATATTAAACAGATAGTAAATTTTTTTGTGTGTGTCTTCTTCAATCTCTCTACTAGGAATATGCTTAAATTGCAAGACTTAATTTTTAGCTGAGAAATTATTTAAATGGTCTTTCTGTTATATGAAAAAAGCATTTCTAATACTACCATCCTGAAGAATTTCTTCATAAGATATAAATGAATTTTCTCACAAAATAAATGGTCTTATCAGTCAATACAGAGAAAAGGTTGAGATTCTACATGATTATTACTTGAAGAAGACGACAAAGAACTAACTAAGCTTTGATGGAATTCAATTTCACATTCACTAGATAGGGTTATTCTTTATTACCTCAAGAATGGAAATTAACATTTATTGACCTAAATATTGCACACATATTTTATCAGGAAGTCCTGTATAACCTAACTTTAAAATACATCTTAAACCATTCCTACCAACTGTAATGCCAATATCCCCAAACCAGCCGGCTTCTGAAATATCCTACTAACAGACCTTACTTCTTGACATTCTGTCATTCTCAAAATAGAAATTCAAATCCCTTTCCAGGGCCACTGAGGTCCTCCCAGCTTAGTCTCTGTTGATTTCTGGGTTACTCCTCTATAACAGCCATACCTTCTCCTGGAATATAGGCCTGTCTCCACCTTAGGACTTTCCCTGAGACTTTAGATCATGCTGCTGGTAAATAATCCTTGGCAAGCATAAAGCCAAGGGCTGGTGCTCAGGCTGCACCAATTTCTAGTTTTAAGTTATTTATAATTCTTGGACCTCAATTGACCTTTGAAGATAAAGAACCTGCTCTGCAACATTGTGAAGCTAAAATTAAATGAGATAATTTATACAGAAGCTTAACACAGCACCTGAACCAAATTAAGCATTGAAACTGTTAACTAAAAACTAAAAATATCACTTTGTTCCCACCCCTCAAATACCTTTTTCCCAATTATCCTAAATACATGCTAAAACATTGAGACTCTTTCTACTTGGTTATCACTTAAACTTTTAAATTATATTTCTTTCACAAAACCTTAAAGCAACTACCAATTATTTCTCCAATTCATTTAGAATTCTTGATTTTTCTTTCAATATCACTGGTATTCACCTAACTCAATGTTCACTATCCTAGGTTACTGGCAAATTATATTTTCCCCAAACTGGCCTGGTTATCAACTTCCTTCACTGAATTTGCTTCATTTTTGAGCTATCACTAAGTCACAATCCCTTCCAGAAATCATTTTTCATTTGTTCTCATTAAATTAGATAATACCTGTTATTTAACTCAAAGTTTACCATCTCCAGAGCCCTTTTAAGGAAGGCCAGATCCATGAGAACAATCTACCTTCTTCAATCCCTCAGATGTTTTATTTTTCCATTTCATATTACCATATTTTCAATCTACTATAGTAAGATACCTACTACATGCCAGAGTTAGCAGAAATATTCTGTGAGGAACACAGTTAATATAAAACACAAGACTACAGTCAGTTCTCAAGCAATTCATAACTTAAAGTTAATTTTGACCTGTTGAAGTCCCTGAGGACACAGCTGTTAAGTAAATTTCTTCTGGGCTATGAGTGACTACTAAGATCATCATGAATCCTGAAGGCTTTGGAGGAAAAGGGGGGCCAGAATGGAAATACATACCAGAGTCACTGAGAGACCTCTTCAGGCTAAACTTACCCAGGCTTGCTTCCAACTGTGGCACAAGCTGGAAGCACAGGGGCATGATGAGATCAGCAGCCTACCTGCCAGCTCCCTGGAATTCTCCTGGTGCTCACCTGCACACCCGAGAGCCATGACTGCCTTGTTTAAATGACTTGAACGTGACATATTATCTTCACGTATTTACAAATGTGTACTATGGGGCTGAGATTTACTTTACTCATAAATTCAAACATATAAAAATTGAATTCCAACAATCCAATAGTGACATATACATTTTCAGAGTTCGGTCACTGCCAAGAAGTCTGAGCATGGTCCAATAAATTGAATACATTTGTCATTTTCATCATGATTTGTTGTGTATAAAATAAAAAGATTTTCTGATAAACAAACAAAAAAATGACTCACCTGTAGCATTAAGACGACTGTTTTCACCACATTCCACTGTGATTTTCTTCCATCCACTATCACAGTAAATCCTCTAGCCTTACATTTTTCACTGAAATGAAACAAAATTATAACGTATTAAAATGAGCTCTGGATTTTATTCTTCATAATTCTAAATAAAGAAGGTAAAAAATTTTAATAATATAGGGGATTGAATTTACCTTACTTGATTTGGCCTTCATTATCAATAAACAAAATTCTTCACAATTTTCAGAAGCAATTTTTTTTAATTCCAGGAAAGTTAATTTACAAGTTAATGTTGAAAGAAAATTACTCTAAAATCCTGAAAAGTTAATGTCTTAAAAAGTGATGAAATCAAAGCAACATTCAAGCAGTCTCACTAGCTCTCAATTTGTTCATTTGTACAATGGAATCCTGGCAAAGTAGGCAACTACTGATTGTCAAGTGCTTATGTACTTCTTGTCTCTCCTTCCTAATGAAATACAAGATTTGCAAAGTAATAGTTTAAAACAGGAAGAAAATAAGAATGTCATTAAACCTTGGAACCTGGCTTGTTGGTATTCTTTTGGGGAAATTTAATATGATGAAATAGAATTTGCTATACAAAATAATTCAAAGCTTGAATACACCAAATCTGGTCCATCTCTGCTCTTTCTCATTCAGCTACCTGACAAATAAAATACTTAATTGTGGAAAAATAGGTTGAACATGTGCCTCCTCTCTCTCTCTTCCTTTTTTTTTGTACCAGGGATTGAACCCAGGGCATTCTACCACTGAGACACATTCCCAGCCCTTTTTATTTTGAGACAGGGTTTCACTGGGTTGCTTGGAGCCTCACTAATTTGCTAAGGCTGGCCTCAAACATACAATCCTTCTCTGCCTCAACCTCCCAAGTTGCTGGAATCATAGACATGCCACCGCTCCCGGCATGTTACTGCTATATATTATATCCAATTATTCAAATATGTAGTCTACCCTCATATAGCACAACTTCTGTATGGAAAAACTCCATCCAAAAGACAAAATTACATAACCACTACTACTACTACTTTACTTATCAACTTTATGCAAGCATCAATTGCCCTTACTCCAATACAGAGAAAGAACCTGCAACCTTGCTTAGCAGAGAAGAACTGGAGAGTGAAAGCTGTCCCCACCAAAAGTTCTCTCAATCACCTATACTGTAGAAAAGGTAAACAGCAGACCTTTTTCTAGAATTTAAATCCAACAGTCTGGGAGAGTTCACTGGTCCTCCCCGTTCCCTCCAAGCATTTATGTGAGTCCCGAGAGGGTCCTTGGAGAAACAAGTCCAGCTGTACTGAGAAACAGTAAGACCTCAAAAATGCTGCTAAAAACTCAGAGGGAGAATAGGCTCTTCTGTAGGTAGAGAGAGAAGCCGAGCTTCCAAAGTAGAGAGAAGTGCTCGAGGAGGCAAAATGAAGTCTTCACATAAAAATTTGCACATAAATGCTCAGAGTAGCATGATTTATGACAGTCAAAAAGCAGAAACAATCCAAATGTCTAATAACTGATAAACGGGGGGAATACAATAAAATTGTATTCGTTCATAAGAAAGAAGGACTGATACGACAATCTATCTACAGCATAGATATACCTTGAAAATATGCCAAGTAAAAGAAACCAGATGAAAAAGGCCACATGTTGTGAGATTCCACTTAAATGAAATGTGTATAACAGGCAAATCCACAGAGATAGAAGGTAGATTAGTGACTGACAGAAGCCAAAGTGGAGAGTGATTGCAAATGTGTAAAAAATTCTCTGGACAGAGGAAAATAAGCTGGAATTAGTGTGATAGTTGCACAATCCTGTGATTATTATACTAAAATCTACTGAATTGTATATTTTATGAAAAGGGTGATTTTCATATATGAATTAAATCTCAACTTAAAGAAAATTTAAGTACTCAATTTTCGAACTGGCATTACAAAATAAAGTATCTACCAGGTGTTCTTGGAGACAAAAAAGGTGACACAACACACTGATTAGTGGATTAGCAACAGCATATAATGACTTGAGGAGGGAAGCGAACCCCACACCAAATTACTATGTTCAGGCTCAGGCAAGGAGGAAATTCCTGGAGTTCCCCCAACAACTAGGTATCTAGAAAGACCACCATGCCTGGGCTGAGATACAAGCCCCAGAATGATCATCCTAGACAGGGCGGCTGGCTGCTGAGTTGTCTCTGGAGAGGTAGCAACAACTCAGGGCCTCCCCCAACGCACTACCACAGAGCTGGCCAGCACAGGGCCTTTCCACCAAAAATGTGCCAGTCCCAGAATTTGATAGTTTCTTGTCATCAGCCTCTACATCTCTGAGAAGCAAGTTACACAACCATTTTGTTAAATGTTTTACAAAACATTTTAAGCCTGAAAGCAAACTATAAATTAATCTGTACATTAAGACTAAGTAATGAAGCTTGCAAATACCATCTGTAGTGATCTTGAATAAAACACATAAATTTATCTTTTAACATACTATAAATACCTTTAATCATAATTTTCTCACATTTTACTAAGTTAACAGATAATGAAAATACACAAAATCCAAAGATATTATTTCAAAATTGCAAGATGAAGTCGTCTTTCAAATTTTTGAAAGGAAATTGTTTGTTGCTGACTTCATTCCTTCAAGTGGAGTGATGGTTTAAACATTTAACAACATATTTAATTTAGAAGCATGTTATGCCTTTAAAAAAGGCATGTTGCAGAACCTTAATAAATTATTACATTACTACTAGCGTGTTTATAACTTTTACAGTAGTAAAAGAAAAAACACCTAGGACCCTGCCTCTTCATGCCTACTCCAGTGGAGCCTCTCAAAGGTGACACGGCCAAGTTTAAAACAGCTCTGTAAAAGAAGTGAGGCTCCTTAATAAGCTCACTCACTTCTGATGAAGAAAGGGATGGTTGAGAGACTCCCTGGGCTCAGTATCCTACTGCACTCCACTAATTTCTTCAGCTACAAACGAGAGCACCTTCTCCTACATTCACAGAATTCCGCTTCTGCCCACATAACAGCACTAACTTCACTTATGCTTTTATTATAATTACTTGCTTTCAACTCATCTTCATTAGGTAACATGCTTCCAGAGAAAAGAATAATGTCTTAGTAATACTTGAGCAACTTCTAACATGGTGCTTTAACTTTAGAGAGCCTTTAAATTTTTTTCAGATGATGCGTGTTACACAACTTCTGAGTCTGACCTCTTCCTTCTCATTCAGAGCTGAAGCTCTGACTGTGGCCCACATGATCCTCCATGACTGACTCCAGCCTTTCCTTCTGACCACAGGCCAGCATTCTGCTTCTCTCTCATACTACTCCAGCCACATTCGCCTCCGAGCTGTTTCCACAACATACTAGACTTGCTCCTGCCTCAGAGCCTTTGCATACTCTGCTCCCTCTGTTTTGTTTTTGTTTTGGGTGCTAGGGATTAAACCCAGGAGCACTTTACCCCTGGGCTACATCCCCAGTGGTAAAGTTCTTTTTTTTTTTTGAGACAGGGTCTTGCTAAGTTGCTGAAGTCCTCAACAAATTGCTGAGGCTTCCCTCAAACTTGGGATTCTCCTGCCTCAGTCTCCTGAGTCACTGGAATTACAGGTGTATGCCACCATCCCCAGCCTTCTCCCTCAGTTTTAAATGGTCTTTCATCAGACACATGTAGAGCCCCTCACTTCAATCAGCTCTAGTAAAATGTTATCTTTGTAAACTATCACCACATACCCCCTGTACTCCATCAGTCTCCTGATTATGTTTTGCTTTCATAACTCAGGAGTGTCAAAAACTCTGTGCCTGTGTGTATTATGTCTGTCTGACCTACAGGATGTGCTGACTATGGGGTCTGCTTTGTTCACCCACTACCTCAGCACCTAGAACGAGGAAAAGCTCCCAGTAGGCTCTCATGTATTTACTGAGTGACAAGATTTATGTCCTTAATGTCTCTGTGATTTTCTGCACATCATTAAACCTCTTTATTCTGATGTTTCTTTTTTAATTTATTTACTCTAATTTGTGATATACAACAGCAGGATGTAATTCAATTCATAGAACACATATAGAGCACAATTTTTCATGTCTCTGGTTGTACACACCATTTATGTCTTCATAAATGTACCTAGGGTAATGATATCCATCTCATTCTACTGTCTTTCTTACACCTTTACCCCTTTACCCCCTCCTTTCCACTCCCTCCCCTTTGCCCTATCTAAAGTTCTTCCATTCCTCCCATGCCCCCACCCCATCCCCACTATGTATTAGTATCCTCATATAAGAGAAGATATTGGGCATTTGTATTTTGGGGATTAGCTTACTACACTGAGCACGATATTCTCCAACTCCATCCATTTACCTGTAAATGCCATGCTTTTATTCTCTTTTAATGCTGAGTAATATTCCATTGTGTATATATACCACAGTTTCTTTATCCATTCATCCATTGAAGGGCATCTAGGTTGGTTCCACAGTTTAGCTATTGTGAATTGTGCTGCTATAAGCATTGATGTGGCTATGTCACTATAGAATGCTGTTTTTAAGTCCTTTGGGAATAAACCAAGGAATGGGATAGCTGGGTCAAATGGTGGTTCCATTCCAAGTTTTCCAAGGAATCACCATGCTACTTTCCAGATTGGCTGCATCAATTTGCAGTTCCACCAGCAATGTATGAGTGTGCCTTTCTCCCCACATCCTTGACAACACTTAATGTCATTTGTATTCTTAATAGCTACCATTCTGACTGGCATGAGATGATTCTTAGAGTAGTTTTAATTTGCATTTCTCTAATTGCTAGAGATGTTGAACTTTTTTTCATACATTTGTTGATTGATTATATATCATCTTCTGAGAAGTGTCTGTTCAGTTCCTCATCCCATTTATTGATTGGGTTATTTGATTTTTTGGTGTTAAGATTTTGGAGCTCTTTATATATCCTAGAAATGCTCTATCTGATGTGTGAGGGGTAAAAATTTGCTCCCATTCTGTAGGCTCTCTATTTACTTCACCGATTGTTTCTTTTGCTAAGAAGCTTTTCAGTTTGAATCCGTCCCATTTATTGATTCTTGATTTTACTTCTTGCACTATGGGTTTCTTATTAATAAAGGTGGGGCCTAATCTGACATAATGAAGATTTGGGCCTGCTGTTTTCTTCTATTAGGCACAGGGGCTCTGTTTAATTCCTAGGTCCTTGATCTACTTTGAGTTGAGTTTTGTGCATGGTGAGAGATAGGGGCTTAATTTCATTTTGTTGCATATGGATTTCCAGTTTTCCCAGCACCATTTGTTGAAGAGGCTATCCTTTCTCCAATATAGGTTTTTGGCGCCTTTATCTAATATGAGATAACTGTATTTCTATGGGTTTGTCTCTATGTCCTCTACTCTGAACCGTCAACACCCATAAATCAAAGGCATTTCTGTACATCAGTGACAAATCCTCTGAAAGATAAATTAGGAAAATTATCCCCACTTACAATAGGCTCAAAAAATAAAATAAAATACTTGGGAATCAACTTAATGAAAGAGGTAAAAGACCTCTACAATGACAATTACAGAATGCTAAAGAGAGAAATTAAAGAAGACCTTAAAGATAGAAAGATCTCCCTTGTTCTTGAAGAGACAGAATTAATATTGTCAAAATGACCTTACTACCAAAAGCACTATACAGATTTAATGGAATTCCAATCAAAATCCTAATGACATTCCTCATAGAAATAGAAAAAG
Source organism: Marmota marmota marmota (assembly GCF_001458135.2). NCBI lineage: Eukaryota > Metazoa > Chordata > Mammalia > Rodentia > Sciuridae > Marmota > Marmota marmota. The sequence continues at coordinate 1,485,689 of NW_026000005.1, forward strand.
CAGCCATGAGATTCATCTGATGTTTCTTTTATAACAATTTTTTCTATAATTAGTTTAAAAAAAGGATTTAAAATCAAAACGTGAATTTTTAAAAATTTAAAACTTGAGAAAAATAGGTAGCTTTAACAGATGGTGAATTTCTATCAAATATACTCTAGGCAAGAACTTGGGAACATTTCTATAGAGAGGATTTACGTGGTTAGACTGCATGATTACTAAGCATTTTCTAACCCTGATGTTCCACAATTCTCTAATTGGAAGGTCAAGAAATGCCCTTTGAGCTAAAAGACACTATGATTTTAAATATTACTGAATATACTATACTGTTGAAATAAAAAGTTAAAGTGAATTAAAAAGATGTTCAATATATCTTTCATAATGCTATACTCAGAGTTATTTTCATATGACAATTAGAGTTGTCACAGATCCAGGTTTTACATGAACATACCAGAAGTTAGCCACAGATATGCAGAGGGATCCTAGCATGGTGTTGAGAAGCACAGCCATGGAGCTGGACCGCTGGGTTCAGACTCCATCACTGGCCCTGTGGGCCACATGCTTTTGGTGGAGCCACCTAAGCTGCTTGTCCCTCTGGGCCTCAGTTCCCTCAAATGTGGCATGGGAATGAGGATGATAGTGTTTGTCTTATAGGGAGTTATAAGAATTAAATGAGGAAATACTACCCATTACACTTCCTTAATTGTGGGACAATCTTTCTGTATCTGGCCTCCAATCATCATCCATTGTGGGGCCTATTCTGAATTTAGTTCTAAAAAAATTTGGTAAGACAAACTCAAACAAATACTCAACTCAAACTTCTATGTGTTTGTTTAGTTATCCCAACAAATGTGAGATGCTCAGTGTTAGGGTTTGGATATGAAGTACCCCCCCCCCACAAGGCTCAAGGGTTCACTTGTAATCCCAGTGGCTCGGGAGGCTGAGACAGGAGGCTCATGAGTTCGAAGCCAGCCTCAGCAAAAGTGAGGTGCTGAGCAACTCAGTGAGACGCTGTCTGTAAATAAAGTACAAAACAGAACTGGGGATGTGGCTCAGTGGTTGAGTACCCCTGAGTTCAATCCCTGGTAGCCAAAAAGACCAAAAAAAAAAAAAAAGACTCAAGGGTTAAGGCTTGATTACCAATGCAGCAATATTCAAAGGTGGGGCTTTTGGCATGAGGACTCTGACCTCATGGGTTGATGACAACTGAATGACTACCTGGAGGAAGAGGGAGCAAGTGCCTGAGCATGTGCCTCCTGGCTATCATGGGCTGAGCAGCACCCCAACACCATATCCTATCAACGTACCATCACAAGTCACCTGTTGTCTTCTGAATCTCAGCCTCGATGCTGGAGGAAAACCCAGCAAGTTTGTCCAAACAAGTACGCAGGTCTCTAATCCTTCCTCAGGCATTTTTCAAAAGTAATCTAAACTATAAATAGTTTTTGCTTTTCATCTGAATTTCCAAACCAGACTTCATGTAAGAGGCATGTATACTGTATAATAGTCATCTGAAGTACAAAGAGGTTTTGGATGAGTGTCAGGAATCATAGATTCTAGACCCAGCTCTACTACTAACTGGCTGTGTGATCCTGGACAAGTAACCCTGACCTCTAAGTTTCAATCCCCTCAACCATAAAATAAGGAAGGTGGTTCTGACGTTCTCCAAATTCCCTGAAACAGTTAACCTTCTACAAACCCATCTATGAGTACTTTTACCATAATCTGTGAGCTGTAACTCCAGCAAATCTCAGTTACCTAAAAAAGAAATTTGTTACCTAATGGTAAACAATATAAATCAAACATCAGCAGTCCAAAGGACTATAAGGTTATTCAATATGAACACACAACTTTGGGGCCTGATAATTTCCTCTCCAGAAAGTGAAAAAAAAATTAAATTTTTAATTTAAGTCTTCTCCAATACAGAAAAAAAATAATCAGCAATATAATCACTAAACTATTGAAATTTTTTCCCAGATATAGTTTTAACCTGTACTCTTAAAGATGGTTTTAAATAAAATAAGTTATTATGTCAATAAAATGCAGATACAGGATAAGAAAAAAGAGAATTGTCTACTGTGACTAAAACATTTTAAATTCACCATCTAGAGCTTAAGGGCATATATATAGATTGGTTTCTTTTTCTGCCTCTAGATTTCACTCACACAAACCTGTGATCACTGTCATGCTTTACTGCTGAGTCTTGCAAATCTAGCTGCATATTAGAATTATATGGGAAGCTTAAAGGATTAAAGAAAAATTCTACTGAGCATACCTTCCAATAGCAATTGGGTCAGAATCTCTGGAAGCGGACCTGAGGCATCAGAATTTTTTTTTAAATATCCCCAAATGATTCTATCATGTGGTCAACACTTTAGTCCCCCAAATATCAACTGTCAGAGAGGAAGTTTGGAGGGTTTGTTTTTGTTTTTGCTGTTGAAGTGATGGGTATACTCAAGCAAATAGGAAGGTGTAAGTTTTGTCTTCACTGAAGAATTGACATTTAAAAGTTCAAAGACCTATGGATTCATACATGAACTTTTTTGAACATTATTTTCTAAAAACAAAAATATTTTGAAAATTCCTAGTAGCCTTCACTCAATATATTATAATCCTATAGTTTCATTTATATCCATACAGTAAAACAGTGACCTAAATAAAAGATGACATCCACTAAATTAACTTCTTCATTTCTGCTAATGTTCCAAGGGGCATAATGACTCTTAATTGTTTAAACACTGGTAGTACATACATTTTAGAAATCTGTATATAGTAAGTGCATGAAAAGCATAAAGTAAGTATTTAATTGCTGTGTGGTCATAACTTACTGATTCTACTGTTTAAATGTAATTTCATTGCTAATTAAAGCAAGTAAGATAGCAAATTATACTTCAACAATAGCAGGAACCAATTGTAAATGAATAAAAACATTGAGATATAAGAAAAGACACCTTTACAGTCACCTTGGAATGCTGAGCAGGTAGTCCAAAGTGACACTCAGCTCATCCATATTTGTTTGTTCAAGGCATAATGGAATTGTCAGAATGAGGCCACTTCGTCGGTCCTTTCCTCCTATAAAGAAAAAAAAAGATACAAATGTAACATATAATAAGCCAGGTGCAGTGGCACACCCCTATAATCCCATGGACTTGAGAGGCTGAGGTAGGAGGATTCCAAGTTTGAGGCCAGTCTCAGCAACTTAAATGAGGCCTAAGTAACTTAGTGACATGGTGTCTCAAAATATAAAAAGGGCTGGGGATGAGCTCAGTGAAAAAGCACTCCTGAGTTCAATCTCTAGTACCAAAAAAGAAAAAAAGAATAAATCTAAGACATGATAGGTATTAAGGCATCTAATAAATAATACATAATACATATCTAAATCCAATGTTATCAAAACAATTACAAGGTTAAGACATAATTTTAAAAATATCTAATGACTATTTGTAGTTTATAAATGTTTATACTAATCTAGCAAGATTATAGAAATTTAGAAAAAAATAAGAGAAAAAATTCACTCATGAACTCTTCATCCAAACATAGTAGTTATCATCTTAATTTTCTTCCATTTAGTCTGTTTCTTAATGTAATCAATCATCCAACACCTACTGTGTGCCTAGCACAATAAGCATTTACAAGTAAAATAAAATAAATTTCCACCTAGGAAGAAAAGTTTTATGTCCTAAGAAATAACTGGATGAAATATGACCATTTATTTGCTAGGGTATGTTATACAAAATACATTAAAACATTATAAAAAGGGATTTAGAAAATGATAAAAGCTGTGATATATGTGAAAAGTTTCACAAAAATGCTAAGACATTTTTAAAAGGAGTTGAATTTATAAATTCAGTCAAGAGAGCGTTCTGTGATAAGGAATGATCTGAGTTGGTTCACCAAGGTTATAGAGGCCTATGTTGTTGATAAGACCATGAAGAGGAAGCCCCATCCAGCAGAGAAGGAGGTTGGGACCTGGGCTCCTAAGGCCTGGGGGCCAAGGCATGAGGCACACACACTCCTTGCATGTCCAAGATCCCTTTAGTGTGCCCTATGCATTAAAATGTAACTTTTAAACTTTTTTATTCACACACAGCTTTTCTGAAAGTTCCCCACAGGCTTGACTTTCATATTGGAACATGTCTCCCCACCCAGCTGACAATTATAGCAGAGTTAAAAGCTTAAAAACCAGCGAATCCTGAGGAGTATGATTCTATATCAGCTTTAGAAATCTATCACCAAGAACTGAAAGGTGTAAAGTAAAAAAAAAAAAGTTTGCATCAGAGACATGACATGCTACTGTAAGTGGTCTTCTGTCCTTCATTAGGGTGACGGTACGAATTATTAATAGTGAACCAATTGCTTGTTTTTATTTAAAATACAGATTTCAGGGCTGGGGATGTGGCTCAAGCGGTAGCGCGCTTGCCTGGCATGCGTGGGGCGCTGGGTTGGATCCTCAGCACCACGTAAAAATAAAATAAAGATGTTGTTCTCTCTCTCTCTCTTTAAAAAAAAAATAAGGAGACAATAATACTAATAGACTTCAATTTCTTATTTCATCTTCCATCATTCATACTAGGTAAACATGCCAATTTATAAGATATTTTGAAAAAAGACATTAGTATTATCAAGGTATTATAACAGGACCTCGTGAGATTAAGAAGGGAAAAGCAGATAATACCATCCAAATGACCCCAAATAGGGTCCATTGTACCCATTCTATTTGTGTGGCAGGTTGGGGAGATGAAGGTTGGGGGTCACTGGAGACGGAACCCAGGAGCATTCTGTCTCTTGTCTCTCTACTGCAGCCCTTTGCCTCTGCCTCCCCAGGCTGGGATTATTGTACCTGGCCACAGTGCCTGTTCTGAAGTAGGAATGATTTACTCAATGATCCAAATTCCAGAAAATCAACACTCAACACACCACACCGCTGCTCTCAGGCTAGCAAAATATCTCACAGCTTCTCTTTTACTTGTTTTAGGTGATACAGATTAGTGTTAATAAGCTAAAATAAAGTTAAGCCAGTACAACCCAATTCTAAACAGTTAAAAGTGAAAGCAGAGCCATGCATGGTGGCCCATGCCTGTAATCCCAGTGGCTCAGGAAGCTGAGGCAGGAGGACCTCAAGTTCAAAGGCAGCCTTAGCAATAGTGAAGTGCTTAGCAACTCAGTGAGACCTTGTCTCTAAATAAAATACAAAATAGGGCTGGGGATGTGTGGCTCAGCGGTCAAGTTCAATCCACAGTACCAAAAATAAAGAGAGAGAAAAAAAGCAGCGCAACTGATTATTCTATAACTGCTCTAGTGTACTACAACATTCTCACACATGGAAACAAAAGCCAAGGAACAGGATTTCACAAAGACTAACTACTCTAGATTTCAGAAACAATTATTTAGATGCCACCTATTCAATTATTTTTTTTAAGAGAGAGAGAGAGAGAGAGAGAGAGAGAGAGAGAATTTTTTAATATTTATTTTTTAGTTTTCGGCAGACACATCTTTGTTTGTATGTGGTGCTGAGGATCGAACCCGGGCCGCACGCATGCCACACAAGCGCGCTACCGCTTGAGCCACATCCCCAGCCCTCAATTATCAATTATAAGATTTTTATTTAAGAAGTAAGAAATTTGGCATCTACCTTGTAGAGGTCATTTTAATTAAATTACAGAAGAGAATAAAAATTGCCCTGCCAGGAACCAGCCCTGACAGTCCACTCACATAGCTCTTCACTCTCATTAAGACATACCATTTTAAAATCTTTCACAGAAAAACAAAATGACTTCTGTCAAACTTATCAAAGAAAGGAAGTTTATGTAAACTTATATATCAAACATTTCCAATTTTAAGAAAACATACCTGAAAGGAAGGCTAGTTTTTTCTTCAGAATGGGTAATATTACTGAGGCCTCCATTTCACTCCGGGAAACGTCCTCACTTCTGAAAACACAAAAAGTCAAATGTCAACCACAAAATAACAACCATTCTATGAAATATGTATTTATGATGGTTTATCCCAGGACTTCTGAGAACTACCAATATTTTGAAGCAGATAAGCTCCCAAGCACTGTAGATTGATCAGTTAGCAGTGCCCTGGGTGTCTACCCAGTAAATACCAAGAGCACTGCCCAGCTGTAACAGTCAAGGTATCTCTAGACTTGGTCAATGTCCTCCAGTGGGTAAAATCACAGCTGGGTGAGAATAACCAACTGACTGAATGATTTTTCAGAGCAGTACACCTGGGCTAACATAGTCCCAGTACAGTACACAGAGGTAACTCAGTAAATTATTTGTTGAATAATTTGTTCAATAATGTGTTGAATGAATGAATCAATCAATCAATCAATCAGGCAGGCAGGCAGTCAATCTTCTATTGCATTCTTTATTAATTATACAGTTTAATTCAAATATCTGATTCCTTCTCTTCCAATATTAAATAGCATTTCTGATTTCTTGAATTTTGTCTACCCTATAATACAGACAATGCATTTTAATTTCCATCCATCTCAAGATACTTCCTAATACACTACTTTAGTTTTTGTCCCCATTACTGCCTCCATATTTCTATGGTTTCCAGTTTAAAATTCTCCAGAGGGGGGAAAATAACTCATTTCTTAATAACAAAATCACTGTTTTGTGCCAAATCACAATAGACTGTTCTACCTCTGTTTTTCTGGAGTCTACTTAGTCACAGGTAGAAGTTATGCTAAGGACAAAAAAGGAGTATCCACACGGCAAGGGCCGCGGCCAGCAAGTGCTCCTTAAATGGGGCCTTTGGCATGGCAGGCATTCAGAGGTCTGGCCAGCCCCACACACTCCTAAAACAGAATTGGAGGAGAGCAGGATCTTTAAAAAAAAAGAAAGAAAAGAAAAACAAGAAAACCAGAGGCTCAATTACATTGTCCTTCTCCACGTAGCCTCATGCCTGAGAGCTCTCTGCAGCACATTTTCCATCCCTCCCTCCCACGGCATCTCACTCCCACCAGCCATCACAACACAGGGCAGTTCCTTGGAGTGCTCCATGAAATTTTATTGCATTTAGTAAAAGTATATTCTCTTGAAAACAATTTTCCAGTGGAGTGGAAAATGACTCTTTATACGAAAGAATTTTATTTATTCAGCAAACACCTGCTAGGAACCCCATCCCATTCCAGGCACTGTGCTACCTACCAGATGGAACTAAATGCTCAAGTCCCAGCCCTGCCCTACAAAAAAAAGTATAGGTTTGTTTTGTTTTTTTTCAATCTTGCATAGTAAAAGAAAAACAAAAAAGGATCTCATCTAAACAATGGTCAGACACTGGCCAATTAAAACTAATTAAGCCAGTATATTATTCTACAACTTTTGTATATTTAATAATAAAAAAACACTATTTGCACTTGTCTACACAGAGAACAAGCTGTCAAACTAAATGATATGTTCTTTTAAAGTTTTCTTCCTTAAATATTTGTTTGCAATTTTTGTTCATTCATTTCTGTTCCACATTGGCCCAGTTAATAGACAAGCAGTAGAAAATAGGAAGAAAAGCTCACAATTCACATCTTCATCCAAACCCAGTAAGCACTTCATGTTTCTGGATCAGTGTTATAACTCAATGAGTTATTGAGCTATACAAGAATCCAGAAAGTTTGAATTCATCTCTTGGTTCCCTTGCCCTGTGACCAGCCTGTTGGGGACCTGATTTGAAGTCTGCTAATGATAATAATGATTGTGATACTTAACATTTTCCAAATGTGTACTATAAACTATGCACTGATCTAAATGATTACTTTGTATTAACTTATTTAATGTTCACAATATTTCTGAGGTAAATATTATTGCCATTTCACAAAAGAGTCAACAGGGGCTCAGACAAGTTAAATGTTGCCCCAATTTCACATGGTTAATAAATGAGATTGTTGGGATTCACACCCAGGCAATCTGGTTCCAGTAAAATAGCTTTCATATCACACTGTCAGCTTCCCAATAAAACAGCTCTGAAAATATCCACTGACATCTGGCCAATTAAGCAAGATGAGGCTCTAGATTATGTGCAGAATAAATATACCTAGAGCATATGTGGCATAATAAAAAATATCCCTGGCTCCTAGCACAGGACCCCTAAAACCCTTGGAATTTCCTGAGTGATAAGTGACTTTTGTCCTTTCTAATGTGCCCTTCCTCTCACACCTGAGTTTGTACTAATAAAGTGACAGGCTGGGTCCTCTACAACCTTAGGATGAGGTTGGTTGCTAAAATATAAACTTTGATTGAAAGCTTAGAACTTCAACCCTACTAACCCCAAGGAGAGAGGAGCTGGAGACTGAGTCAATCATCAGTGATTTAATCAATCATACCTACATGATGAAGTCTCCATAAAAACGCCTAAGCCAGGGGTTCAGAGAGCTTCCAGGTGGGCGCACACGGAGAGGTGATGGAGGGTAGCACACAGGAGCGGGCAGAGGAGCTCTATGCCTTCCTCCAATACCTTGCCCAACAGATCTCTACTATTTGGCTGTTCACATATGGAATCCTTTACAATGATAAATACACAGTTTTCCTAAGGTCTATGAGCACTTTAGTGAATTAGCAAACCTGGAGAGAAAGGGTGTCGTGAAAACCCCTGATCTACAGCCAAGTCAGACAGAAGTGTGGCAACCTGGGAACCCGATATTTGTGACTAGCATCTGAAGTGAGGGCAATCTTATGAGATTAAGCCTTTAAACTCTTTTAGAGTTTGACAACAGCACTGGTGCTTAGTGCCAGAACTGAACTGAATTATAAGACACCCAGTGGGTACCTAGATAGTTGGAAAATTGGCTGATATGAGTCAAAACCCCATATATTTGCTGTCAGAAATTTGTCAGTAAAAACAGTTACATACACACACACACACACACACACAGCCATGTCACTGCCTCCACTCATGCTAAGGTGCCAACACTTTTGCTCACCTGTACTTTTATACCATCAGTGCAAAAGTCAACACAGTAAAAAAGACAAATAATAACCTAAGAATTATCATGAAAAACAGCTTTTCAGGGAGTCCATAAACCTTATGGACTCCCTGAAAGCTAGAAACAAGAAAACTGCCAATCCAGCTGTCAAGAGGCAGCTTAAATTCCCACAGTGAATTTAAGCCTAGGGAAGTACCATACATAGCCAGCAGCAAACTGGCTTCCTAACTGGATGTGTCTATCTGGCTATGAGCACAAATTCTCAACCACCTTTAAATCCCTGCTATTTTTTGAGCCTATTTCTCTATCCTTCTCATCAGGTCTATAAATTGTACAACACCCTTGCAGCAAATCTTTTTCTGCATAAGTTAGCTAGAGTAGGTTTCTCTTTTTTACTCTTCAAGTCAATGGAGAAATCTGGAATAGAAAGCAAAACTACAATCTGGAGCTTAGAACACCATGTCTCAGCTCACTTCATGCTTCTTTTGGAAAATCTAATGCCATTCATTTTCAATGAAAAGATACATCAATACATGGAGGTTTTAACCCTTGCCACCATAAAACCCGATTAAATAGCACCCAAGAGATTAAAACACTGGGAATCCCTAATACCCCACAAGGTATAAGAAACAATAGCTGCAGATGATCTTGGAGTAAAAATCTTAAGAGTTTGCAAGTCAGGTTATTGATTATATGCCAATAAATGCCAAAGTTTAATTCCCAGCATTGAATTCTCCCTATACTCATATTGGAAAAGAGAGATGACTTCAGCCTCTCAGTCTGGATTCACTTTGGAAACTGACATCCTCAAGCTACCCCATTTTTCCATCACTGTCTCCTAAGAGACAGGTATTTGTGAATTTTCCTTTAAAGAACCACCTCAACATGGTAAAATACTCTGCTATTGTTATTAATACAAAAGCTTTATTGTTTCTTTTAGAACATATTGAAAGTGATGAAGAAGTAAAGTAATGAGAAATAAAGGTTTGGAGATGTATTGATCAAAATCAAAAGAATAAATGGAAAAAAATGTGAAGCACTCAAGAGAAAGAGACAGATACAGCTACTCTTTGTATCCTCCTCCTTTCTAGAGTCTTCTTTCTATCAATCTCTTTCAATGTTGTCACTAAAGAGATGGTAATGAAAAATAATGACTATTATTCATTCAAATTAAATTTAGTTTTTCAAGTTATTTGTTTTAGATTTTCAAGTCTTCATCACAATCATTTAAAAAAAAAGAATTCGCTTCTCTCTGGTTATGTGAACAACTTGTAAAATAGCTAAAATTGACACAACACAAAAAATAAAGGAAAAATCCTGCAAAAATACAACCAGGTACCACCATCTCTACAATACCATGCTAAATAACATATAAGTACCAGTTCATGTTCTTCTCCCATGGGAAAGATACAGATTATTATTTTTCACAAGAAAAGCCTTATTCACCCTAACTATATCTGAGTGGATTATGCTCTCAAACTGGAAGAAAGCCAGTAAGAGGCATTTTTCTGGTATAAAATAAAGAAAAGTGGCTAGGAAAGAGCAGCTTTAAAAAAAATGCCAAAAAAAGCAGACTAAGCAATGGAAGAATGAAGGAAACCACAACATTGCTTAACAAAGAAAACACAAGATGTGGCATATGCCTATGATTCTGGCTACTCAGGGGGCTGAGGCAGGAGGATTGCAAGCTTAAGGCCAATCCAGGCAACTCAGTGAGACCCTGTCTCAAAATAAAAAGGGGTGAGGATATGCCTCTGTAGTTAAGAATTCCTGAATTTTATCCCCAGTACCAAAAAAGAATGAAAGAACATATAAGAATACACTGCATTTTGCATATTTCATATATGATCATTTAAAACAAGTTGAAATCACAATTTATTAAATACAAAAAAGGCAAAGAGTGTATTATAGCAGGTGAAGTGTCCTGGAGACTGTGAATATAAAGGAAAATGCAGCCATGGCTGCATGTTTATTCAATAAAAATCTAGAAACACCTTAATTTGGTTCTTAATATTTTAATTAATTTAATTAATTAATTTCAGTATCATTCCTAGATGCAAAATAAATCCTACCAAAACCAGAGCCCTTATAAAGTTAGATGACATATTCTGAGAACTAGAAATAAAGGGAGATTAGGTTTTCACTAATATTTCAACAATTTTCCAGTATAATCATCTTTCCCAATATCTTCATTAAAAAAGGAAAATAAGAACAACCAAGTCTCTCCAAGAGCAAAGTCTTATTTACCTTTACATTTATTCACTCATTCAACAAATCTATATTAAGAACCTAACAGACTGAGGCAAGGCTAGGTACTAAACATACCTGGCATTCAAAAACATCTGATGAATAATGGATAGATAAATGAGCAAGCAAGTGAAGAACAATAAAGCAAAACATTTATTCTAGGGATCTTATCATTATCATAACTACCCGAATGCCAACACCTTGTGCCTGGTTTTCCTTAAAGTCACTCCCTGAAGCTATCTCTCTACAGAATAGCCTCCCCCAGGCCCAGCAGACAAAGAACTTGCTGAATGCTGGAGAGAGGCTGACTGTGGATGGTGGACAGATGGACATCAATGGTGCTACTGATGGGCAGCCATTAGAGGGCAGCAGAGGATGTGCTGAGCAGGAGGAAAAGAGAATTACAAGGCTTTTAATCAAGACTGAGCAAATTATATTTTAAAAGAGACTGTAATTCATGATATGAATCGGTGCACTGGAACTCCTCTCCCATGAAGTATAAATCAACCAGCTTGTCTAGAAAATTCAGTTAGATTCTTCGAAGAGCATTTCTTAACCACCAGTGAAAACCCATTAGGATTGCCTAAGGCTAACTAAATCATCTCTAATAAGTCTGTATCATGGAGACACCTAATGGTAACAAGCAAAAGCAGAATGCAGCCTCCCTAGCCCTGTATTGCCAGGAGAAATATGAAAGTACAGCTATCCTTAAACTTAGATTAGAAAATACCTCAACTGTTGTTACAGAGAAAAGGCAATCTTAGAGATAAAAACAAACACACCCACAAGTACACACAGTACTCACTATCTTAAGGGTTCACCATTCAACAGAACCATACATAAAGTTATGCAGAAACAAATAAGCATCACTCCATTTTAGGATAATGTATCAATAAAGCAGTATAACAATGGAAAATTTATGTAACTTTTCTGTTATTGCAGGTGCCAGGGTATGATGATTTATCTGATTTTATAACAATACTGACAAATCTAAATGAATGAACAGCAATCCTGTGGACAGAATTTAAATGGAAATGATAAAATGGCTGACTTTCACAATACATATCTACCCAAAAGTGTAACACCTTTCCTAACTTTCAAAGCTAAAGTTAGCACCTATAACTGCATTTTTACCTCGAGGATCCAGACTTAGTTTATCCTGTGATGGAGGACAAACGAAGAAAACAGGGAGAAAGGAAAGGGGGCAGATTTTTATAGTTTTCTGGGAAAATAAAAAAATTCTACCTTGAGACAAGAAGTCTACATTTAGGAGTCCAGTAGTACATTAAAAGTTCTATACTATACTTAAACTTCAAAAATTAAAAAAGTTTTTTTCTAGTGACATTCCACCACTTAGAAACCCTTTTCCAAAATTACAAATAAGCAAACTACCCCCAAACCACCATCCTCCCCGTGTCTCTTCTCCAGAGCCATGGCCACTGAACCTAAGAATTCAGAAGCAGAAGGAAGTCTACCTGAGGGAGCCTAGCAATTACTAAACCCTGAGTAGCTGCAACCCTCCATTTTTGAATGTCCAGAGTCAGAAATTCCTTAACTAAATGATTTTTCTTTTAAATCTTTGGCTCTTCTTGTCTATGTTAACTTACTGAAAAATCCTCCAGAGTTTGGCTGCGTATTTAACAAAATTGGAGCAGCAACAGAAAAAGGAATATTGTTATAGAATGGCAAATCACACTGGTGGAGTACCATGTGGTTAAAGATACCCCTGGCATACCCAGCTATGGAGAACCCCATGGCTAAACTTCCTTACCTGCTGCAAGAGCTCTCAAAAGAGCTCTCCACCTGGATGGCTGCTGCATCTGAGCCATGCTCTGAGTTTCAGAAGCCTGAACCACTTCCTATGCATGGCATGCATGTTTCTGCAGAGTCCACCTGGGTGGGTAGGTCTCCCTCCAATATCAGAAAACAAAGCAGGTCCAGTCCCAATAACTATAAATCCCAACATTTCATTTCTATATCCTAACCCCTTTTCATCTGCAATAGGTATCTCCTGTCCTTGTCAATTCAGAATTCATCTGGGACATCACCAAACTCTTCTCTATTGATCTTCCTTCTGGAGAGAAGTGTTCTCCTCTCTCCTCAGCAAAGCCATACCTGCCTTCTACTGAGCTGAAATCAGACTAAATCCAATATCCCAGATAATTAAGATGCATTTCAACAGAGTTGCAGATGTACTACAAGGTCTCTAATTCCAAATAACTGGCACACAAATTTTGGTGTCCAATTGCTTATACATTGTATACCAGAAATAAACAAAAGAGTGCTTTTGTTAAAATAATATACCTATGACCTGAATTGAAATTTTGGCACTAAATTTTTTGTTTGTATAAGGTAAATATTTGGTGTGTACCAAATACCACATTGGAAAAAGAAATAAAAATAGTCTAAAAAAAGTTGTAACTAAAAATACTGCCCTCCAAATGGAATATATTATAGTATTACCTAGGCAGAAAGAAGCCAGTAAGATACCTGAATTCCTTTCTGTCAGACAAAAAAAAATCTCATTTTAAAAGTCAATGTACATATTGTAATGTATTTTTTGTGGTAAACCTACCCAAACATTATTGAACATACTGTCAACACTTTAACTTCTTCAATAACTGAAATGCCATTATTTGTTTACCTGGAACAAGTAAGACACATATGGAAAATGAAGTATTTATAAAATGATCACTTCCTTTGTCCCTCCAAAGAACTGTTGGCAATACTGACTACCTTCCCCACAGAAGGCCTCTCTGCCATGGGATTTGGTTCCCAGGAGCTGTTCTCTCTGAAAGGCACTTTGTGCCGTGGTAAGGTCACAACTTGGGAGCCAGGGTGACTCACCTACAGCCACTGACTAGCTAAGTGGTTATAGCAATTCCTTTAATGTCTTTTGTGGGCATAATTACTAAATCTAGCTCATAACACTGAGGGTTAAGTAAGCTAATGTGTATATACAGTGTCTGATACATTCTAGGACAGTAAATACCCAATAAGTGCCATCTATTATTAGTAGCTAAATTTTCCCTTCTCCACCAATTACTGGTTTACTAATTTACTAGTTTACTGCCACTGACTCTCCACTGAGGCCACAGTCAAAACATTCCCATTAAGGCCTTCTCAGTCCAGTAAGACTAAAACAGTCCCACCCTTATTATAAATAACATCTCCTAATCCTTTTTTTGGGGGGGTGGGATGGGGAATAGTGGTACTGGAGATTGAATCCAGGAGTGCTTTACTACTGGCTACATCCCCAGCCCTTTTTTCAATATATATTTTTTTTCTTTTGAGACAGGGTCTCCACTAAGTTGCTTAGGGCCTCACTAAATTTAGGCTGGCCTTGAACTTGCAAACCTCCTGTCTCAGACTCTTGAGTTGCTGGGATTACACATGTGAGACACCTCACCCAATTCTTCTAATACTTTTTTGTTACAAGAATATCATTCCATCCTCATAGTTCTACCAATATTTACAAATAATTCTATTACTATGCCATTTTGTCTGATGAGAAAATGGGGGCACCGGGAAATAATTTACCCAAGGTCATATGGAAGTTAACAGATTTGTAAATAACGGAGTTGGAACGACAGACCATCTACTCTAACCTTTTCATCATTTCACTGATTATATAATTAAAATGGGTGAATTTATGGTATATAAATATTACCTCAATAAAGCTGTCATAAAAATTTTAAATAAACAACAGAATTGCCCATTTTGAAAATCAGAAAAATCTGGATGAAACGATGTGCATTTTAAGTATTAAAAAATAAAAACTAAAAATATGTAAGCAATATGCTCCAGAAAATCTGCAAAATGAATTGCATATGCTTAGCAATTTATCCCCGACTTCCACTATAATTAGAACATACTGCTATGTAAGAAATTCAGCTGCGAAGACAAATTTCTTTCAACATTGTACATTCTAGATGATATTAAGGTTATGTTTTTTAAAAAGAGTCCTTTATCTTTTAGTGACATACACTTTAATGGGTGTCCTAGTTTGCTCATGCTGCTACAACAAAATACCTCAGACTGGTTGATTTATAAGTAATAGAAATTTATTTCTCACAGTTCTGGTGCTCCAGCAAGGCACCAGGCAATTCAGTGTCTGATAAAGATGGTGCTCTCTAGGTGTCCTTGTCAGCAGAGGTGACAAGAGGGCACAAGGGAGTAGTACATCCTCATGGATGTACCACGTCCTGCTTTGGAGAGCACACCCTTCAACTGCCAGCCTTTAATGGAGGGCGCTAATCCCAATGATGAGGGCAGAACCCCCAAAACTCAATCAGCCCTAAAGCTGCACTTCCTTATTCCATCATGAAGGCAATTAAGTCTCCACATGTGAATTCTGGTGAACACTTAAGACCACAGCATGGGATTTGGGAAAGGAAGATATACTTGGAACTGGACCCACCATTTGTCAATTATTGTTGAAAGTGGATGATGAGGAAGCATTGGCTCCTTTTTACCATTCCCTATGTTTCTGTACGCTTGAAAACGTCCATGACAAAACTTAAAAAGACTAAATCTTTATATATATGGAGACTGTATAAGAGGAAGCCATAATTCTTTTAGAAAATTTTGCATTTAGCAATATTTTCTTGATTTCATATACTCCTAAAATATTCTCATAGTCATCATCATATTCTAAAGGTCTTGGAAAAGAAAAATCTGAGTCTTTGGAACCCAGCTGACACTGATAAATGTAGTAGCCACAGGATAAAAAGAAACAGGCAGGGGCAGACAGGCGCAAAACCCCGGCCACTGCCAACTATAGGCACCGGAGACTTTCAGTCCCTGCCTCTTTGCGCCTTTCTCATTTTGTGACTGTAGTCATTTTCTCAGCAGCCTCCCTATCTCTATCACCATCATACATTTTTGTTAAGTGATTAAATTACTAAGAAAAGCAAAAATGTTCATCCATACAAGCAATCACTAGTGGTTGACCAGACGCATAAGCAGAGTTCTTAGGTGAAGAATCAATAAATATTTTAAATATCATATAGCTTAATCCAGAAAAGAAATAGATTTCAAAGATTTTGTGCATGACACACCTTAATACTGGAGAGACTGCTCCATACTCGGTGACAATCTGTTTTACCCTATGTAGTTCAGAAGGCCAAAAAAGTTATTTCTGAAATCCAGAATAGGTGTTGGCTCTGTCACTTGAATGTGTGTATTTGTTTGCCTCGGACAATGCCTGGCACATGACCAATGTACAATCAATATTTGTTGAGTAAACTCCCTCCTTGTGATTCTATGCCTTTCTCATTTAGATGCTATTTAACAGAAAAATTAGGGAGCAAAATAAAAATTCTGGGAAAAACAAGCTAACTTTAAACTTGTCAAATTGCTATGACAGATCATGTATTTACAGAATATTAAATTTGAACAGAATATTAAGTTACATAGTTCAGAGACATTTACTGAAAACCTTGGTTCCTGGCCACTGGGATCAGGAAAGAAGAGAGGCCCTTTATAAAGCCTTCTTTATGGGGAGCTGACTCCAACCTTAGGCTTTTGGAAATGGCTTCTTTGACTTCACTAATCTTGCAACCAAAGAGAGTTTTCATAATCAGTACTTCAACACTTGAAAAAAAAGAATCATATTTAGCTTTCATCTTTTTCCATTTTCTTAAATGACTTTTTTTTTCCAGTACCAGGGATTGAACATAGGGGTCATTAACCACTGAGCCACATCCCCAGCCTTTTTTATATTTTATTTAGAGACAGGTCTCTCCAAGTTACTTAGGGCCTTGCTAAGTTGCTAGAGCTGACTTTGAACTTGAATCCTCCTTAACCACTGGGATTACAGGCTTGCACCACCAGGCCTGGCAAAAGGGCTTTCTAAAAGTAGTCACTGCTTCTAATACAAAAGAGGCACTAGAGCAGTACTTCTGTGTGTAGTGACTTCTGCACCACCTAGTGTGCCCCTAGCAGCACATTCTGTTCCCTGAAAAGGAGCTGGGCAGCCTGGTATCATGATTGACTAGAGCCAAGCTGACCTGAGGAAAATCTTAACTCTGTCCCTTATTAGCTGTATAACCTAAAGCAAGTTGCTTTACTTCTCACCCCAGTTTAAGTACCTTCGCAAAACAGGGTGCCACTCACAGTAGGGAAACATGCTAGAATTCTTCTATAAAGTCTCCCTTTTAGCTTAAGCTCACTTGCATTGCCTTTACTGCTCAAAAAAATCAAGGGAACAGAACTAAGATAATCACTCTTGCTGAAGCCCCTCCCCTTAGCATCCCTCTCCTCACAGGAATTCATTATGGCATAGATCAACCACTGAGGCAGCAACCTACCCACAGTCCCTAGGCCCTCACAATTGAGAAGTGTGGGGTCACCTCATACGTTGACAGACAGCCTCTGTGATACAAGAGACATCAGGCATGCCGCTATGTGTGTTTCTGCGTGATAGTGTACATAGGGAAATGTCTCAACGCTATATTTGGCCTAAACATCATATTTTTTAACTCAATTACATTTTATACATTGGCGGCATTGGGGGTGTCATATTGTCTTTTTAACAAGACTACCCTTGTGTGTAATTGTGTATTGGGTCGGGAGGATTTCCATTTGAAGGTCTGTGACTACAATGGCAGAAAAACAGATGTTGCAATGATTCTGCCTGAAGATATAGGAATGTGTTGGAAATAAAGCCTGTCCTTCCTGAAAGAGAACACTGCAGTCCTAGGGGCCCCATTTACACCAGAAAAGCACAGAGGTTTCATCTCAAATGCTAACTCAGCCAACTGGAAGTATGCATTGGAAGAGTTATGGACCAAGATGCCCACTCTGTTCATGGTACGGGGGTTTTGCCATTGAAATGAAGTTTCATAACTTCATCTAGATATTGTGACCATATAAATCCAAATCTCCAAGGTATCTCCAAAAATTAAACAGACTAACAAGAACAAATAAAACCACAAACCATACAAATCCCATACCTTCAACACAACTGTAAAACAAACTACTAACTTTGAAGTAGAAAATGTAAACATCCTTCTAGTGAAGATATTTCTAAAGTTCTTCCCTTAACACCTTACAGAGAGCAAAGGCAGATCTAGAGAAAGGAAAAAATGCACAGAAGGAAGGAGAGGGGAGTACAAATCCTAAAACTAACCTAAAGTCATTCATAGAAAGAGAAAGCCACCCCAATGAGAACATCCCGATAGATGAGAAAACTACCAAGAAGGGATTTTAAGTTCACACAGGACTTAAGGAGACTGTCTTGGAAGCGCAATGCTTCAAAGGTGTACAAGTAAATTTTATATGTCAACCTGACTAGGCCACAGGATGCCCAGATACCTGGTTAAACTTTATTTCTGTCCAAGATATTTGGACAAGATAGCATGTTCAGAATAAATTAGCACTGAATTGGCAGACTAGTTAATTAGACTGCCCTCCCCTCCGTGCATGAGCCTCATCCAATCTGTTGAGAGCCCAACTAGAACCAAAGTGGAGAGGAAGGAATTCTCTCCACTGGACAAGCTTGAGCAGAGACACTAATCCTCTTCTGCCTTTGTACTAGAACATATACTGCTAAGACTTCTGCTTCTCAAATCTCTGGACTCAGAATGGATCTTATAGCATAGGTTTTCCTGAGTCTCCAGCTTGTAGGTAGCATATAAAAGAGCTAAGTCTCCATAATCATGTAAGCCAATTTCTTATTATAATTCTCATTCTAGGGCTAGAGATGTAACTCAGTGATAGAGCACTTGCCCAGCACATGCAACACCCTGGGTTCAATCCCCAGTACTGGGGGGAAAAAAGACTATAAATTTCATCCTAGATATAAAGAGACAAAAAGGTGGGTAGGTAGACAGCTCTCCATCTTATTGGTTCTGGAGAACTGGGACAAAACAAAGGCAAAAGAAGGAAAAAAGAATGGGAGGTGTATTGTTTGGAAATTACTGGGCGATGGGAAAAGAGACTAAAAAGGAAATTTGAGATTCTGTAAGAACAACATAAATAAAAAAAATGAGATCATGAAATAAAAATAAAGAGAAAGCTGTTGAAATGGAAAATAGAAAAAGAGGTACAATTATGCATAAGTAGAATCCCTGAAGAAGAAAAATGAAACACTGGAACAGAACAAACATTTAAGTATAATCCAAGAAAACTTTTTAGAAACAAATACCTGACCCTACATTTAAAAGAAGATAGTAAGGAAGATTGACCTGATTATAATTATCTCTAAGACACAGCCTAGTAAAACTATTAGACTTTAAAAATAAATGGGGAAGTCAGGCATAATGGCTTACAGCTGTAATCCCAGATGGCTGAGACAGGAGATCAGGAGTTCAAAGTCAGCCTCAGCCACTTAGCAAGGCCCTAAGCAGCTTAGCAAGAGCCTGTCTCAAAATTTAATTTTTTAAAATAAGGCTGGGAACATGGCTCAGTGTTTAAGCAGTGGGTTCGATCCCCAGTACAAACAACAACAACAACAATAATAATAATAATGGGGGGAAATCTCCCAGGAATTCCAAGCAAAAGAATCAAATAATTTGTAAGGGCAGAAAATTTGGGCTGGTATCAAATTACTCAAAAACAACAAGCAAGGCCACATTGTAAACAAGAAAAGGATCTTATTTCCAACCTATCTATACTATAAGTATTAAAACTCTGGAAAAACAACCAAGAATTCAGGGAAAAGTGTTCCCACAAACTCCTCTTAAGAAATCCTTAAGAGGAGCCCCCTTTGAAATTGAAAGCAACTTCCTGATAACTGCTTTCCTGCATCTGTACTTCCTCATGCTAAGAGTAATAACTTCCTCGTGCAGAGGCCAAGAAGTTAAGAATGACATTCTCTGGCTAAGACAGCCTAGTGAAATCTACATATGTATAACACCTGGCTTTTCTTTCTATAAATTGTAACCCTCCTGTAGGACCAAAAGAGAAGCAAACTAGCTGCTGCTCCTCAGTTTAATCAAACTGCATAAAATTAATTTTTCCTTTTTACATTGTTTGCTTACTTCTTATGAGGGAAGGTAGCCTGGTTCAGCCAGCCCTGAAATCCAGGCAGGTTCTCTGGCCTGTCTGCCAATAACAATCCCACTAAAATATTAGGATGCATCTAACAGAACCTTCAGCAGACTAACGGTAAGGATTCAATATATTTAACTATAAACTTCAGAGCAAAAAGAAATTACAGTTAAGGGCTTAAGACAAAACAGAATGCAACTGAAAAAGTAGGAAAAGAGAAAAAAATAAACTCATTGATCATAAAATAGCAACAGGTAAGAATCATGACCCCATCAAAAACAAACATGACAGATAATATAATGTTAAGTAAGAAAACAGGAAGCCAAGGACATATCAAAAAGGCATAAACACGGGTAGCTGCTATAATAACAAACAATAATAACAGCAAAGCCTAAAATATACTACGAAATGTTAGAAATGAAGGGCAAAGAAAGCACATTGCAATGCCAAGAAATAAAGAAAAATATAACAATAAATATAACATTGAAAACATAAATAATGGGGCTGGGATATTCTGGTAAAACTAAACCTTACTAGCAAAATCAAGAACAAAAAGAGCATTTTACCTCAAAATTTTAGATATACTATTAAACAATTCAAGTAAAACAGAAAACTAAAAACTCAAAATTATATATGTTCTAAAAAAAATGATGTGAAAATTACACATTTAATAAATTTAAAAAAGGAGTATCTGTAGACTTTAATATCTATATCAATAGTATATATACGTCTCTAAATCAAAAAGAACAAAGTAAACCAAGGAAAAACAGAAGAATAAAAATAATACAGATAAAGGAAATTAGTGAGGCAAAAATTTAATAACTCATTATATTTAAATAAAAATCATGGATTTTTTTTTCTTTTGAGAAAATGGACCAGATTAATCTAGAAAAGACAAAAGGAGAAAGCGCAAATATCAAAATAAGAAGCAACAAGGGGGAAGAGTATAAAAATACACATTACACAAGACTACGTCACAGCATGATTTGAAACTGGAAGACACAACTGGAAATAACCTAAATGTCCACAGACAGGAGAGTCGTTGAATAAAGGAGTAAATCCACACAGTGGAGTACATGCAGCTCTAAAACAAACAAAGATCTCTTCACCAGGAAACACTATGGATATCTACAACACACTGCTCAATGGGAAAAGGTGAATAGAATACAGGAGTATTCCATATATGCAGTATGCTTCTTTTTGTGTAGTACAGAAGAAAGATGACTTACAATTATCTGTTCATTCTATACAAAGAGAAACAAAGGAATTAGATAAATGAGAAACTAATCAGAGTAAATGTCTCCTGGAGAGGCCAGGGAGAATAGGTAGAAAAGATAGCAGGAACGGAAAGGCAGTAAAGACATGGGAAGGATGACTAACACGTCTCTGAGTCTAGATTTCAGAATAGTTCTGAGTTTAGAACCATATTGTTTCACATACTCAAAAGGGAAAAAAAAAAAGGCCAATGAGGATGGGAGTTGGGGTTTCTAAAGCGGATATCCAACAAAAACAAACATCTCTAATCCTACTTCAGTTGACTACCACAACTACACTAAATGGGGAAGGAGAGAACTAAACCCAATAACTTTTAAGCAGTTTTTTGTCTGTCATGATACTGTGGATGAACCCATGCCTCACACGCAAGGCAGGCACTGTTCCTCCAAGCTACACCCCAGCCTCAAGCATGGTATTTTTACTACATATGCTCATGCTGGAAACAAGAGAACTGTAAATAAACACTAAATTCCAATATATGGGTTTGGTTTTCCCTAGTGTTAAGCAATTCTGAATTGCCTTTGGTGTATTCTAGGATTGAGCAAATAAGTAGACTGAATAACAAGAGCTAGGTGCCTGGCTGTCAAAGGAAGCTTCAAATATGGTAAAGGGGAAGGAAAGCTAGGAGGAGCCCCATAATAATGGCTGGAATAGAAAAAAATAATACATACTCATAGTTTTTAACACAAAGGGTCCTGATGATTAAATTTGCATGCCAACTTGACTAGGCCACTAGTCCAGACACTTAAGCATTATTTAGATCTCTGCAAGGGTATTTTGGGGTGATGCTAACATTTTAATTTGTAAGGTAAAGAAGAATGCCCTCTGTAATGTAAGTGGGCCTCTTTCAATCAATTGACGTCCTGAATAGAATAAAGACCAATCCAGAGAGAGAGTTTTCTCCAGGCCACTGCCTTCACACTTTGAAACTGGCCTTTGAACTGTAACACTGGTTGGCCCACACCACATACCATGTTTGCCAGCCTCCCACCCAAATGACAGAATATGTAAAAAATTATTTACTTCTTCCTGGTGCCTGGATCTTGATTTCTAAATGCCATCCCAAATAAAAAGAATGAGTATTCCTTGAAAAACATGGCAGATGTCAAGGCTGGGTAAGGATAATACAAACAACTCTGGAACACTTGTTGCCAGAATATAAGGAAGCACTCAACGATTTACAGAAGGCAGATGGTTCAGGTAGTACTGGTAACTGTGCATTAAAACCAGTGAGTACACATATAAACAAAAAGAACCAATTTTTTTAAAAAAACAAACTAGTGAGTACAAATTTTATGAGAACAGGAAATCAGATAGTCTCAAAAGTATCACCCCAGAGGGTGATTACTAATTATGAAGGGAAAAAAATAGTAATATTACAGTGGGGAAACCTGGCAGGTACCACCATAACCGAGTGCTAAGTGCCAGGAGTGGACCTTGCAGTAATGAAACAAAACCCCAGCAGGGACTCCTGATGGACACACTGGTCACTGCTGGAGAAATGCAGCCAAAGATGCGAGTCTGAGTCTTATCATGAGGAAACATCACCCAAATGGTGGAATGCTTCTAAAAAACAACTGGCCTGTGTTGTTTAAAAATGTCCTATTATGAAGCAAAAAGGAAGGCTGAGGGAGGGACCTACAATAGAGGACAATGAGAGCCCTGACAACTGAAAGGAACTCATAATCCTGAACAGGATCCTGCACCAGGGAAAAAATAAAGTTTCTCTTACTCAAAAGGAAATTAGGGAATTTAGCAAAATGTGAACAGTGCCTTTACAATATTATATTTCCAATATTAGATCGATATTAATTTTCTGATGTTGACAATTATACTGTGATCATATAAGAAAAGGTTCCAGGCTGGGGGGGGG